>NC_137921.1:2496195-2638695 GCF_963457725.1 Sprattus sprattus | reverse complement strand
GGCCAGTAAAGGTGTGGATGGAGTATCACCAGATCAGGACCCTGTCATGGCCAGCCCAATTTCGAGACCTGAATCCCATAAAAAACCTCTGAAATGTGATCAAGAGGAAGATGGATGGTCACAAGCCATGAAAAGAAGCCGAGCGGCTTGAATTCTTGCGCCAGGAGTAGCATAAAGTCACCCAACGGCAATGTGAAAGACTGGTGGAGAGCATGCCAAGACACATGAAAGTTGTGATTTTAAATCAAGGTTATTCCACCATAAAATTGATTTCTGAACTCTTCCTAAGTGTAAGCATTAGTATTGTGTAGTTTAAAAATGAATATGAGCTTGTTTTCTTTGCATTATTCGAGATCTGAAGACACTGCATCTTTTTTGCTATTTTGACCAATTGTCATTTTTCTGCAAATAAATGATCTAAATGACAATATTTTTATTTGAAATTTGGTAGGAATGTTGCCAGTAGGTTATAGAATAAAACTAAAATGTACATTTTACTTTAACACATACCAATAAATAGTAAAACCAGAGAAACTGATAATTTTGAAGTGGTCTCTTAATTTTTTCCGTGGCTGTATGTCAGTCACAGCAGCTTCACTGATGATCCAGAATACCAAAACCCAACCCCAAACCCAAACCCAGGGTAGAGTGTGTGAGTGAATGTGGTCTGGACTCTGTGCAGTAGGGTCATTGTGTCAGAGATGCTGTAGAAGGCCAGAGTTCCTGCCCTGTGATCCACATACACTCCTATTCTGGAGCTGCGCACTAGAGGGAGTGTAGTGCCTTTATTATTGTGTCAGAAAGAGGAGCTGCTGCTGGTGAGGCCCAGTCTCCAGGACTGATCATTACCTCCAAACACACACTTATAACCTCCTCCTCTCCTGCTGATGCTTTTATATGAGACTGATATATCAACCCCCCCACTCCACTCAACCTCCCAGTAGCAGCGTCCAGACACACCCTCTCTACACAGCACCTGCCAACACTCATCAAATCTCTCTGGATGATCAGGATATGACTGGACCTTAGTTCTGCTCTCCACCCTCCTGTTCCTCTCAGACAGACGGAGGTCTCTGTGTGCTGTGTTTGGATCCAGTGTGAAGTGGCAGGAGTCTGATGGAAGAGAAGACAAACTTAGGCCTTTATATGTGTTAGGTGTGTGTGTGTGTGTGTGTGTGTGTGTGTGTGGGGGCGTGTGTGTGTTTGTGTGTGTGTGTGTGTGTGTGGTTGTTATTTGATATGATTCCTTGCATGTGGGGGATGAGATTTTTTCTGTGAGGGAATGTGTCACATATAAGTGAGATTTGTTTTTGTGTGTGTGATTCTGTATATGTTTGCGCAGTTGTACATGTGTGAATGTCTGTATTCAAACGTGAGTGTGGTTTTGCCTGAGTGTGTGTGTGTGTGTGTGTGTGTGTGTGTGTGTGTGTGTGTGTGTATGTGTGAATGAGAGTGTGTGTGTACGCATGTTTGTAAATGGAGTTTTTTTTATATATGTGAGTGTGTAAACGTTCCAGTGGCTGTTAATTCAAAAGCAGGGAGGATCTGTTCTCTACTTACCCTTGTAATAGTTACCCTACGAGGACACAGTATACCCACTAAGCTGTTCTACACACACACACACTGTATACCCACTAAGCTGTTCTACACACACACACACACACACACACACACACACACTCTATACCCACTACACTGTTCTACACACACACACACTGTATACCCACTAAGCTGTTCTACACACACACACACACACACACACACACACACACATTGTATACCGACTAAGCTGTTCTACACACACACACACACACACACACACTGTATACCCACTAAGCTGTTCTACACACACACACACACACACACACACACACACACACACACACATACACACACGCACTGTATACCCACTAAGCTGTTCTACACACACACACACAGTATACCCACTAAGCTGTTCTACACATACACACATACACACGCACACAGTATACCCACTAAGCTGTTCTACACACACGCACACAGTATACCCACTAAGCTGTTCTACACACACATACATACACACACACACTGTATACCCACTAAGTTATTCTTAAATACTTGAATGCTCTCTCCTCACCTCATCCAATATCCATTTTGTATGTATCATGTACATACCATGTTATGTTGGAATGTATTGTGTACATTTACCACATGTATGCTAGCGTGCTCATCCTGATACGTGTATGATTTAATCTGCCATGGATCTGATTGTCCCCTCCCCTTTTGTCACAAGCCCCTCCCATTCACACCCCTTATGCCAGAAGCCACTCCCATTACCCTCCCCTTCTGCAACAAGCACCTCCCCGTCTCCCCCTCCCCGTCTGTCACAAGCCCCTCCCATATCCCCATCCCATTCTGCCACAAGCCCCTCCCCTTATCCCCTTCCCCTTCTACCCCCTTCTGCCACAAGCCCCTCCCCTTCTCCTCCCCCTGCCACAAGCCCCTCCCCCTGCCAGTCCTCCTCTCCCAGAAGCTGCTTAAGTTTCCTTCCTGATTAACAGGAAGTTTTTTCCCCTGTGGCCATTGTGCTTTCTTTGAGGGGTTCAGGTCCCGGATTCTGTTAAGCGTGTTGAGACAATAATGTCGTTTACGCACTATATAAATACAATTTAATTGTGTGTTTGTGTGTGTCTGTGTGTTTATATTGTCGTGTTTGTGTGTGTCTGTGTGTTTATATTGTCATGTTTGTTTCTGTATCTGTTTGTTGTTTGCATGGATTGTGAGAGAGAAGGGCATTCATAAAAAGATTCATAATTTCATTATCTCAATTAGACCAAGATTTCTACAATCATTTTCACACTTGTGTCAATACCATGTCCACTTTTCAAAATACTAAGTCAGCTAGACTTTGGATACTTTTCATTTCTTTGATACAAAATGTATTCAATGGCCACTTCTTCTGAAATTCATGGATACCTGTCTCAGTCAATGTTCACCACCAGTAAAACTCTGTGCAACTAAAGCAATTTTGCAGACATTTAGATTCTCTGCTCAAAACAGTTCACTTCAAAACTGGATGACATTTTGATCACTGTTGATGGAAAGATGCAGTATTCATCAGACAAATGAATACACTTGAAGTAAAACAGATTATTCTCATAGTTTGCAGAAATTATGTTCAGTTTTATGCTTTATTTTGTTTGTTTGCAGCCTTGTTACCAACCAAAAGTGGTACAGAACAGCATTTGCATTGAATTGAGCATGTGTGATGTAGTTGTTGCTGAAGACATTTTCTCTTTACAGTTTTTTACAATTACAAACCATTTGAAGCATTGCAAAATGCATATGTTATGTGTTGCTGTATCCTCTATCTTTACATAGTTTAGTGGTGCATTGCTTAGTTCATATTGTAATACCAAACAAATACAGTCAAATATGAAATTCAGCTCTATGCTTCAAGACAACTCTATGCTAAATGTTCTGTGGTAAACTAATAGTAATGACTTACTGTTTGGTGGCAGCTTCTCATTACTGTTTGTTCTTCTGACTGGGAGCTCAGGATCAGCATCTAGGATCCCAACACAGAGAGACACTCATTCACCCAGGATCTGAAGACCAGACTTACACACTTATTTTCAAACACTGACCAAGCCCATATAGTTTTAGTCAGCTTCATCTTCGGTGTTTTTTTTTCTTTAATGTTTGTTTTATCAACTGTGACTAACCCGTGAAAAGATTTCAGAGAGAGAGAGAGAGAGAGAGAGAGAGAGAGAGAGAGAGAGAGAGAGAGAGAGAGAGAGAGAGACACTTACCCGTGAAAACATTTCAGAGAGAGAGAGAGAGAGAGAGAGACACTCACATGCTAAAGACTGGATGATCTGGATATTCGTTACTGTTGAAAGATACAGAAAAAATACAGTAATAAATAAGTGGGATCCTTGTTTTCCTAAACTGTGAAATAAGGAATTCATCTTTGAATTCTACATGTTGAACCACCTGCTGCAGATATCCTGACTACTTCCTGCCTGAAGATGTCATCCAGCCGCACCTTCAGCCCAGACACAGATTTCTTCACAGCCTCCAAAGAGAAGCTTTGGTTGAAGGTCACACTGGGTAAGTCTTTAGAGCGAGGAGAGTCTCTGATTGACAGGACATTCTACGGAGAGAAATACGTAAATGGTGAGACAGACCACCTGAATATTCAGCCAGGTCTGTGTTTCCCGAAAGGCTGCAGACATGATGGGTGAATTCAGTTGGTTTAGTGTATATGCACTCATGTGTTTAGGTATTTGAATTACTTTACATTAAAATATTTAGAAATTATGCATTTTTCCTTTTCCTCTTTTATTTCAAATGCTGTCACCTTGAGGAAATGGATGTGATCCTCTGTGTGTGAAAGCTGCTCCAGCTCAGCATCTCTCCTCTTCAGCTCAGCAATCTCCTGCTCCAGTCGCTTCAGGAGTCCTTCAGCCCGATTCACCTCAGCCTTCTCCTGAGCTCTGATCAGCTCTTTCACCTCAGAGCGCCTTCTCTCAATGGAGCGGATCATCTTAGTGAAGATCCTCTCACTGTCCTCCACTGCTGTCTGTGAAGAGCTCTGTTAGGAGACACACAAAGAAGAGGGGTCCATCTAAAGCAGCCCACTCACTCAGCTCCTCCACACAGCCTGGTACCCAGTGTGGCTCAGAGGAGCTGGGAAGTGTCTCAGCATTACAGACTCCTGACTGGAGGAGAGCCCTGATTGAGCCTGAAATGGCTCCTCCAACAGCCAGCTGTTGTCCTCCTCTCCTCTGGTCAGTACTCACCTTGAGAGTCTCCACAGCCTTCCTCAGCTCCTGCAGCTCCTTCTCTCTCTCCTGGATTCTCTGCTGGATTTTACTCTGGGTCTTCCCCAAGTGTGTCTATGTTGAAGAAGTACAACACATCCACAACAAACCGTTATGGTGGCATCATGAAATGATCATTGTCCGATAGCATTCCTGAAAGATCAAGCTGGTTAAACTACTGACCCTGACTGAGAGGTGATCTGTAGTGTTGCTGAATAGCCTATTGGTGAGATGCTGTTTCATTACAAGGCTTGAGAATAACACAAGAAGTTTTGTCTTTTTTGTAGCAAAACAGAGAATACATGCAGTAAATATCTGTTTAATCATATTGAGAGTTTCTCTTGTGGAGTTGATAGTGAGGTCCAACACACCCTCCCTGAGTGACCTGTGACCTCTAGGCAGTTGATAACCATGTAATGTCATTCAGTCATAGTGCCAACCACCCAGGCCTTTACTAAATGCCATTTCAGCTCCCTAATCACTGGGCTCATCTGAGAGGACTGGGAAGCAATATTGCATGGAGAAACCATGATGTGCCCATCTTAATATAACATACTGTAAAATAATAGAGTAAAAATAGAGTAGAATTACAAAATGCCCACACACATTGGTCCGTGTATCATCCGATCATTCAAGTATTCCATTCAATCTGGCAAACGGAAAACGAAATAACGACTCAATGTTTTGTTTTCCCGTTTTTCTGTATGACCAAATAAATGGGAATTGGTGTTTGTTTTCCTTTTTTCAACACAAAACAGAACACATAATAAACAGGGAAACTAAAACAAAATAATACCTGTAGTTTTAGTGAGGCAGAGGTTACGTTCGCCTACCATATGTGCTTTTTCACTGCGGTTTTATGACAGATCTGGTGCACTTTGACAGCAAAATTACGAAGCTAGATCTATGAAGAATTTTGTGCAGTTGTAAACAATTTTGTGCTCTGGGTACTATTCGCTGACGCTCGCTAAGCGGTTTAGCGAGCTAAATTCCAGGCTAAAGAAAGACAACACCGCTTTAGCGGATTCGCGGAAGCAACTTTTTATCAATCACCATGGTAATTAATCGCTTAGCACTAACCTGCTCCAGGGCAGGCTAAGCAAAGTTTTGCTGGCTAAAATTGCCACACCCACGCCAAAAGGAGGGATCCCATTGACAAGGAGTCATATTGTAGTTTGATTAGCGTAGGAAAAGTTCTTTGCGATCGCCAAGATCAATTTTTCCATCATGATGAGTTCTTGTATGAGCGCTACCGATCCACCCGACAAAGAATAATTCATTTAGAAGACCTTCTCGAGTCATTTATTGCATAGCCCACCACCGTAGAACATTGAATGTCTTCACTTTCTTGCGAGTCGTTGCCTTTATTTTTGCAATGTCGGCGATGCAGAGAACAAAGCACTCATAATTCTATGACAGTGGTAGCCTATTAGTACAGTTGAGACATTGGTACAGTTGATAAACCCGAAATAACTTCCATGCTCAGCCTGAAACGTGATTTTTAGTTAAATTAACGAGAGGTTAAAATAAATTAGCGCCCGTCGCCAGACGGGCTTGGCCTGTTCTCAATTAGCAAGCTAGTTAATCTCCAGTTGCGAGCTAAATTAATTATCTTAGCTTCAGTTGTACGCCGAACATTTAACCCAGGAATGTTTATGCTTAAACTGGGTTAAATGTTGCACTGGGCACAGGCCAACCCAACCATCCCTGAAATATGTGTAGACACTTATATGTGTAGACACTTTTATTTTACGTTGTTTGTATCCGTAGAATATGTAATGTTTGAAACATAGGCCTATGTGTAGATTGTAGAACCTATTTAGTCTTGCTGATCTGTCATAAAACCGCAGTGAAAAAACACATATGGTAGGGAAACGTAACCTCTGCCTCACTGAAGGGGGCGTGCGAGAGCCTGGAAAGTGGACTTCCAATCATTGAAGCGATAAATAGCCTACATAATGGCCGACCAATGCCCGAGCTAAAATGATTGCATCAAAAGACGGGGCAGATGATAACTCGATCAACTACTCACATTCAAGGTCAAATTGCTTCGAAAATGTTTGGAAGCTGTATTTTTTTATGTCAATTTAAAAACAAACAAGCCCTCTTATCATTGGTGAGCTGATTTTGAGAAATTAAACTTAAATTGCAGCTTAAGTTGTGTTTTCTGGTTGCTAAATAGAAGAGTTCAATTTGCATTAAATGATAGCTAGTGATCTAGCTGATGTTATAGTCTCTGCGATTTAACTCATAAAACTATAATGGGAAAAGTTAAAAACGGCGAATTTCGCCGAAAGGTGACAAGTTTGCACCCCTGTGTCAAGACCCGCCTTACGTTGCTTCTGATTGGTTTATATTGCGTGGTGCCTTCCGTGGTTGGTTAGATTTCGGCACAAAGGACTGCCGGATTGGTTATCTCGGTCAGTCAATCAGAGTTACTCGAAGCCACAAGGACCAAAGTTTATTATCATGAAAATAAAAATATAGACTATTGAATGGGTAAATAAGCGTGAGAAATGTCAAGTGTAGCGTGTGGTGTGAGAATGGGTCAAATTGCGTGACTGTCACACTCAAAGCTTGGCAGCTCTGCATTATAACAACAGGCCTTCCCTAGACGAACACTTGTAACTTTCGCATAGGATCATGGGGGTGTGGGGAAACAGAAAAACAATAATAATAAATTACAGGCATTATTTCGTTTTGGTTTCCCTCTTTATTATTTGTTCTGTTTTGTGTTGAAAAAAAGGAAAACAAACACCAATTCCCATTTATTTGGTCATACAGAAAAACGGGAAAACAAAACATTGAGTCGTTATTTCGTTTTCCGTTTGCCAGATTGAATGGAATACTTGAATGATCGGATGATACACGGACCCACATTAAATGGTATTTCAGGCTTTTAGTGTTGATTTATTATCTAGGTACAGTTCATATATAACAGGAGATTGTCTGTTTGATTTCAGTTAAAACATTGTATAGCTCTTTTATTGAATTAGGCTATGCGTTTTCATTTCTGTATGAGAATGCTGACAGTCTGAAGTTAACCATCTGGTTTTACAACTTCATCAGACCGGCGTGTTTTTATGACATTGTTGTTTTCTCTCTGCCTCACAATATAATAACCTAAAGAGGATGAGTCTATAGCCTGTCTTTCATTCCAGTTGGAAACCCAATAGCAACACAAGTCCAATCTATCACCAAGAGAACTCCTGTCCTTACCTGTTTCTCTCTCCTCCCTGCAGAGGCTGACACAGTGTCATGGCCTTTGTGTTCCTCCACTAGACAGAGGAAACAAACACAGCTTAGATCCGTACGACAAAATATCTCCAGAGGCTTCTCATGTTGGGTGCAGATCCTCTCCTGTAGCTGGCCTGTGGCATCAACCACCTTGTGCTTTCGCCCAGGGTTTACGTCATTGTGAACTTTGTAGTGAGTTTCACAGTAAGACAACAGACAATCCAGACAGGACTTCACCGCTTTGAGTTTTCTCCCAGTGCAGACGTCACACTGCACATCTCCAGGTCCGGCTGTACATGAAACAGGAGCAGCAGTTTGGATTTTGGTCTTCTTGATCTGTTCCACCAGCTCAGCAAAAATATGATTTTTGCTTAAAACGGGTCTTGGGGTGAACGTCTGTCTGCACTGGGGGCAGCTGTAGACTCCCTTCTGATCTTCCTGATCCCAGCAGCTCGTAATGCAGCCCATACAGTAACTGTGTCCACAATTAGTAGTCACTGGATCCCTTAGAAGATCCAAACAAATCGAACATGTAAAAAGTTCGTGGTTACTTGGAGCCGCTTCTGCCATTGTTCGTTTGTGCTGTATAACGCTTCACAGGTTTTCACGGAGTTTCGTTTCGACTGAAATCGCTGTGAAACTTTGAAAGGACTTCCTCGTTGGGTGGGCGTGGTTCGTGGTTCGTGTCGTGTTCGTGCACCCTCCTACATTGATAACGATAAGGCCTTTGAGTCGGTTAAGAACGAAGTTCTTTGCAAACGCTGACATGTAGAGAATACTGTCATTCATCTCCCACCATTCATGAACTGAACTGAATAAACCGTCAGAAAGCAGTGTACTGTCTCTTTACAAAAACTGAATATCCGTAACAGAAATTCAAAGGCAACTGTACTTAAGCTTTGCTTGCAACAAGAATATCGCCATCTAGCGGACATTTGAAGTCATGTGAAATAAAACAAAGACAGGAGATAATGATGCCATAGAAGTAGAAAGTGTGAGAGGGGCGGGGGAGCTGTATTGATTCTAGTGGCACTCAGCAATCTCAAATGCTACAAGAAGTGTTCCTCAAATCATTGATGTTACCTGGAGGCAATATATGTTATCCTCTGTGTGTGAATGCCACTCCATCTCAGCATCTTTCACAAACACACTCACAATCACTTTTGCCGGTCTCAGAAAGGATTGCTTTATCCCTCTCCCTACCCGGTCCCTGATTCGTTCACATGACCTTGATGTATTTCTATAGAGTGTTCCAGCTTCACGTTTGTTTAAACTGAGAGAGTTCTAGCTATGAGAATGTTCTAACTGTCAGATTGTTCCAGTGAGAGTGTTTTAACTGTTCTAGAATGTTCTAAATGTCAGATTGTTCTAGCAAAAGTGTTCTAGAATGTTCTAACTGTCAGATTGTTCCAGCTGTGAGAGTGTTCTAGCTGTGATAGTATTTAGAGCTGTCTTAATGTTCCAGCTATACTGTAAGTGTTCTCTCTATGATATTGTTCTAAATGTTAGAGCAGAGGTGGGCAATTCATTTCCCCAAGGGTCCACATGAGAGAGTGCCACTGTTGTGGAGGGCCGGACCAATACGCTAAACTCAATTCAGCATGAAATATGAGCATGTTTTTGCAGTATTAAAGGTGTGCCCAGACGACCAATACACATGGCACACACACACACACACACACACACGAGAGCAAGCTTGCATTGAAATAGTATAAATATTCAAATGAATAATAATATCAATTTTTAACGTTTGATTCCTAATTCATTGGCCGGTCAGGGACAGCCCTGGGGCCGCACTTTGCCCAGGTCTGTGTTAAAGTGTTCTTGCCATGAGAGTGTTCTAGTTCCGAGCCGGTCTCAGAGTGAAGGTGTGTTCACAGACGGGGTAGCCCTCATTGCACTTAACCATTAGAGTAACTGCAACCGCATGGCGTTTTCATAGTCACTGGATCCCTCAGCAGATCAAGAGCAACTGCACAGCTGCAAGGATGTGGTTCCCTTTAGGATGTGTCCATTTTGTTGATGCAGACACATTGACAAGTAGTGTGAGCAGACTTCCGTTTCAGATCTTGGTAAAGAAGCGTCCTCTTGGCATTGTGTGGGGAATGTGCACAATAGAGATAAGAGAGATGAAGGTGAGAGGAATGGTGTAGAAATAACCAGGGAGGGAGAGAGAGAGTTTGAGAGAGGGAAGGAGAGAGAGTTTGAGAGAGGGAAGGAAGGAGAGAGAGAGGGAGGGAGAGAGATTTGATTTTAAATAACAACTTTATTCAGTTTTTACAGAACAAGAGTAGGGCAATCAATTATTCCTTTCCATCTAAGAAAATAGAGATTTAAAAAGATTAAAAAACAATATGAAAATAAATTATAAAATATGGCTAAAATGCAATTCATTTTCTTTTACAGGGCAGATCGCTTCTCTGACACACCATACATCCTTAAATGTTTCGAGATTCTGCAGGGAGGGAGAGAGAGAGATGGAAGGAGAGAAAGAGGGAGGGAGAGAGAGAGAGAGAGACAAGGGCTGATTCAGTGCTGAATTTGATGAACTTCAATGGTAATTTAATATACTTACTGTCCAGCCCAACCCACAAAAACACACAACAAGAAAAGGTTCATAACCTTTGAGTCACGGTGTATATATACAGCCGCGGAAAAAATTAAGAGACCACTTCAAAATTATCAGTTTCTCTGGTTTTACTATTTATTGGTATGTGTTAAAGTAAAATGTACATTTTAGTTTTATTCTTTAACCTACTGGCAACATTCCTACCAAATTTCAAATAAAAATATTGTCATTTAGATCATTTATTTGCAGAAAAAGGACAATTGGTCAAAATAGCAAAAAAGATGCAGTGTCTTCAGATCTCGAATAATGCAAAGAAAACAAGCTCATATTCATTTTTAAACTACACAATACTAATGCTTTAACTTAGGAAGAGTTCAGAAATCAATATTTGGTGGAATAACCTTGATTTAAAATCACAACTTTCATGTGTCTTGGCATGCTCTCCACCAGTCTTTCACATTGCCGTTGGGTGACTTTATGCTACTCCTGGCGCAAGAATTCAAGCAGCTCGGCTTCTTTTCATGGCTTGTGACCATCCATCTTCCTCTTGATCACATTTCAGAGGTTTTTTTATGGGATTCAGGTCCCGAAATTGGGCTGGCCATGACAGGGTCCTGATCTGGTGATACTCCATCCACACCTTTACTGGCCTGGCTGTGTGGCATGGAGCATTGCCCTGCTGGAAAAAACACTTCTCAGAGTTGGGGAACATTGTCAGAGCAAAAGGAAGCAAGTTTTTCTTCCGGGACAACGTTGTACTTTGCCTGGCTGAGGTTTGTAAAAGACCATAAGGATTGAACCAAAGCCGACTGGAGGGTCTCCTAGTTCCTCTTCTCTGATGAGTCCAATTTCACAGTAGGTGCAAGACTCTGTGGCTTGTAGGCCTCTCCAGGTCTCCGTCTAACCATCAGACGACCATGTGTTGGGCAAAGCTGAAAATTGGACTCATCAGAGAAGACGAACTAGGAGACCCTCCAGTCCGCTTTGGTTCAATCCTTATGTATCCTTACGTATCACCAGATCAGGACCCTGTCATGGCCAGCCCAATTTCGGGACCTGAATCCCATAAAAAAACCTCTGAAATGTGATCAAGAGGAAGATGGATGGTCACAAGCCATGAAAAGAAGCCGAGCTGCTTGAATTCTTGCGCCAGGAGTAGCATAAAGTCACCCAACGGCAATGTGAAAGACTGGTGGAGAGCATGCCAAGACACATGAAAGTTGTGATTTTAAATCAAGGTTATTCCACCAAATATTGATTTCTGAACTCTTCCTAAGTTAAAGCATTAGTATTGTGTAGTTTAAAAATGAATATGAGCTTGTTTTCTTTGCATTATTCGAGATCTGAAGACACTGCATCTTTTTTGCTATTTTGACCAATTGTCATTTTTCTGCAAATAAATGATCTAAATGACAATATTTTTATTTGAAATTTGGTAGGAATGTTGCCAGTAGGTTATAGAATAAAACTAAAATGTACATTTTACTTTAACACATACCAATAAATAGTAAAACCAGAGAAACTGATAATTTTGAAGTGGTCTCTAAATTTTTTCCGCGGCTGTATATACGCAAAATCAGTGGTGGACAGAAACAAAGTAAATGTAATTCGTTCCTGTACTTAAGTAACATATCTATGTATCTGTACTTTACTCAAGTATTTATATTTGGTGAGACTTTATACTTTCACTTCACTACATTTCAAAGTGAAAATTCGTACTTTTTACTCCATTACATTTAGTAAAACCTCTCGTTCCTTTTTACCAAAGCGAATCAAATAATGAAAGGTCAAAGTGAGTTCACAATCACACCAATCAGAGATTAGCGCTATTTGCTCTGAAGTCCTTTCGGTTTTGTCAGTTTCGTCTGTTCTTTGAGCGCAAGCTACGTTGAATTCTGCAGCATTTTGAGGCTGTTTTATGCTCAAGCTTAGCCTACGTAACGCTACATAAATTATGGAAGAAACATACCCAATCAACGGTGTTTCTGCTCGGGCTCACATTTAAAAATGCTTGCCTCTTATCACGGCACACGATGTCGCAAACTTTTATCATGCAGTTCTTGACAAACTCCCTCGGTAAAGGTACATACAGCCGCGGAAAAAATTAAGAGACCACTTCAAAATTATCAGTTTCTCTGGTTTTACTATTTATTGGTATGTGTTAAAGTAAAATGTATATTTTTGTTTTATTCTATAACCTACTGGCAACATTCCTACCAAATTTCAAATAAAAATATTGTCATTTAGATCATTTATTTGCAGAAAAATGACAATTGGTCAAAATAGCAAAAAAGATGCAGTGTCTTCAGATCTCGAATAATGCAAAGAAAACAAGCTCATATTCATTTTTAAACTACACAATACTAATGCTTACACTTAGGAAGAGTTCAGAAATCAATATTTGGTGGAAAAACCTTGATTTGAAATCACAACTTTCATGTGTCTTGGCATGCTCTCCACCAGTCTTTCACATTGCCGTTGGGTGACTTTATGCTACTCCTGGCGCAAGAATTCAAGCAGCTCGGCTTCTTTTCATGGCTTGTGACCATCCATCTTCCTCTTGATCACATTTCAGAGGTTTTTGATGGGATTCAGGTCTCGAAATTGGGCTGGCCATGACAGGGTCCTGATCTGGTGGTACTCCATCCACACCTTTACTGGCCTGGCTGTGTGGCATGGAGCATTGCCCTGCTGGAAAAAACATTTCTCAGAGTTGGGGAACATTGTCAGAGCTAAAGGAAGCAAGTTTTTCTTCCGGGACAACGTTGTACTTTGCCTGGCTGAGGTTTGTAAAAGACCATAAGGATTGAAAAAAGCGGACTGGAGGGTCTTCTAGTTCGTCTTCTCTGATGAGTCCAATTTTCAGCTTTGCCCAACACATGGTCGTCTGATGGTTAGACGGAGACCTGGAGAGGCCTACAAGCCAGAGAGTCTTGCACCTACTGTGAAATCGGACTCATCAGAGAAGACGAACTTAGAAGAACCTCCAGTCCGCTTTTTCAATCCTTATGGTCTTTTACAAACCTCAGCCAGGCAAAGTACAACGTTGTCCCGGAAGAAAAACTTGCTTCCTTTTGCTCTGACAATGTTCCCCAACTCTGAGAAGTGTTTTTTCCAGCAGGGCAATGCTCCATGCCACACAGCCAGGCCAGTAAAGGTGTGGATGGAGTACCACCAGATCAGGACCCTGTCATGGCCAGCCCAATTTCGAGACCTGAATCCCATAAAAAACCTCTGAAATGTGATCAAGAGGAAGATGGATGGTCACAAGCCATGAAAAGAAGCCGAGCTGCTTGAATTCTTGCGCCAGGAGTAGCATAAAGTCACCCAACGGCAATGTGAAAGACTGGTGGAGAGCATGCCAAGACACATGAAAGTTGTGATTTTAAATCAAGGTTATTCCACCAAATATTGATTTCTGAACTCTTCCTAAGTGTAAGCATTAGTATTGTGTAGTTTAAAAATGAATATGAGCTTGTTTTCTTTGCATTATTCGAGATCTGAAGACACTGCATCAATTTTGCTATTTTGACCAATTGTCATTTTTCTGCAAATAAATGATCTAAATGACAATATTTTTATTTGAAATTTGGTAGGAATGTTGCCAGTAGGTTATAGAATAAAACTAAAATGTACATTTTACTTTAACACATACCAATAAATAGTAAAACCAGAGAAACTAATAATTTTGAAGTGGTCTCTTAATTTTTTCCGCGGCTGTACTTCTTTACAGTCTTCGTTGCAGACTGGTATGCTATGTCATTTTGTGCAATTTATGCAAAAACTAGATCATGTAATGACATTTTTTTTCTTCAAGTTTGATCTGAGGTCAAGTGTTTTGTTTTCGTACAGGGTTGTGTAGGGAATATCACTGCTATCACTAGTCTTCAGCACAAACTAGTATAACACCACATTCTCTGATTTTGTGGAACTAGTTCCTGTAATGGTATTTATCATACTTTGAAACATAAATCAGAATATATGAGTTTAAGGGTAACACAGACAGACAGATGTGATATAGTAAAGGAGCTTGTGTTTAACTATTTTTTTATAATTAAATGTGCAACTAAGTTACAAATAAATGTAAAATTAAACCATAACCATTTTGTCTTACCTAATGGCAATAGATAGCTTTCAATGTTTTGTGCTTATACACTTTTTAATAGACAAATGTAAGACACCATTTAAAGATTGGCATTAGTATTTTCACCTTATATCATTTCATTGAGCCGGAGCTTTGATGTGAAAATGATAAAAGGCCATTAGAACCATAATTCATTCAGGTACTTATACTTTTAGTACTTAAGTATATATGAAGGCAAATACTTTTATACTTCTACTTAAATGGAAATTCAAAGTGCATACTTCCACTTTTACTGGAGTAATTTTTTACACCAGGTATCTATACTTTCACTTAAGTACGTAGTTAGTGTACTTCGTCCACCACTGCGCAAAATACAGTGTAATGCGTCGATATCAACTGGTAACATCTGTTAAAAATGGAAGTTGGTATTGCATTTGTATTCTGACTTGTTACTGGAACGCATTCAACATGGGTGTCATTCCCAGCTCCGAGTTCTGACTTCAGAGGTAAATGGAACGCACCAATGCCAAGAGGATGGTTCTCCATCAGGTAAATGGAACGTACCAATGACAAGAGGATGGTTTTCCATCAGGTAAATGGAACGTACCAATGCCAAGAGGATGGTTTTCCATCAGGTAAATGGAACGTACCAACGGCAAGAGAATGGTTCTCCATCAGGTAAAGGGAAGGTACCAATGCCAAGAGGATAGTTTTCCATTACGGAATGAGGTTTATTCTCTACAATGGTGTGCACCAAGGGGGAGAGCATGGTTTCACATGAGGATTCGTTGCTAAAAGTAAAACCACCATTTTTAGCCAATTTTGTGTAAACCAACGGCAGGTTTGGGACCAAAGTCCTTTCCAGCGTCATTCCAAAATGACCCCCCCTGTCTTCAGCTGTGAGTGGACCCAGGTATAAGCAGACACAAAATAAACAAGAATGGGAGCATTCAGAGAATGCATACCTCCGCCTTGTGACCTTGACCTTTGACCTTGACATCTGAAAATCTAATCAATTATTGCCATTATATTAACCAATCTCCCCACAAAGTTTGATGGAAATCGGTCCAGGCGTTTCTGCGTAATCCTGCTAACAAACAAACAAACAAACAAACAAACAAACATACAGGGGCGAAATCATAACCTTGGCAGAGGTAACAAATGAAATCCTAGACAGAGGATGAATGAAACTGTTGTCGCGAAACTAATCTCTTCAAATCTTAAAGTTGCTACTTCAATGAAAGGCAGACGACTGAATGTGATGAACTGAAGTTTATTCAATTTTGCAGACTTCCAGCAAACTGATTAGGTCTATTAGCATCTCTTTCAAAAATAAGTGCACTTACTTTTTATACCACAATTTCCGTCACTATGCATTTTCAATCGAAAATTAACCCTTATCGACACTGAGCCAATCAGAATATTCTGCTCACTAATTGCTGATAAACATTTCAAGACAATGGTGACCCTGTTTAGGACTGTTTTGGGAAGTATGGACATCTCCCTGACAGCCTGCACCTGTAGAAACTGCACTGTCATGATTCTAGAAAACAGGCCTGTCTGCTTGACCTTACATGACACTGGTCTCTGCACACAGGCCTCTCTGCTTGACCTTACATGACACTGGTCTATACACACAGGCCTCTCTGCTTGACCTTACATGACACTGGTCTCTAAAAACAGGCCTCTCTGCTTGACCTTACATGACACTGGTCTCTAAAAACAGGCCTCTCTGCTTGACCTCACATGACACTGGTCTCTAAAAACAGGCCTCTCTGCTTGACCTTACATGACACTGGTCTCTGCACACAGGCCTCTCTGCTTGACCTTACATGACACTGGTCTCTAAAAACAGGCCTCTCTGCTTGACCTTACATGACACTGGTCTCTAAAAACAGGCCTCTCTGCTTGACCTTACATGACACTCGTTTTTCCAAAAATGCTCCATGTTCATCACACCACTGTATTTCGAGAAGGTCCACAAATGACTTTTCATTTTGCCCAGACAAGGGAATTTCAATACATTTAACAAAAATACCTACTATACATCACTGACATTGAAGAAGTACGCTGGTAATGTTGTCCTTAATCCAAGGTTCGCTCGCAGGGAATCAGACTCGGGAAAGATGTATAGCTTACAATACATTTATTCCAACGCATCACACAAACAACTTGTGGTAGTCGCGGTAAACAAGAGAATTCTTTCAACGTGATTACAGAAGGTTGTGATCCTTATAGTATAAAATTAGCATGTAAACAATACCAAGAAATGAAAGGTGTGTCCATAAAGGAAAGTAGGAGGTATTAACTAATCTGGTCTAATTTAATTAAGTTTGTCTGGGATCCTGGCTCTGGGACATCAACCATTGATCTCCAGCTGTTCCTTCCTTCCTGGCCCTGGACAATAGCTATTTGATGTCTCAGGGGCCAAATGGTTGGGGAACAGGCCTGACGCCCGTCTGTGAGGCCTTAGATGCATATTGACAGAATGGACCTTGCTGTGATTGCATATGACTAAAATCCATGTATTTAACTGAATCTAACACACACACCAAGAAAAAGAGTATATTGAATGCTAGTTTATAACTCTTTATTAATTGTTCTGCACCAGATACATTTCAAATCAAACTGGTCTCATTCCAATGGTATTAATAAAGAAAACAAGGAACACATTTCATTGGGGGTCAATTGTTGGATGAATACATAATATTGTGGTTGTCATATAAAACCAGATATCAGAACATGTATGCAATAACAGAGGGACTAAACACGACTAGACACGTCCCCCCCTCGCATAAAGTTGTCCCCCCCCAACAAAATTGAAAACAAATAATAATAATAGTAATATGAAACAAACACACATGGACACAAGCGGTGCTTATTATAAACGAAAAATAATGTGCTTTTTAACTGTTGAAAAACCTTGATCCCCCTATTCCTCAAAGTGGTTCGGTTCACATGCTGTTTCCAAAGGGCGGGGCTACAGCTAACCCGATCGGTGGGCTATCGCACGCCCCCATCATTGAGGCAAAGGTAGTGAGTGTCTCACCTCCGTGCTTTTTCAATGTTTTATTTCAGACCAACAAGACTGAATAGGTTCTACGCATGTGCACGTTTCTGGTTCAATTCTACAGACTTCCTGGGATGTAAACAAATAAAATAATAATAAATACGAGAATATGTCGACATTCATTGTTTCCATCAGGTCCGCTTCACCTGCTCTCTCTCTCTCTCTGAAAGTCATCTCCCTACGTTCACTTGATAAAGGCATTTCCCATGAGGCTTTGCTCCGATTTCTGGTCATGAAAGTTATGTAAAGTCTGAATAAAAAGAATTTGGCTAAGGCTAAGCTAAAATCAGTAGGCTGGATTAATGAGAGTAAGTTTGACACACCATTAGTGAGCTGTGAGCATATAACAAGTGCTATATGTATTGATTGGAATCCTGCTTGTAACCCAGCGGAGATTGTTGGGATTATCATGGGAACATGATCTGATTTTATTAGTTTTAACTCAATGGACGGCTCATGGACTCCACACGGCTGCGCAGGGCACTAGAGAAGATGTTTATTTGCATGCAGCTGAATTCCTCCTTGAAGAGCCTTGGTTTGCGCTTTAACTTTCAAAATGATTTGTCTGTGAGTAGATATTTCGGGAATTTAAAACTGACGTTGAATTTCTGTTTGTCACTGTTATTAGAGAATTCGGTTAGCAGCTAAATTATGCTAGCTCTCGTGATATTAATTGTTTTCATGTCCCCCCCCCCCGGAATTACTCTCTGAAATGTTCCCATGTATTGTCCCCCCCTGCAATGAAATGGGATCTCCACCCCTGGTTACAGCAGAGGTCTAGAGGTACAGATATTGTAAAAGCTGGGGTCCAGAGATGGGGGATTGGCTTCAGACTGTTGTTGTTCCCAAGATCAGAGATTATCAGGCCCAGCTGCTAGATCCTTATGTGTGAGTGATGTGTTAAATGATGTGATGTGTGAGATGTATGTGCTAACAGCATCTAGACATGTCAGTCACAGCAGCTTCACTGATGATCCAGAATCATAAAGCCTAAACCCAGGGTAGAGTGTGTGAGTGAATGTGGTCTGGACTCTGTGCAGGAGGCTCATTGTGTCAGAGATGCTGTAGAAGGCCAGAGTTCCTGCCCTGTGATCCACATGCACTCCTATTCTGGAGCTGGCCACTAGAGGGAGTGTAGTGTGATTATTATTATGATAGATAAAAGAGCTGCTGCTGCTGCTGAGGGCCAGACTCCAGGACTGATCATTAACTCCAAACACAATTTTTTTCTTTCTGTGTTTATTTGCATTTTATTTATCATCCAAGCTTTGGGTTGTAAATACATTCTAAGTTTGGCCTCAGATGTGGTCTGTAGAGCATTGTAATCTTCCCAGACCACCACCACACCAGGGTGGTACACCTGCCAATATTTGGGGTCACCCCAGTGCTCTACCCCAGGGTCACAACAGCTTCACTGGTGATCTTATGTCTAATCCTAAACCCAGGGTAGAGAGGCTGGGTGAAGTCTGGATTCAGCATCTATAGATGTCAGTCACAGCAGCTTCACTGATGATCCAGGACACAAAAAATCAAACCCAAACCCAGGGTAGAGTGTGTGAGTGAATGTGGTCTGGACTCTGTGCAGGAGGGTCATTGTGTCAGAGATGCTGTAGAAGGCCAGAGTTCCTGCCCTGTGATCCACATACACTCCTATTCTGGAGCTGGCCACTAGAGGGAGTTCAGTCCGTTTATTATTGTGACTGAAAGAGGAGCTCCTACTGCTGAGGCCCAGTCTCCAGGACTGATCATTACATCCAAACACACACTCACCACCCCCTCCTCTCCTGCTGATGCTTTTATATGAGACTGATATAGAAACCCCCCACTGCCCACTCCACTCAACCTCCCAGTAGCAGCGTCCAGACACAACCTCTCTACACAGCACCTGCTCATACCAATCAAATCTCTCTGGATGATCAGGATATGACTGGACCTCATATCTCATCTCCACCCTCCTGTTCCTCTCAGACAGATGGAGGTATTTGTGTGCTGTGTTTGGATCCAGTGTGAAGTGACAGGAGTCTGATGGAGGAGAAGACAGGACAAACTTAGGCCTTTATATGTGTTAGGTGTGTGTGTGTGTGTGTGTGTGTGTGTGTGTGTGTGTGTGTGTGTGTGTGTGTGTGTATGTGGTTGTTATTTGATATGATTCCTTGCATGTGGGGGATGAGATTTTTTCTGTGGGGGAATGTGTCACATATAAGTGAGATTTGTTTTTGTGTGTGTGATTCTGTATATGTTTGCGCAGTTGTACATGTGTGAATGTCCGTATTCAAACGTGAGTGTGGTTTTGCCTGAGTGTGTGTGTGTGTGTGTGTGTGTGTGTGTGTGTGTGTGTGTGTGTGTGTGTGTGTGTGTGAATGAGAGTGTGTGTGTACGCATGTTTGTAAATGGAGTTTTTTTTTATATATGTGAGTGACACTGAGTGTGTAAACGTTCCAGTGGCTGTTAATTCAAAAGCAGGGAGGATCTGTTCTCTACTTACCCTTGTAATAGTTACCCTACGAGGACACAGTATACCCACTAAGCTGTTCTACACACACACACACTGTATACCCACTAAGCTGTTCTACACACACACACACAGTATACCCACTAAGCTGTTCTACACACACACACACACTGTATACCCACTAAGCTGTTCTACACACACACACACACACACACTATACCCACTAAACTGTTCTACACACACACACACTGTATACCCACTAAGCTGTTCTACACACACACACACACACACACACACACACACACACACACATTGTATACCGACTAAGCTGTTCTGTCACAAGCCCCTCCCATTCACACCCCTTATGCCAGACGCCACTCCCATTACCCTCCCCTTTTGCCACAAGCCCCTCCCCGTCTCCCCCTCCCCGTCTGCCACAAGCCCCTCCCCTTATCCCCTTCCCCTTCTACCCCCTTCTGCCAACAAGTCCCTCCCCTTCTCCTCCCCCTGCCACAAGCCCCTCCCCCTGCCAGTCCTCCTCTTTGAGGTGTTCAGGTCCTGGACTCTGTTAAGCGTGTTGAGACAATAATGTCGTTTACGCACCATATAAATACAATTTAATTGTGTGTTTGTGTGTGTCTGTGTGTTTATATTGTCGTGTTTGTGTGTGTCTGTGTGTTTATATTGTCATGTTTGTTTCTGTATCTGTTTGTTGTTTGCATGGATTGTGTGTGCGTGTGTGTGTGTGTGTGTGTGTGTGTGTGTGTGTGTACGCATGCATGTAAATGGAGTTATTCTTACACGAGTGCCACCTAGTGTTTTTAAATGTTCCAGTGGCTTATGCATGTTTACATGAATGTTTGAATTTGTATGTGGGTTTGCTAATTTGATCATGATTCTATGCACCTGAGTGTATCCCTGTGTGTGCATGTGTGTGTGTGTGTGTGTGTGTGTGTATCCCTGTGTGTGTGTGTGTGTGTGTGTGTGTGTGATAGCTTGCATGTCCTTATGTCCAACTTACACTGGGAGAACTCCTCTCTGGTCACTGGCTCAGGTAAAACAGCCTGGACTTCACACACTGAGAGAGAAAACATCACATTACAGCCCATCAAACTGAGAGAGAAGGGCATTCATAAAAAGATTCATAATTTCATTACCTCATTTAGACCAAGATTTCTACAATCATTTTCACACTTGTGTCAATACCATGTCCACTTTTCAAAATACTAAACACATTCACAAGTGAGCTAGACTTTGTATACTTTTCATTGCTTTGATACAAAATGTATTCAATGGCCACTTCTTCTGAAATTCATGGATACCTGTCTCAGTCAATGTCTGTGCAACTAAAGCAATTTTGCAGACATTTAGATTCTCTGCTCAGAACAGTTCACTTCAAAACTGGATGACATTTTGATCACTGTTGATGGAAAGATGCAGTATTCATCAGACAAATGAATACACTTGAAGTAAGACAGATTATTATCATAGTTTGCAGAAATTATGTTCAGTTTTATGCTTTATTTTGTTTGTTTGCAGCATTGTTACCAACCAAAAGTGGTACAGAACAGCATTTGCATTGAATTGAGCATGTGTGATGTACTTGTGGCTGAAGACATTTTCTCTTTACAGTTTTTTACAATTGCAAACAATTTGAAGCACTGCAAAATGCATATGTTATGTGTTGCTGTATCCTCCATTTTTGCATAATTTAGTGTTGCATTGCTTAGTTCAAATTGTAATACCAAACAAATACGAATCAAATATGAAATTCAGCTCTATGCTTCAAGACAACTCTATGCTAAATGTCCTGTGGTAAACTAATAGTAATGACTTACTGTTTGGTGGCAGTCCATCATTACCGTTTGTTCTTCTGACTGGGAGCTCAGGATCAGCATCTGGGATCCCAACACAGAGAGACACTCATTCACCCAGGATCTGAAGGACAGACTTACACACTTATTTTCAAACTCTGACCAAGCCCATATAGTTTTAGTCAGCTTCATCTTCGGTGTTTTGTTTTCTTTAATGTTTGTTTTATCAACTGTGACTAACCCGTGAAAAGATTTCAGAGAGAGAGAGAGAGAGAGAGACACTTACCCGTGAAAACATTTCAGAGAGAGAGAGAGAGAGAGAGAGACACTCACATGCTAAAGACTGGATGATCTGGATATTCGTTACTGTTGAAAGATACAGAAAAAATACAGTAATAAATAAGTGGGATCCTTGTTTTCCTAAACTGTGAAATAAGGAATTCATCTTTGAATTCTACATGTTTATCCACCTGCTGCAGATATCCTGACTACTTCCTGCCTGAAGATGTCATCCAGCTGCACCTTCAGTCCAGAGACAGATTCCTTCACAGCCTCCAAAGCGAAGCTTTGGTTGAAGGTCACGCTGGGTAAGTCTTTAGAGCGAGGAGAGTCTCTGATTGACAGGACATTCTACGGAGAGAAATACATAAATGGTGAGACAGACCACCTGAATATTCAGCCAGGTGTGTGTTTCCCCAAAGGCTGCAGACATGATGGGTGAATTCAGTTGGTTTAGTGTATATGCACTCATGTGTTTAGGTATTTGAATTACTTTACATTAAAATATTTAGAAATTATGCATTTTTCCTCTTTCAATTCTGTCACCTTGAGGAAATGGATGTGATCCTCTGTGTGTGAAAGCTGCTCCAGCTCAGCATCTCTCCTCTTCAGCTCAGCAATCTCCTGCTCCAGTCGCTTCAGGAGTTCTTCAGCCTGACTCACCTCAGCCTTCACCTGATCTCTGATCAGCTCTTTCACCTCAGAGCACCTTCTCTCAATGGAGCGGATCATCTCAGTGAAGATCCTCTCACTGTCCTCCACTGCTGTCTGTGCAGAGCTCTGTTAGGAGACACACAAAGAGGAGGGGTCCATCTAAAGCAGCCCACTCACCCAGCTCCTCCACACAGCCTGGTACCCAGTGTGGCTCAGAGGAGCTGGGAAGTGTCTCAGCATTACAGACTCCTGACTGGAGCCCAGCTCCTCCAGCAGCCAGCTGTTGACCTCCTCTCCTCTGGTCAGTACTCACCTTGAGAGTCTCCACAGCCTTCCTCAGCTCCTGAAGCTCCTTCTCTCTCTCCTGGATTCTCTGCTGGATTTTACTCTGGGTCTTCCCCAAGTGGGTCTATGTTGAAGGAGTACAACACATCCACAACAAACCGTTATGGTGGCATCATGAAATTATCATTGACTGATAGCATTCCTGAAAGAACAAGCTGGTTGAACTACTGACCTTGACTGAGAGGTGATCTGTAGTGTTGCTGAATAGCCTATTGGTGAGACACTGTTTCATAACAAGGCTTGAGAATAACACAAGAAGTTTTGTCTTTGTGTAGCAAAACAGTGAATACATGTTTAATCATATTGATAGTTCCTCTTGTGGAGTTGATAGTGATGTCCAACACACCCTCACTGAGTGACCTGTGACCTCTAGGCAGTTGATAACCATGTAATGTCATTCAGTCATAGTGCCAACCACCCAGGACTCTACTAAATGCCATTTCAGCTCCCTAATCACTGGGCTCATCTGAGAGGACTGGGGAGCAATATTACAGGCAGAAACCATGATGTGCCCATCTTAATATAACATACTGTAAAATAAGAGTAGAATTACAAAATGCCCACAAACATAACACATTAAATGGTAATTCAGGCTTTTAGTGTTGATTTATTATCTAGGTACAGTTCATATATAACAGGAGATTGTCTGTTTGATTTCAGTTTAAACATTGTATAGCTCTTTTATTGAATTAGGCTATGCGTTTTCATTTCTGTATGAGAATGCTGACAGTCTGAAGTTAACCATCTGGTTTTACAACTTCATCAGACGAGTGTGTTTTTATGACATTGTTGTTTTCTCTCTGCCTCACACTATAATAACCTAAAGAGGAGTCTATAGCCTGTCTTTCATTCCAGTTGGAAACCCAATAGCAACACAAGTCCAATCTATCACCAAGAGAACTCCTGTCCTTACCTGTTTCTCTCTCCTCCCTGCAGAGGCTGACACAGTGTCATGGCCTTTGTGTTCATCCACCAGACAGAGGAAACAAACACAGCGTAGATCCGTACGACAAAATATCTCCAGAGGCTTCTCATGTTGGGTGCAGATCCTCTCCTGTAGCTGGCCTGTGGCATCAACCACCTTGTGCTTTCGCCCAGGGTTTACGTCATTGTGAACTTTGTAGTGAGTTTCACAGTAAGACAACAGACAATCCAGACAGGACTTCACCGCTTTGAGTTTTCTCCCAGTGCAGACGTCACACTGCACATCTCCAGGTCCGGCTGTACATGAAACAGGAGCAGCAGTTTGGATTTTGGTCTTCTTGATCTGTTCCACCAGCTCAGCAAAAATATGATTTTTGCTTAAAACGGGTCTTGGGGTAAACGTCTGTCTGCACTGGGGGCAGCTGTAGACTCCCTTCTGATCTTCCTGATCCCAGCAGCTCGTAATGCAGCCCATACAGTAACTGTGTCCACAATTAGTAGTCACTGGATCCTTTAGAAGATCCAAACATATCGAACATGTAAAAAGTTCGTGGTTACTTGGAGCCGCTTCTGCCATTCTTCGTTTGTGCTGTATAACGCTTCACAGGTTTTCACGGAGTTTCGTTTCGACTGAAATCGCTGTGAAACTTTGAAAGGACTTCCTCGTTGGGTGGGCGTGTTCGTGTTGTTTAACACCCTCCTACATTGATAATGATAAGGCCTTTGAGTCGGTTAAGAATTAAGTTCTTTGCAAACGCTGACATGTAGAGAATACTGTCATTCATCTCCCACCATTCATAAACTGAATAAACCGTCAGAAAGCAGTGCACTGTCTCTTTACAAAAACTGAATATCCGTAACAGAAATGCAAAGGCAACTGTACTAAAGCTTTGCTTGCAACAAGAATTTCGCCATCTAGTGGACATTTGAAGTCATATGAAATAAAACAAAGACAGGGGATAATGATGCCATAGAAGTAGAAAGTGTGTGAGGGGCGGGGGCAGTGGCGGTTCTAGGATTTTTCTGAAGCAGGGGCCACAATGGGGCCAAATGTAACCTTCAGGGGCCAACAGTGTCATCACCATCTGATATCCAGTGATGACGCTGCTTAAATAAACATCAATTTGCGACAAGGCAATACACACATACTGACAGTAAAGAACATCTACTTCTAGTCAACTATCCAAAAGCAACAATGAATAACTCAGTATCCCTTTTGAAACTGAAATAAAAAATCATGAATCAGTAACTGTAATATATATAAATTTATATGTTTTAATTCAGTGTGCATAAAGGGCACATAAAACACACAAAACATAAAAGATAGCAACAGCTTTTAACTGTAGGCCTATATACAACAACTCTCTCTCACACACACACACACACACACACACACACACACACACTAGAGCATGGATCGGGACGAATTTTTCTGTCCGAGCCCGGCCCGGTCCGACAGAATAGTAACCGAGCCCGGACCGAGTCTGACAGCCATTAAAATATATATTTTTTTCGAATCCGAACCAAGCCCGACGTAATCAATTTCTCAACTGTTCATAGTATTAATGCCACATTGACGTTTTTTATGAATAGCCTGGCTTTGTTAAACGGGGGCATCAACAGCTAAATGCTCTCTCACACAAACAAGTGTTGTTAAACGCACAAGCGTGCACAATAAGGCAAATAAGCATATTAAAATTAAATGATTCACATTGCAAGAACGTTTAGTAAAATGATGGGGCTCCTTTAAGAAGAGCACGTACTGGAAGTGACAACGGTGACGCATAGTTTGGACAGTAGCGACAAACATTTATGTGCTGTAACAGTGTTAACCAGTATGTGCGTTTTATCAAAGCATAGCGTGTGTAATGTGTAGCTATTTCATTCCGTTTGTTAACCTTTCCTGCTGTGTATTTACTAACCAGCAGCTGACGTAAAGGACAGGGAATTAACCCCAAAGTCAAAAACATGTAGGCTAATCTACTTCGGCCGTGGAGCATTTTACTCCCCTGCAATCTCCAACTACGTTCTGAGACAGACAGCAGGTTAACAAACGCAATGAAATAGCTACACATTACACACGCTATGCTTCAATAAAACTCACGTTTTATGATACCCCAGCGGAGGCACAACAGACTATCTACATCCAACCATCGAGGTTTAATCCATGTTGTTGTGGAGAACGAGTTGCATGAATCATATTTCATTAAAACTTCACACTTCTTACATTGGACATATCCAACAGCCTAATTAGAATCTGCATAGTCTACAAAGCAGAAATATCTCCATACAGTAGATTTCCCGCTTTGTGTAACTTCACAAGTGCACCATTTGAGATTCAGAACAGAACTCTTCTTCTTCTATTCACTTGTATTGACGCAACCAGCGCACTGCCACCAACAGTTTAGGGGTGGAACTGCAGCAGTGATCATTTAATTCTCCGCTTGGTTTTCTCGCCAGGTGATTGGCAGAACAGGGGCCAATCAAATTAGAGGAGGGGCCTCGGCCCCCCTGGCCCCGCCTCTAAATCCGCCCCTGGGCGGGGGAGCTGTATTGATTCTAGTGGCACTCAGCAATCTCAAATCATTGATGTTACCTGGAAGCAATATATGTTATCCTCTGTGTGTGAATGCCACTCCATCTCAGCATCTTTCACAAACACACTCACAGTCACTTTTGCCGGTCTCAGAAAGGATTGCTTTATCCCTCTCCCTACCCGGTCCCTGATTCGTTCACATGACCTTGGTGTATTTCTGTTGTGTTCCAGCTTCACGTTTGTTCTAACTAAGAGTGTTCTAGCTATGAGAATGCTCTAACTGTCAGATTGTTCCAGCAAGAGTGTTTTAACTGTCCTAGAATGCTCTAACTGTCAGATTGTTGCAGTGAGAGTGTTTTAACTGTTCTAGAATGTTCTAAATGTCAGATTGTTCTAGCAAAAGTGTTCTAGAATGTTCTAACTGTCAGATTGTTCCAGCGAGAGTGTTTTAACTCTCTGTGTTCCAGCTGTGAGAGTGTTCTAGCTGTGATAGTATTTTGAGCTGTCTTAATGTTCCAGCTATACTGTAAGTGTGTTCTCTCTATGATATTGTTCTAAATGTTAGAACAGAGGTGGGCAATTCATTTCCCCAAGGGACCACATGAGAGAGTGCCACTGTTGTGGAGGGCCGGACCAATACGCTAAACTCAATTCAGCATGAAATATGAGCATGTTTTTGCAGTATTAAAGGTGTGCCCAGACGACCAATACACATGGCACACACACACACACACACACACCAGAGCAAGCTCGCAATGAAATAGTATAAATATTCAATTGAATAGTAATATCAATTTTTAACGTTTGATTCCTCATTTACCACTGACATCCGCGGGCCGGTCAGGGACAGCCCTGGGGCCGCATTTTGTCCAGGTCTGTGTTAGAGTGTTCTTGCCATGATGAGAGTGTTCTAGTTCCGAGCCGGTCTCAAAGTGAAGGTGTGCACTGTTCACACACGGGGTAGCCCTCATTGCACTTAACCATTAGAGTAACTTTCATAGTCACTGGATCCCTCAGCAGATCAAGAGAAACTGCACAGCTGCAAGGATGTGGTTCCCTTTAGGATGTGTCCATTTTGTTGATGCAGACACATTGACAAGTAGTGTGAGCAGACTGCCGTTTCAGATCTTGGTAAAGAAGCGTCCTCTTGGCATTGTGTGGGGAATGTGCACAATAGAGATAAGAGAGATGAAGGTGAGAGGAATGGTGTAGAAATAACCAGGGAGGGAGAGAGAGAGTTTGAGAGAGGGAAGGAGAGAGAGTTTGAGAGAGGGAAGGAGAGAGAGAGGGAGGGAGAGAGATTTGATTTTAAATAACAACTTTATTCAGTTTTTACAGAACAAGAGTAGGGCAATCAATTATTCCTTTCCATCAAAGAAAATAGAGATTTAAACAGATTAAAAAACAATATGAAAATAAATTAAAAAATATGGCTTAAATGCAATTCATTTTCTTTCACAGGGCAGATCGCTTCTCTGACACACCATACATCCTTAAATGTTTTGAGATTCTGCATTAGCTCATAAAACCTGAAATCAACTTTACCAGGGCAGGAATAGAAATGTGTAGAAATAACCAGGGAGGGAGAGAGAGAGTTTGAGAGAGAGGGAACAAGAGAGAGAGGGAGGGAGAGAGAGATATACTTGCTGATTCAGTGCTGAATTTGATGAACTTCAATGTTCATTTAATATACTTACTGTCCAGCCCAACCCACACAAACACACACACCAAGAAAAGGTTTATAAAATTTGATTCACTATTTTTACACACTATACGGTGTTTATATGTATATACGCAAAATACAGTGTAATGCATCGATATCAACTGGTAACATCTAAGACCATCAGTTAAAAATAAAAGTTGGTATTGCATTTGTTTTCTGACTTGTTACTGGAACACATTCAACATGGGTGTCATTCCCAGCTCTGAGATCTGACTTCAGAGGTAAATGGAACGCACCAACGACAAGAGGATGGTTTTCCATCAGGAAAATGGAACCCACCAATGACAAGAGGATGGTTTTCCATCAGGTAAATGGAACGTACCAACGACAAGAGAATGGTTCTCCATCAGGTAAATGGAACGCACCAACGACAAGAGAATGGTTCTCCATCAGGTAAATGGAACGTACCAACGACAAGAGAATGGTTCTCCATCAGGTAAATGGAACGTACCAATGACAAGAGGATGGTTTTCCATCTGGTAAATGGATTGTACCAATGACAAGAGGATGGTTTTCCATCAGGTAAATGGAACGTACCAATGCCAAGAGGATGGTTTTCCATCATGGAACGAGGTTTATTCTCTACAATGGTGTGCCCCAAGGGGGAGAGCATGGTTTCACATGAGGATTCATTGCTAAAGGTAAAACCACCATTTTTAGCCAATTTAGTGTTAACCAATGGCAGGTTTGGGACCAAAGTCCTTTCCAGCGTCATTCCAAAATGACCCCCCTGTCTTCAGCTGTGAGTGGACCCAGGTATAAGCAGACACAAAATAAACAAGAATGGGAGTATTCAGAGAATGCAAACCTCCGCCTTGTGACCTTGACCTTTGACCTTGACATCTGAGAATCTAAACAATTATTGCCATTATATTAACCATTCTCCCCACAAAATTTGATGGAAATCGGTCCATGCGTTTCTGCGTAATACTGCTAACAATCAAACAAACAAACAAACATACAGGGGCGAAAACATAACCTCCTGGCGGAGGTAATAAATAAAACAAATGACATCATAGACAGAGCATGAATGAGAAACTGTTGTAGCCAAACTAATCTCTTCAAATCTTAAAGTTGCTACTTCAATGAAAGGCAGACGACTGAATGTGATGAACTGAAGTTTATTCAATTTTGCAGACTTCCATCAAGTTTGATTAGGTCTATTCAGCATCTCTGTCAAAAATAAGTGCACTTACTTTTTATACCACAATTTCCGTCACTATGCTTTTTTTCAATCGAAAATTAAACCCTTATCGACACTGAGCCAATCAGAATATTCTGCTCACTAATTGCTGATAAACATTTCAAGACAATGGTGACCCTGTGTAGGACTGTTTTGGGAAGTATGGCCCGTCCTTGACTAATCTGCATCCCATATGCAGAGACCCTTTAATTAATACTTGGCTCTCCCTGACAGCCTGCAACTGTAGAAACTGCACATGATTTAGAAAACAGGCCTCTCTGCTTGACCTTACATGACACTGGTCTCTAAAAACAGGCCTCTCTGCTTGACCTTACATGACACTGGTCTCTATACACAGGCCTCTCTGCTTGACCTTACATGACACTGGTCTCTGCACACAGGCCTCTCTGCTTGACCTTACATGACACTGGTCTCTAAAAACAGGCCTCTCTGCTTGACCTTACATGACACTGGTCTCTAAAAACAGGCCTCTCTGCTTGACCTTACATGACACTCATCTCTAAAACAGGCCTCTCTGCTTGACCTTACATGACACTCACCTCTCCTCTGCACACAGGCCTCTCTGCTTGACCTTACATGACACTGGTCTCTAAAAACAGGCCTCTCTGCTTGACCTTACATGACACTGGTCTCTGCACACAGGCCTCTCTGCTTGACCTTACATGACACTGGTCTCTGCAAACAGGCCTCTCTGCTTGACCTTACATGACACTGGTCTCTAAAAACAGGCCTCTCTGCTTGACCTTACATGACACTGGTCTCTAAAAACAGGCCTCTCTGCTTGACCTTACATGACACTGGTCTCTGCACACAGGCCTCTCTGCTTGACCTTACATGACACTGGTCTCTAAAAACAGGCCTCTCTGCTTGACCTTACATGACACTGGTCTCTGCACACAGGCCTCTCTGCTTGACCTTACATGACACTGGTCTCTGCACACAGGCCTCTCTGCTTGACCTTACATGACACTGGTCTCTGCAAACAGGCCTCTCTGCTTGACCTTACATGACACTGGTCTCTAAAAACAGGCCTCTCTGCTTGACCTTACATGACACTGGTCTCTGCACACAGGCCTCTCTGCTTGACCTTACATGACACTTGTTTTTCCAAAACTGCTCCATGTTCATCACACCACTGTATTTCGAGAAGGTCCACAATGACTTTTCATTTTGCCCAGACAAGGGAATTTCAATACATTTAACAAAAATACCTACTATATACATCACTGACACACACACACACACACACAGCAAGAAAAAGAGTATATTCAATGCTAGTCTATAACTCTTTATTAATTTTTCTACACCAGAAACATTTCAAATCAAACTGGTCTCATTACACACACACTCCTGTTCTGGAGCTGGCCACTAGAGGGAGTGTAGTGTGATTATTATTATGATAGATACAAGAGCTGCTGCTGCTGCTGAGGACCAGACTTCAGGGTACTATTCGGCGACACTCGCTAAGCGGTTTAGCGAGCTAAACTCCAGGCTAAAAAAAGACAACACCGTTTTAGCGGATTCGGCGAAGCAACTTTTGCTCAATTTCCATGGTAATTAATCGCTTAGCCCTAGCCTGCTCCAGGACAGGCTAAGCAAAGTTTAGCTGGCTAAACTTGCCACACCCACGCCAAAAGGAGGGATCCCATTGACAAGGTTAATAGTTTGATTAGCGTAGGAAGAGTTCTTTGCGATCGCCAAGAAGATCCATTTTTCCATCATGATGAGTTCTTGTATGAGTGCTACCGATCCACCCGACAAGGAATAATTAATTTAAAAGACCTTCTCGAGTCATTTATTGCATACACCACCGTCTAACATTGAATGTCTTCTATTTTTGTAATGTCGGCGATGCGGAGAAAAAAGCACTCATAATTATATGACATTCATTGGTACAGTTGATAAACCAGAAATAACTTTCATGCTCAGCCTGAGACGTGATTTTTAGTTTGCACATGAATACTAACGTTTTCTTTGATCCCAGGAAATTTGAGCACATAACCCATCACCATTACGGAGATTTGGCTAAAGTTGTTTAACCTACTTTAACTGACATCATTGCAAACGTTTAGTTTTGCAAACGTGTCTAGTTTTTGTGCAGTGGTGGATGGTGGATGTGGATGGTAAGGTGGTTGAATGATAAGAAGAAAGAAAGAAACACAATTTATTTGCATTGCTTCAATTTATTGAATTTCTTATTAATACATTTTCATTTAGTCATTTAGCAGACGGTTTTATTCAAAGCGATTTAAAACTACAATTCCAACGAAGGTGAAGGGAATCGAACCAGCGATTAACTGCATGCAAGCCCTACGCTCTGCCCGCTGCACCAAAGTTGCATGTTCGGTCAAGAAGATATGAAGATATCACTACTCATACAGCCTATGGACAGTTTCTTTAATGCTGTTGCAGTCGCGACAGTGATGAATTTTGACATGATTATGGTCTTGAATTCTTCATAACGCGTTTATGGTCATATCCCGCCTTAGCGGAGAAAAAAATGAGTCTTTTTCTTTGAGTTTAGACCATTGTACCTTTCAAAAAAAATCATGGTTTTGGGGATCGACCTTTCTTGCCTTTTGAAGCAAGACGTGCACGCGCAATTTAGCTGACGAGATAAATTAACTTGAGGTTAAAATAAATTAGCGCCCGTCGCCAGACCGGCTTGGCCTGTTCTCATTTAGCGAGCTAGTTAATCTCCAGTTGCGAGCTAAATTAATTATCTTAGCTTCAGTTGTACGCCAAACAGGGCCCAGGACTGATCATTATCTCCAAACTTTTATTTTTATTTATCTTTAATACTTTGGGTTGTAAATAAATTCTAAGTTTGGCCTCAGATGTGGTCTGCAGAGCATTGTTTTCTTCCCAGACCACCACCACACCAGGGTGGTACACCTGCCAATATGTGGGGTCACCCCAGTGCTCTACCCCAGGGTCACAACAGTTTCACAGGTGATCTAATGTCTAATCCTAAACCCAGGGTAGAGAGGCTGGGTGAAGTCTGGATTCAGCATCTATATATTTCAGTCACAGCAGCTTCACTGATGCAGAAGGCCAAAAATCAAACCCAAACCCAGGGTAGAGTGCGTGAGTGAATGTGGTCTGGACTCTGTGCAGGAGGGTCATTGTGTCAGAGATGCTGTAGAAGGCCAGAGTTCCTGCCCTGTGATCCACATACACTCCAATTCTGGAGCTGCGCACTAGAGGGAGATCAGTCTCTTTATCATTGTGTCTGAAAGAGGAGATGCTGCCGCTAGTGGTGAGGTCCAGACTCCAGGACTTAGCATTATATCCAAACCCCCACTCATGATCCTCTGCTCTCCTGCTGATGCTTTTATATGAGACTGATATATCAACCCTCCCATTCCTCTCAACCTCCCAGTAGCAGCGTCCAGAAAAGCCCTCTCTACACAGCACCTGAGGATACTCATCAAATCTCTCTGGATGACCAGGATCTGAGTGGACCGCTCTCATCGGGCCTCCTCTCGGCGGAGGTCTCATCGGGACCGCTCTCATCTCCACCCTCCTGTTCCCCTCAGACAGATGGAGTTGTCTGTATGCTGTGTTTGGATCCAGTGTGAAGTCACAGTAGTCTGATGAAGGAGAAGACAGGACAAAGTTATTTGTATGTGTTAGGAGTGTGTGTGTGTGTGTGTGTGTGTTTGTGTGTGTGTGTGTGTTTTGGTGTGTGGTTGTTTGATATGATTCCTTGAGTGTGGGGGATGGGATTTATTTCTCTGATTTCCTCTCTGAGAGAATGTTTCACATATAAGTGAGATTTGTTTTTGTGTGTGTGTGATTCTGTACATGTTAGTGCAGGTGTACATGTGTGAATGTCTGTATTCAAAAGTTCAAAGGTGAGTGTGGTTATGTCTGAGTGTGTGTGTGTGTGTGTATGTGTGTGTGTGTGTGTGAAAGACAGTGTGTGTTTGTCTGAAGGGAGTCCTTTGTATGAATAGGGGATGTTGAGTGTGTGTAAGTATTTGGGTTTGTTTCATTTTATTCCTTTGCATGAGATGAGTCCTTCGTTTATAGGAGTGTAAGATTGTTGCCGACCCCTCCCACCCGGGTCATAAACTCTTCAAGGTACTTCCCTCCTGCAGGAGGATGCGGTCCATCAGGACCAAAACCTCACGCCACAAAACCAGCTTTTTCCCAGCTGCAGTTGGCCTCGTTAACAAGGCCCGAGACCCCCACCTGACTTGGACTCTTCTCCCGACCCCCAACCTCTAGTCTGTGTTACATTAACACACACTACATTTCACATCGCACATTGAACATCCATATTGCATTTTGCACTCCACTTTTCACTTTCCACTTCCCTATATACATTGTTTATATTTTGTATCTTATGTATTGTGTTCTCTTTGTTCTTATGTGTAGTCCTTATTGTGTTTGTATATTCTATGTTATGTGTAGTACTTATTGTGTTTGTATATCTTATGTAATGTGTAGCACTTATTGTGTTTGTATACTCAAGTCAAGTCAAGTCAAGTGTACTTTATTGTCAAAAATCTATGTAACAGGGTTAGCACAGAAGTTTGAAATTGCGTTTGACCAGTCTCCAATGTGCAGTTTAAAACATTTAAATAAGACATTGACAAAATCTCTCTCACACACACACACACACACACACACACACACACACAAACATTTAAATAAGACATTGACAATAATCTCTCTCTCACACACACTCTCACTCACACACACACATACACACATACACACACACACACACACACACACACACACACACACACACATAGCAGCAGAAGTACAATCAGTGGTCATAAGGTGCAACAGTAAAGTAAAGTGCCAGTGGCATGGTGAAGTGACTATGGAATGTTCATGTGGTTTTCTTCAGTGTGTTGATGAGTCTGATGGCTTGTGGAAAGAAGCTGTTGCTCAGTCTGCTTGTGCGGGCCCGCAGGGTGCGGTACCGCTTCCCTGATGGTAGAAGGGAGAACAGACTGTGTGCTGGATGAGTTGTGTCTTTGATGATGTTCATTGCCCGCTTGGAACAGTGTGAAGTGTACAGTTCCTGAATGGCTGGTAGGGATGACCTGATGATCTTTTCTGCTGTCCTCACCACCCTCTGCAGTGCCTTCTTATCTGCAGCTAGACAGCTGCCATGCCAGACAGAGACGTTGCTGGTCAGGATGCTCTCAATAGCACCTCTGAAGAAGATGGTGAGGGCAGAAGTGGGGAGATCAGCTCTTCTCATCCTTCTCAGGAAGTGGAGTCGTGTCTGCGCCTTCTTGACCAGTGCGGTGGTGTTGGTGGTCCATGAAAGGTCATTTGTGATGTGCACTCCCAGGAACTTTGTGCTTTTCACAGACTCTACTGCACTGCCGTTGATGATGAGTGGGATGTGTGTTGGTTGTTTCTTTCTGAAGTCCACAGTAATTTCTACTCTTATGTTTACTGTATGCACCTACTCACCAGAACAAGTTCCAGGTAAGTGTAAACCTAATTCTGATTCTGATTCTGATCACCATATTCATTAAGTACATTTACACATATTGGCAGCCGAACTCGACTATGAACTAGACTTTCTTCACTGTGAGATGCACTTATTCTACCCCATACTCTGTGCTAGCAACTTTTACCTGGAATGTAAATATTAGCCACCATCTACATAATTTTCTGTTCCATTACTCTACTAACCCTTGCAATAGTAACCTTATGAGTACACTGTATACACACTAAGCTGGTCTACACACACACACACACACACACAGTATTCCCACTGAGCGATTCTACAATACTTGAATGATCTCTCTCCACCTTATCCACTATCAATTTTGTATGTGTAGGAGCCAAAAACCTTTATGTTGATTCTTATGCTATCTTTCTTTATGAGTACGTGCATGTGTGTGTATGTAAGAATGAGTGAGTGACACTATGGCTGTAGGTGTTTTTACCCCAATCTAGAGGACACCTGAACTTGACCTGAGAGGCTGAAGGTGGAGCCCAAGGGGGAAAGGCCTTAAGAGCCAGCAGCCAGAGCATATGGACGTGGCTGAGGAAGGCAACAGTTGTTTGACCGTGTGCCAGGACGTTTGTATCGTTTAATGTCTTTTATATTATTTCCACCAACTTGTAATTCACCTTTCTGCAATAAACTGTCAAAGAGACCAACTGGACTCACCTCTATTCATCTTTTCTACACGCGTCAGAACCTAAATCCAACTCAGCCACCAGTGGCAGTAAAATAGAAATTGCTGCTACAGTATGTATCATGTATTTACCATGTTTTGTTTGTATGTATCGTGTTCATTTACAACATGTATGCTAGCATGCTCATCTTGATAAGTGAATGATTTAATCTGCCATGATTCTGATTGTCCCCCCTCTGTCCCCTTCTGCCACAAGACCTTTGTATTTGCATAGAGAGTGTGTGTGTGTGTGTGTGTCACTGTGTATGACGTTATACATGTTTACATGAATGTAGGTTTGAATTTGTATGTGGGCTTGCTAATTTGATCATGATTCTATGCACATGAGTGTATCCTTGTGTGTGCAAGTGTGTGTGCACATTGTGTGTACCTGTATAATAGATTGCATGTCTTTATGTCAAACTTACACTGTAAGAACTCCTCTCTGGTCACTGGTTCAAGAAAAACATCCTGGACTTCAGACACTGAGACAGAAAACATCACATTACAGTCCATTAAACTGAGCCAGAAGGGCATTCATAAATATATTAATACATTAATAAATAAATTCATTATCTCATTTAGACCAATATTTCTACAATAATTTTCACACTTGTGTCAATAGTGGTATTTGTTTCTATATAAACCAGTGCTGGTGCAGTGACGTGAAAGTGAAAGTGATCTTACAATCCTGTTCTCCCGACTTGGAATCATTTTTGATCACCTGCAGACCGTTTTACTCCCCCCTGTGAATTCACTTCTTTTATTCTAGCTGGAGTTTACATCCCACCGCAAGCTGACGTGCGAGAGGCTCACCGTCAACTCACTGATCAGATATTAGGAGTGGAGAGTAGGAGAGAGAATACGTATTCTCCGGTTATTGTCATTGGAGATTTTAATAAGGGCAACCTCACTCACGAACTCCCGAAATACAAACAGTTAGTCAAATGCCCGACCAGGGAGGAGAATACTTTGGACCACTGCTACAGCACCATCAGCAGGGCTTATCATGCAGTTTCACGCGCTGCTCTGGGGCTATCCGACCACACTCTTATTCATCTGATCTAACAGACAAAAACTTAAAATGTCTTAACCTGCTGTGCGGACTACAAAAAACTGGAACAACAGAGAAGCTGTGGAGGAGCTGAGGGACTGCCTGGATGACACAGACTGGGACCTTTTTAGAACTTCTTCCAGCAGTCTGGATGAATATACAGATGCTGTGATGTCATACATCAGCTTCTGCGAGCATAGACGTGTCCCCCCCCCTACCATAAAGTTGTCCCCCCCAACAAACGTTACATTTTTTAGGTGTGACATTTTGGTCCGGGTATGTACCGGTTTTATAGGAACCGGTTCTCGGTACCCAACCCTACCCAGCAGAGGATGTTCTTCCTTCGGCAGCTAAAGAAATTCAACATGCCGATGAAAGTGATGGTGGAGTTTTACACAGCCATCACTGAATCCATCCTCACTACATCAATAACCATCTGGTTTGCTGCCTCTACTGCAAAGGAAAAAAGCCGACTGCAGCGGATCATTCGATCAGCAGAGAAGGTCATCGGCTGCGACCTGCCATCTCTCCTAGACCTGTTGACCTGTTCCACTCAAGGACCAGCTAGAAAGCAGGGAAGATCATCGCTGATCCTTCACATCCTTGTCACCACCTATTTCAGAGACTCCCATCTGGCAGAAGGTTCCGGGCTATAAAGACCAAAACAGTTTTTCCCCCATGGCAGTGGGGCTCACAAACAAGCCCCCTGCATCACACTGACTCTGGGTTGACATATTCCAATTAACTGCAACTTGCCCTTCATGTGCCCAAAACATGTATTATTATCTTGTAAGACATTTGTCTTTTGTTCTTGTTTATGCTATTTTGTTGTTATGTTATGTGTTATGTCCTATGCACCGACCTCACCAAGTTAATTTCCTGTATGCGTGAATATACTTGGCCATTAAAATAATTCTGATTCTGATTCTGATACCATAAACACTTTTTCAAAACACTAAACACATTCACAAGGGAGCTAAACTTTGGATACTTTTCATTGCTTTGATACAAAATGTATTCAATGACCACTCCTTCCTAAATTCATGGATACCTGTCTCAGTCAATGTTCACCACCAGTAACACTCTGTGTAACTAAAGCAATTTTGCAGACATTTAGATACTCGGCTCAAAACAGTTCACTTCAAAACTGGACAACATTTAGATCATTGTTCATGGTAAGATGCAGTATTCGACAGAAAAATTAATACACTTGAAATAAGACAGATTATTCTCATTGTTTGCAGAAATTGTGTTCAGTTTTAAGCTTTGTGTCATTTGTTTGCAGCCTTGTTACCAACTATACTATACTATACTATACTATACAATACTATACTATACTATACTATACTATACTATACTATACTATACTATACAATACTATACTATACTATACTATACTATACTATACTATACAATACTATACAATACTATACTATACTATACTATACTATGCTATGCTATACTATACTATACTATACTATACTATACTATACTATGCTATACTATACTATACTATACTATACTATACTATACTATACTATATATTAGCAATGCTTTATATTGTTTGTGATTGTAAAAAAAAACTGTAAAGGAAAAATGTCTGATTCTGATTCTGATTCTAATTCTGATACAGAAGTGGTACAGAACAGCATTTGCTTTGAAATGTGCATCTTCAAATGTAGTTGTTGATTAAGACATTTTTCCTTTACAGTTTTTTTTTTACAATCACAAACAATTTGAAGCATTGCAAAATGCACGTGTTGCTGTATCCTCTATTTTATCATAGTTTAGTGTTGCATTGCTTAGTACGTATTGTAATACCAAAAATAATACAGTCAAATATGAAATTCAGCTCTATGCCTCAAGAGAACTCTATGCTAAATGTTCTGTGGTAAACTAATAGTAATGACTTACTTGATGGTGGTAGCGTCTCATCACTGTGTGTACTTCTGTCTGGAGGCTCAGGATCAACATCTGGGATCCCAACACAGAGAGACAATCAGGGGCGGTAGTCCGACATGAACAATGTTGTGTGAAACTGACATTTATTGTGAACAGTTGACTTTAACAACTAAACAGTTGTAAATGATTTGAATGATGAGGTTTTGAGTGCAGTGTAATAGTAGTGTTACTTTTTGATAACCTTATCAAAATAATGTAACTTGTTACATTTGATTAATTATTTATACCTCTGATGAATGTTTTCAAATGAAAGTTCTGAATATGTGCAGGTCCTGTTTTAACTATTTCAATTCTCTCTCTATCTGATTTGTCACGCCATAATTCTGGGTCTTCACTGATCCCTGTATGCCATTGCTGTTACTCGCATTAGTGACATCACTGCTCTCGTTATCATCCAGCTGTGGTTGAGCAGTGATAATGACCATGGCAGTATCATGCGCGTCGTCAGTGCAGGTGTCAGTGTCCCGGATATGGGCAGCTGTGGCATAGACATCTATATAAGACTATGAGCTGTGCTACACGATGACTCACCGTTTGTAGAAGCAAAGCAGGCAGGGCTAGTTGGTGCTGTAGTAGCTGCTAGCATTAGCTAAACTTGGCTCAGCAGCACTTGAAACATTTTCAGATGAACTTGAAACATTATCAGACATTTCTTCCACTTCCACGGACGAATTCTTGATTGGAAATATTTTGTTACCTTAGGTCATTTCTCCCTAAACTTGTCATCCTTCCTTTTCCTCTTTCTTGTCTCACTGCCACTTAGAGATAGTTTCATGCTTAGCTGTGTGACCACACATGCCACCACACGGCAAATTGTCCGTGACAGAAATGTCACGTGTAAATGCTAATACAGACACATGAAATTAAAAAACAACATACTTCATCAGACGGCTTCAGTAAACTAGAACTCAGAGGGCTACAATACTGATCAGTGTAATAACTATGAAAGTGATGGTGGAGTTCTAATAACTATTAATAACTATACTGTGTGTGTGTGTGTGTGTGTGTGTGTGTGTGTCTGTGTGTGTGTGTGTGTGTGTGTGTGTGCGCGTGTGAAAGACAGAGAGAGAGAGAGAGAGAGAGAGAGAGAAAGAGAGAGCGAGAGAGACTCACATTCTGAAGACTGGATGATCTGGATATTCGTTACTGTTGAGAGATCCATAAAAATACATCAAAATTAAGTGGGAGTTAACCTCGTCTTCTTAAACAGTGAAATTAGTAACTCATTATTTAGTCAATTCTACATTTGTATCCACCTGCTGCAGATATCATGACTACTTCCTGCATGAGGAAGTACTCTCCCTGTCTGAGGAAGTAGTCCTCCATTCTAGAAGCAGATTCCTTCACAGCCTCAAAAGAGAAGCTTTGGTGGAAGGTCATCCTGGGTAAGTCTTCAGAGCGAGGAGAGTCTCTGATTGACCGGACATTCTACAGAGAGAAATACATAAAAGGTGAGGCAGACCACCTGAATATTCAGCCAGGTCTGTGTTTCCCCAAAGGCTGCAGACATGATGGGTGAGTTCAGCTGGTTTAGTGTATATGCATTCATGTGTTCAGGTATGTGAATATATTAGACATGTAAAACATTACAATCTTTTTAATTTCCTCATCATATAAATGAAAAATTATGTATTTTTACTCTAAACCCACATGGATGCTTTATTTCAAATTCTGTTACCTTGAGGAAATGGATGTGATCTTCTGTGTGTGAAAGCTGCTCCATCTCAGCATCTCTCCTCTTCAGCTCAGCAATCTCCTGCTCCAGTCGCTTCAGGAGATCTTCAGCTCGACTCACCTCAGCCTTCTCCTTAGCTCTGATCAGCTCTTTCACCTCAGAGCGCCTTCTCTCAATAGAGTGGATTATCTCAGTGAAGATCCTCTCACTGTCCTCCACTGCTGTCTGTGCAGAGCTCTGTTAGGAGACACACAAAGAGGAGGGGGACAGGAGACACACAGAGGTAAGTGAAGGAGCAAACTCACTCTGGTGTGACTGGCTCTTCTTGGTCAAATCCTGCCAAACCATGTCTTTCTGTGATGGTCTGTATCATGTAGAGATGGCAGCATAATGGTCATAACACAATAACAAGCGATTGCCAGCTTTTATCTTATGTGGTCAGTTCTCACCTTGAGAGTCTCCACAGCCTTCCTCAGCTCCTGCAGCTCCTTCTCTCTCTCCTGGATTCTCTGCTGGAATCTCCTCTGGGTCCTCCCCAACTGCCTCTGTTTAAAAAACAGCTTCTTTTCATCGGTGGATTGCTTACAACAATGATGATCAAACACCACACATGGCAACTGAACATTTATTAGCAAAAACCTTTAAGTACATTTTATTCTTTTTAAAAGATTAAGTGAACCATTGAAGTAGACGCTATCATCTTCAAGTGAAAATCAGGATAAAGCCGTGAGCTAAGTTCAAGAGGAGCTCTGGTATTTAACAGCAAAAACACTTGTGGCAAAGCTGGCTCTCAACCTTAAGAACAGAACAGAACATTATTTTACGAGGTAATAATATGTTCACTTTGAAGCCGACAGGTTAATGTTTCACTGTTTTTTCTCAAAACTGGACCTTGCACCTAATAAACATTTCCTGATTCTTCCTTTCTCTAATGCGCAAAGTCATTGCGGTAACAGCCAGACTTAAAGACTGGTGAGATAATGTTCTTGTGGTTATAGTATTACATTCACAGTTAGTACGTATAAAAGCCCTCATAGAAATGTCGGACACACATGTAGCTCCAGTACTGACCTGTTTGTCTGTCTGTTCTGCTGCAGTTGAGACTGTGTCATGGCCTTTATGTTCGTCCATCGTACACAGATAGCAGATACAACTCTGATCGGTTCGACAAAATATTTCAAAAACCTTCTTGTGACGAGAGCAGATCCTCTCCTGTAGCTGGTCTGTGGCGTCAATCACTGAGTGTTTTCGAGTAGCGAACTTTAGTGGCTCTCTGGTGCGAACAAACAATCCACCACTGACCCAAGTAAGTACTAAAACACCTTTTAAAAGTACCAAATCCATGGTATTTATTAACAACAAGTACACAACACTACATGACAAAATCCCAGGTTGAGAGGCAGCAAGACCAGCAGTCCCCGCGCAAAAAGCCTCTCCCCTGCAGCAGGAAACTGGAGTCTTTGAGTGCTGCTTGATCACCTGGCCCGGTGGATCTCACCTGGCCATCAGGGGAACACAACATGGGCGGAGCTACAGAAAAGGGAGGGAAAGTGACAAACAAAGAACACAACACATGTGGTGTTACACATGCCTGATATTTTTGTGTATTTCATCAACTAAAAACCATGTGGCAAAAGTGGCATTCATGATTATATTCTAGAACAACTCAGCAATAATACAATGAGAGTAAAAGGAATGTAGTAAAACAAAAGTTTTGTATTATAAGTAAGGGATAATGTATAGAACGCAGGTCATTGTCGGGAAAATAAGCCCCGACAGGGCGAACAGCACCCCGACGCGAAAGCGGAGGGGTGTTGATTCACCGTGAAGGGGCTTATTTTCCCGACAATGACCGGCGTTCTATACATTATCCCGCTTATTATACGGCTAAAACTAAAAAAAAAATACTTAACACAGTGTGTCTTTTTACAATGTATTTGTTTTTGTTACTATACGTAGTGTTAAAAAGCAGAGAAATAGTTCGCCAAAGACGTTGAACTTCAAAGACAGTTGAACATTCTTTAGAACACAGCTGCTCAACCGTCCGCTGAAACTCCCTTGATAAGTTACCGTACTACTTGCGGGGTGCTACGAAAGATGTGAATCAGAGGCAAAAAGGCCACTTTCCTTGACAGCGGTCATTAACTGCATAGCAACGGTCAGTTATCGGAAAATAGTTGACCGCAGAACGTTGGGAAGCCCCATTCAAGTGAATGGAGCATTCTACAGCATTAAGAAGAGCCGTGTAATAATGAAATATAAAGACACTAAAATGAAATCTAGTTTTAGAGGTGCTCAGACTTTGTACAAAAACACATTGTAAATATTTTAGAAGTTTTCGTTTTTACTCTGAACCTTGTAAACAAAGGTGTTTTCTCCAAAAAGGCACGTTTAGCATTCAAAAAGTGTGTGTGGTTTCTATACTATATATATATTGATGAGAGAGGTGTGAACATTCTGGGACACTTTGGTCAAAGACAATGGCCAGCACGTAATGGACCTTGAATGTCTTTGTGGCCCTCTCCCCCCCTACAGGTTTTCTTGACACATCATGACCCAATAGTAATCACTGAATTACCATTTCCTTATCAAATGAATGGTTGTCATTTGCTAATGGGCGGGACGTAGGCTCCTGAAACCTCACTCACAGACTGAAATGTGCAAAGGATTAGTTATATTCTCCTTACAAAATGATTATTTATATTTAAGTTTCAAACTGTAAATATATATATAAAAAAAAAGGGGGGTTAAGGTTGCTGTAGGTGTTAGTTTCATGTTTGTAGGACAAAAACATGAAAGATTTTTAAATCTATTAATCAAAATACAACTAAGTGCCCCACAGGGCACTTTGGGGCTAGATGGGTTAAATGATGTGATGTGTGAGATGTATGTGCTAACAGCATCTAGACATGTCAGTCACAGCAGCTTCACTGAGGATCCAGAATAAAGCCTAAACCCAGGGTAGAGTGTGTGAGTGAATGTGGTCTGGACTCTGTGCAGGAGGGTCATTGTGTCAGAGATGCTGTAGAAGGCCAGAGTTCCTGCCCCACATACACTCCTTTACCTGAGCTGGCCACTAGTAGTGTGTTTATTATTGTGACAGAAATAGGAGCTGCTGCTGCTGAGGTCCAGACTCCAGCACCGATCATTAAACCCAAACCAACACTCATCACCCCTTCCTCTCCTGCTGATGCTTTTATATGAGACTGATATAGAAACCCCCCACTGCCCACTCCACTCAACCTCCCAGTAGCAGCGTCCAGACACACCCTCTCTACACAGCACCTGAGGCCACCCATCAAATCAGGATATGACTGGAGCCCAGTTCTCCACACCACCCTCCTGTTCCCCTCAGACAGATGGAGGGATCTGTGTGCTGTGATTGGATCCAGTGTGAAGTGACAGGAGTCTGATGGAGGAGATGACAGGACAAACTTAGGTCTTTATATGTGTTAGGTGTGTGTGTGTGTGTGTGTGTGTGTGTGTGTGTGTGTGTGTGTGTTCATCTGGAAAAGGAGATGTTTCCTGTACCCTTAATGATGCATTCCCATAACAAGATGTTTGTTGGTCAAATAGTTGTTTGATAATTCATCACATTTGGTTCCTAAAAAAATGATATTAACTTGTAATGTGGAATCAAATAAAGTACATACAGTAAAATGTGTGTTTGTGTGTGTGTGTGTTTGTGTTTGTTGTTGTTGTTGTTGATTGATATGATTCCTTTCTTGTGGGGGATTTATTTCACATATACAGTAAGTGAGATTTATTTTTGTGTGTGTGTGATTCTGTTTATGTTGAATGTGTGTGAGTTCAGGAGTGTCTTTATTCAAACGTCTTAAAGCATGAATTATTAATCCGTGGCTTATTTGAACATAATGACAGTTTTGATATAAAGACAAGTGACTAGATATCCTACTAACTGGCTAGCCAGCTAACTAGCTCACTAGTCCAGTCTGTTATGCTATTTCCACACGCTACAACACGCACACTCAAGGTGTTGGAATCGTATCGCGTCCGTGTCATGGGTATGCACCGTAACCTGTTCTTCCAGACACACACACAACAGTAACAACATCACAAAGGGCACAAAGTGGATTGGTCCATTCTTACAGTAGGGTGGATTGGTCTACTCTTACAGGAGGATGGATTGGTCCATGCTTACAATAGGGTGGATTGGTTACCAAGGGTACAGTAGGGTGGATTGGTCCATGCTTACAGGAGGGTGGATTGGTCCATTCTTACAGGAGGGTGGATTGGTCCATGCTTACAGTAGGGTGGATTGGTTACCAAGGTTACAGTAGGGTGGATTGGTCCATTCTAACAGTAGGGTGGATTAGTCTATTCTTACAGGAGGGTGGATTGGTCCATGCTTACAATAGGGTGGATTGGTTACCAAGGGTACAGTAGGGTGGATTGGTCCATGCTTACAGGAGGGTGGATTGGTTACCAAGGTTACAGTAGGGTGGATTGATCCATTCTAACAGTAGGGTGGATTAGTCTATTCTTACAGGAGGGTGGATTGGTCCATGCTTACAATAGGTGGATTGGTTACCAAGGTTACAGTAGAGTGTATAGGTCTTCCAGCATGAACCAGCGGTAAACCAGTACGTGCTAACGCTGACCTGCCTTGCTGCTAGATTTAGTATTCTCAGCAGGTGTTGCTACATTTTATTTCATTGGCTCCAGTTCAAGTTCAAACACACACACACACACACACACACACACACACCAAAAGTCTTCCAGATTCCAAAGTCTAACCAAAACCCATTATGCCATATTCATTTTTTCTGGATCAGCCCAGTGTCTTCTCGTCCTCTGACTCATATGGTCTCTACCATTGTAACTATGTCTGTCTGATCCTGGATCAGCCCAGTATCTTCATGATCATTGATTCATATGGTCTCTACCACTGTAACTATGTCTGTCTGACTCATATGGTCTCTACCACTGTAACTCTGTCTGCCTGATTCATATGGTCTCTACCACTGTAACTCTGTCTGTCTGATTCATATGGTCTCTACCACTGTAATTCTGTCTGTCTGATTCATATGGTCTCTACCACTGTAACTCTGTCTGTCTGACTCATATGGTCTCTACCACTGTAACTCTGTCTGTCTGACTCATATGGTCTCTACCACTGTAACTCTGTCTGTCTGATTCATATGGTCTCTACCACTGTAACTCTGTCTGTCTGACTCATATGGTCTCTACCACTGTAACTATGTCTGTCTGATTCATATGGTCTCTACCACTGTAACTCTGTCTGTCTGATTCATATGGTCTCTACCACTGTAACTCTGTCTGTCTGATTCATATGGTCTCTACCACTGTAACTCTGTCTGTCTGATCCTCTGCTTGTGTCATCCCCAATGACCTGTACCCATCTCAGGGATACTTCTGAAGCACTTTAGAGTAGTTTTCTGTAACTGCATTTCTGTGCAATAAAAACCTTTGGTTTGTACCAGGTCCAATCAGTACTACACTGGTCACATGACAGACAGGAAAGTGTGTGTGTGTGCGTGTGTGTGTGCATGTGCGCGTGTGTGTGTGTGTGTGTGTGTTTTTGTGTGTGTGTGTGTGTGTGTGTTTTTTTGTGTGTGACACTCGTCTCTGCACACAGGCCTCTCTGCTTGACCTTACATGACACTCGTCTCTAAAAACAGGCCTCTCTGCTTGACCTTACATGACACTGGTCTCTAAAAACAGGCCTCTCTGCTTGACCTTACATGTCACTTGTTTTTCCAAAACTGCTCCATGTTCATCACACCACTGTATTTCGAGAAGGTCCACAATGACTTTTCATTTTGCCCAGACAAGGGAATTTCAATACATTTAACAAAAATACCTACTATATACATCACTGACACACACATACACACACACCAAGAAAAAGAGTATATTGAATGCTAGTCTATAACTCTTTATGAATTGTTCTGCACCAGATACATTTCAAATCAAACTGGTCTCATTCCAATGGTATTAATAAAGAAAACAAGGAACACATTTCATTGGGGGTCAATTGTTGGATGAATACATAATATTGTGGTTGTCATATAAAACCAGATATCAGAACATGTATGCAATAACAGAGGGACTAAACACTTGGGAGAGTGAGGTTATCCAACACAGAGCTCATCAAAACCTTTCACACACAATGTCTAATGCCTGCTGTTGTGATACTACATTTGTTACAGCCATAGGCGGAGATCCCGGGGGGGACGTCCCCCCCTCGCATAAAGTTGTCCCCCCCACCCCAACAAAATTGAAAAAAATTAATAATAATAGTAATATGAAACAAACACACGTGGACACAAGCGGTGCTTATTATAAACGCAAAATAATGTGCTTTTTAACTGTTGAAAAACCTTGATCCCCCTATTCCTTAAAGTGGTTCGGTTCACATGCTGTTTCCAAAGGGCGGGGCTACAGCTAACCCGATCGGTGGGCTATCGCACGCCCCCATCATTGAGGCAAAGGTAGTGAGTGTCTCACCTCCGTGCTTTTTCAATGTTTTATTTCAGACCAACAAGACTGAATAGGTTCTAGGCATGTGCACGTTTCTGGTTCAATTCTACAGACTTCCTGGGATGTAAACAAATAAAATAATAATAAATACAAGAATATGTCGACATTCATTGTTTCCATCAGGTCCGCTTCACCTGCTCTCTCTCTCTCTCTGAAAGTCATCTCCCTACGTTCACTTGATAAAGGCATTTCCCATGAGGCTTTGCTCCGATTTCTGGTCATGAAAGTTATGTAAAGTCTGAATAAAAATAATTTGGCTAAGGCTAAGCTAAAATCAGTAGGCTGGATTAATGAGAGTAAGTTTGACACACCATTAGTGAGCTGTGAGCATATAACAAGTGCTATATGTATTGATTGGAATCCTGCTTGTAACCCAGCGGAGATTGTTGAGATTATCATGGGAACATGATCTGATTTGATTAGTTTTAACTCAATGGACGGCTCATGGACTCCACACGGCTGCGCAGGGCACTAGAGAAGATGTTTATTTGCATGCAGCTGAATTCCTCCTTGAAGAGCCTTGGTTTGCGCTTTAACTTTCAAAATGATTTGTCTGTGAGTAGATATTTCGGGAATTTAAAACTGACGTTGAATTTCTGTTTGTCACTGTTATTAGAGAATTCGGTTAGCAGCTAAATTATGCTAGCTCTCGTGATATTAATTGTTTTCATGTCCCCCCCCCCCCGGAATTACTCTCTGAAATGTTCCCATGTATTGTCCCCCCCTGCAATGAAATGGGATCTCTACCCCTGGTTACAGCAGAGGTCTAGAGGTACAGATATTGTAAAAGCTGGGGTCCAGAGATGGGGGATTGACGTCAGACTGTTGTTGTTCCCAAGATCAGAGATTATCAGGCCCAGCTGCTAGATCGTTATGTGTGAGTGATGTGTTAAATGATGTGATGTGTGAGATGTATGTGCTAACAGCATCTAGACATGTCAGTCACAGCAGCTTCACTGATGATCCAGAATCATAAAGCCTAAACCCAGGGTAGAGTGTGTGAGTGAATGTGGTCTGGACTCTGTGCAGGAGGGTCATTGTGCCAGAGATGCTGTAGAAGGCCAGAGTTCCTGCCCTGTGATCCACATACACTCCTATTCTGGAGCTGGCCACTAGAGGGAGTGTAGTGTGATTATTATTATGAGAGATAAAAGAGCTGCTGCTGCTGCTGAGGGCCAGACTCCAGGACTGATCATTACCTCCAAACACAATTTTTTTCTTTTTGTTTTTATTTGCATTTTATTTATCTTTAATACTTTGGGTTGTAAATAAATTCTAAGTTTGGCCTCAGATGTGGTCTGCAGAGCATTGTTTTCTTCCCAGACCACCACCACACCAGGGTGGTACACCTGCCAATACGTGGGCTCACCCCAGTGCTCTACCCCAGTGTCACAACAGCTTCACTGGTGATCTTATGTCTAATCCTAAACCCAGGGTAGAGAGTGTTGTGTCAGATTTATAGTTTAAAAGTAGGAAAAATATACAGCTTTCTGATCTGGTTAAAACTCTAAGTTCTTGTTACTTGTGGTGAAAATACTCACAAAGTCCAGCTGACCAGCAGAGTGTGAATCAAGAAGTTTATTCAGTCAGTGCAATACCAACATCACAAACCTGAGCATGTCTGCAGACAGTGCTCCTGATACAAAGCTTTGCAATGGCTTATATACTGTAGAACTTTCTACGTTTCTGCTGAATAGACAGCATGTGCACCTGCAAGAGTGAACTCTCTATGACACTGGAGTGGGTCTTATCAGTACTCCCCAGAGACCTCTAGAGGAGGAGTACTGCGGCCCATTGCGACCAGCGTTTTCAAAGTCTAACATGTTAATTTTAAAGACTTTTGCAATCATTTATCACTGTAGTATCTCATGCTATGTTACACCCATATCATGGTGCTTATTATGAACATTCTATTGATTAATATAATATTGTAATTTTTCACATATTGAACAAAAACTGTGAGAGTCGTATGTAGTCGACATAGGCCGCCATGTTATCGTACTCCTCGGGATGTGTGTGTGTGGGTGTGTGCGCAAGCAGGGTCCGTGGGCGTCTGCCTCTGTACTTCTGCCTGTGTGTGTGTGTGTGTGTGTATGTGTATGCGCATGTATGTGAGTGAGTGTGTGTTTGTGTGTGTCCATCTGTAGGTGTTAGTAGGAGTGTGTGGCCAGCTCAGGACTCTAATATGAGTGTGTGTTAATCTCTGACTTTGAGTAGGAGTGTGTCCATCTCTGGCTGTGAGTAGTTAATAATATACACACAGATAGTAAGATTAAATTTACAGATTTTCCACCACAAGAGGCTGGGTGAAGTCTGGATTCAGCATCTATATATTTCAGTCACAGCAGCTTCAGTGATGCAGAAGGCCAAAAATCAAACCCAAACCCAGGGTAGAGTGCGTGAGTGAATGTGGTCTGGACTCTGTGCAGGAGGGTCATTGTGTCAGAGATGCTGTAGAAGGCCAGAGTTCCTGCCCTGTGATCCACATACACTCCAATTCTGGAGCTGCGCACTAGAGGGAGATCAGTCTCTTCATCATTGTGTCTGAAAGAGGAGATCCTGCTGCTAGTGGTGAGGTCCAGGCTCCAGGACTTAGCATTATATCCAAACCCCCACTCATGATCCTCTGCTCTCCTGCTGATGCTTTTATATGAGACTGATATATCAACCCCCCCGCTCCTCTCAACCTCCCAGTAGCAGCGTCCAGAAAAGCCCTCTCTACACAGCACCTGAGGATACTCATCAAATCTCTCTGGATGACCAGGATCTGAGTGGACTGCTCTCATCGGGCCTCCTCTCGGCGGAGGTCTCATCGGGACCGCTCTCATCGGGCCCCCTCTCGGCGGAGGTCTCATCGGGACCGCTCTCATCTCCACCCTCCTGTTCCCCTCAGACAGATGGAGTTGTCTGTATGCTGTGTTTGGATCCAGTGTGAAGTCACAGTAGTCTGATGAAGGAGAAGACAGGACAAAGTTATTTTTATGTGTTAGGAGTGTGTGTGTGTGTGTGTGTGTGTGTGTGTGTGTGTGTGTGTGTATGTGTGTGTGTGTGTTTTGGTGTGTGGTTGTTTGATATGATTCCTTGAGTGTGGGGGATGGGATTTATTTCTCTGATTTCCTCTCTGAGGGAATGTTTCACATATAAGTGAGATTTGTTTTTGTATGTGTGTGTGATTCTGTACATGTTTGTGCAGGTGTACATGTGTGAATGTCTGTATTCAAAAGTGAGTGTGGTTATGTCTGAGTGTGTGTGTGTGTGTGTGTGTGTGTGAAAGACAGTGTGTGTTTGTCTGAAGGGAGTCCTTTGTATGAATAGAGGATGTTGAGTGTGTGTGTGTGTCTGAGTGTGTGTGTGTGTGTGAGAGAGTGAGTGTGTGTGTGTGTGTTTGTCTGAAGGGAGTCCTTTGTATGAATAGAGGATGTTGAGTGTGTGTAAGTATTTGGGTTTGTTTCATTTGATTCCTTTGCATGAGATGAGTCCTTCGTTTATAGGAGTGTGAAAGTATTCCAGTGAGAGAGAGAGAGAGAGAGAGAGAAATACAGAGTGTGTAAAGAGATTCCTTTGTAGATATGAGAGATACTGAGTGTGTGTGTGTGTGTTCAGGTATGTCTCTATTCAAACCTCCAAAAGCATGAATGTTTAAATGTGTTTGCAAACACCTTGCTGGGCATCCTCTCCCTCTCCCTCTATAACATACTATGAGTGTGTGTGTGGGTGTGTGTGAGGGCATCCTCTCCCTCTCCCTCTATAACATACTATGAGTGTGTGTGTGTTTGTGTGTGTGTGTGTGTGTGTGTGTGTGTGTGTGTGTGTGTGTGATGGCAGCCTCTCCCTCTCCTTCTATATCATACTATGCTAATACTGATGCTGATAAAGTGGCCATATTACATCATGAACAACATTAGTTTTTTTACCTAAATGTATCTCTCTTTCTGTATATCAAATTTGTCTTAACAAACCATAGCCTCTTATAGCGTGACCTTTGCTCACAAATGGAAACAATGCTCGTCATCTAGGACCCTGAGGTGGGCAGGTTAGATTGTTGCCGACCCCTCCCACCCGGGTCATAAACTCTTCAAGGTACTTCCCTCCTGCAGGAGGATGCGGTCCATCAGGACCAAAACCTCACGCCACAAAACCAGCTTTTTCCCAGCTGCAGTTGGCCTCGTTAACAAGGCCCGAGACCCCCACCTGACTTGGACTTGGACTCTTCTCCCGCCCCCCCCCACCTCAAGTCTGTGTAACATTAACACACACTACATTTCACATCGCACATTGAACATCCATATTGCATTTTGCACTCCACTTTTCACTTTCCACTTCCCTATATACATTGTTTATATTTTGTATCTTATGTATTGTGTTCTCTTTGTTCTTATGTGTAGTACGTATTGTGTTTGTATATTTTATGTTATGTGATGTACTTATTGTGTTTGTATATCTTATGTTATGTGTATCACTTATTGTGTTTGTATACTCTTATGTTTACTGTATGCACCTACTCACCAGAACAAGTTCCAGGTAGGTGTAAACCTACTTGGCAATAAACCCAATTCTGATTCTGATTCTGATCACCATATTCATTAAGTACATTTACGCATATTGGCAGCCGAACTCGACTATGATCTCGACTTTCTTCGCTGTGAGATGCTGCTGTAGTCTCTCCACCTGATCTACTTGTAGAAACCATCGGCCTAGGTCCACTTACCCCCACCACACAGTCATGCACTTATTCTACCCCATACTCTGTGCTAGCAACTTGTACCTGGAATGTAAATATTAGCCACCATCTACATAGTTTTCTGTTCCATTACTCTACTTACCCTTGCAAAAGTAACCTAACGAATACACTGTATACCCACTAAGCTGGTCTACACACACACACACACACAGTATACCCACTAAGCGATTCTACAATACTTGAATGATCTCTCTCCACCTTATCCACTATCAATTTTGTATGTGTAAGAGCCAAAAACCTTTTTGTTGATTCTTATGCTATCTTTCTTTATGAGTATGTGCATGTGTGTGTATGTAAGAATGAGTGAGTGACACTATGGCCGTAGGTGTTTTTACCCCAATCTAGAGGACACCTGAACTTGACCTGAGAGGCTGAAGGTGGAGCCCAAGGGGGAAAGGCCTTAAGAGCCAGCAGCCAGAGCATATGGACGTGGCTGAGGAAGGCAACAGTTGTTTGACCGTGTGCCAGGACGTTTGTATCGTTAAATGTCTTTTATATTATTTCCACCAACTTGTAATTCACCTTTCTGCAATAAACTGTCAAAGAGACCAACTGGACTCACCTCTATTCATCTTTTCTACACACGTCAGAACCTAAATCCAACTCAGCCACCAGTGGCAGTAAAATAGAAATTGCTGCTACAGTATGTATCATGTATTTACCATGTTTTGTTTGTATGTATCGTGTTCATTTACAACATGTATGCTAGCATGCTCATCTTGATACGTGAATGATTTATTCTGCCATGATTCTGATTGCCCCCCATGATTCTGTGTGTACATTGTGTGTACCTGTGTGATAGCTTGTATGTCTTTATGTCAAACTTACACTGTAAGAACTCCTCTCTGGTCACTGGTTCAAGAAAAACATCCTGGACTTCAGACACTGAGACAGAAAACATCACATTACAGCCCATTAAACTGAGCCAGAAGGGCATTCATAAATATATTAATAAATTAATAAATAAATTCATTATCTCAATTAGACCAAGATTTCTACAATAATTTTCACAATAGTGTGTCAATAGTGGTATTTGTTTCTATATAAACCAGTGCTGGTGCAGTGACGTGAAAGTGAAAGTGATCTTACAATCCTGTTCTCCCCACTTGGAATCATTTTTGATCACCTGCAGACCGTTTTACTCTCCCTGTGAATTCACTTCTTTTATTCTAGCTGGAGTTTACATCCCACCGCAAGCTGACGTGCGAGAGGCTCAACGTCAACTCCCTGATCAGATATTAGGATTGGAGAGTAGGAGAGAGAATACATATTCTCCGGTTATTGTCATTGGAGATTTTAATAAGGGCAACCTCACTCACGAACTCCCGAAATACAAACAGTTAGTCAAATGCCCGACCAGGGAGGAGAATACTTTGGACCACTGCTACAGCACCATCAGCAGGGCTTATCATGCAGTTTCACGCGCTGCTCTGGGGCTATCCGACCACACTCTTATTCATCTGATCTAACAGACAAAAACTTAAAATGTCTTAACCTGCTGTGCGGACTACAAAAAACTGGAACAGCAGAGAAGCTGTGGAGGAGCTGCGGGACTGCCTGGATGACACAGACTGGGACCTTTTTAGAACTTCTTCCAGCAGTCTGGATGAATATACAGATGCTGTGATGTCATACATCAGCTTCTGCGAGCATAGACGTGTCCCCCCCCCCACCATAAAGTTGTCCCCCCCAACAAACGTTACATTTTTAGGTGTGACATTTTGGTCCGGGTATGTACCGGTTGTATAGGAACCGCTGCTATATTGGAACCGGTTCTCGGTACCCAACCCTACCCAGCAGAGGATGTTCTTCCTTCGGCAGCTAAAGAAATTCAACATGCCGATGAAAGTGATGGTGGAGTTTTACACAGCCATCATTGAATCCATCCTCACTACATCAATAACCATTTGGTTTGCTGCCTCTACGGCAAAGGAAAAAAGCCGACTGCAGCGGATCATTCAATCAGCAGAGAAGGTCATCGGCTGCGACCTGCCGTCTCTCCTAGACCTGTTCCACTCAAGGACCAGCTAGAAAGCAGGGAAGATCATCGCTGATCCTTCACATCCTTGTCACCACCTATTTCAGAGACTCCCATCTGGCAGAAGGTTCCGGGCTATAAAGACCAAAACAGTTTTTCCCCCATGGCAGTGGGGCTCACAAACAAGCCCCCTGCATCACACTGACTCTGGGTTTACATATTCCAATTAACTGCAACTTGCCCTTCATGTGCCCAAAACATGTATTATTATCTTGTAAAACATTGGTCTTTTGTTCTTGTTTATGCTATTTTGTTGTTATGTTATGTCCTATGCACCGACCTCACCAAGTTAATTTCCTGTATGTGTGAATATACTTGGCCATTAAAATAATTCTGATTCTGATACCATGAACACTTTTTCAAAACACTAAACACATTCACAAGGGAGCTAAACTTTGGATAGTTTTCATTGCTTTGATACAAAATGTATTCAATGACCACTCCTTCCTAAATTCATGGATAATTGTCTGTCTGTGTAACTACAGCAATTTTGCAGACATTTAGATACTCGGCTCAAAACAGTTCACTTCGAAAACTGGACAACATTTAGATCATTGTTCATGGTAGGATGCAGTATTCGACAGAAAAATGAATACACTTGAAATAAGACAGATTATTCTCATTGTTTGCAGAAATTGTGTTCAGTTTCATGCTTTGTGTCATTTGTTTGCAGCCTTGTTACCAACTATACTATACTATGCTATGCTATGCTATGCTATGCTATGCTATACTATACTATACTATACTATGCTATGCTATGCTACACTCTACTATACTATACTATGCTATGCTATACTATACTATACTATACTATACTATACTATACTATACTATACTACTATACTATACTATACTATACTATACTCTACTCTACTCTACTCTACTCTGCTCTGCTCTGCTCTGCTCTGCTCTGCTATGCTATGCTATGCTATGCAATACTATACTATACTATGCTATGCTATGCTATGCTATGCTATGCTATGCTATGCTATGCTATGCTACACTCTACTATACTATACTATGCTATGCTATACTATACTATACTATACTATACTCTACTCTACTCTACTCTACTCTGCTCTGCTCTGCTCTGCTCTGCTCTGCTATGCTATGCTATGCTATGCAATACTATACTATACTATGCTATGCTATGCTATGCTATGCTATGCTATGCTATACTATACTATACTATACTATACTATACTATACTATGCTATACTATACTATACTATACTATACTATACTATACTATACTATACTATACTATACTATATATTAGCAATGCTTTATATTGTTTGTGATTGTAAAAAAAAACTGTAAAGGAAAAATGTCTGATTCTGATTCTGATTCTAATTCTGATACAGAAGTGGTACAGAACAGCATTTGCTTTGAAATGTGCATCTTCAAATGTAGTTGTTGATTAAGACATTTTTCCTTTACAGTTTTTTTTACAATCACAAACAATTTGAAGCATTGCAAAATGCATATGTTATGTGTTGCTGTATCCTCTATTTTTACATAGTTTAGGGTAGCATTGCTTAGTTCATATTGTAATACCAAACAAATACAGTCAAATATGAAATTCAGCTCTATGCTTCAAGACAACTCTATGCTAAATGTTCTGTGGTAAACTAATAGTAATGACTTACTTGATGGTGGCAGCGTCTCATCACTGTGTGTACTTCTGACTGGAGGCTCAGGATCAACATCTGGGATCCCAACACAGAGAGACACTCAGGGGCGGTAGTCCGACATGAACAATGTTATGTGAAACTGACATTTATTGTGAACAGTTGACTTTAACAACTTAACAATTGTAAATTATTTGAATGATGAGGTTTTGAGTGCAATGTAATAGAAGTGTTACTTTTTGATTACCTTATCAAAATAATGTAACTTGTTACATTTGATTAATTATTTATACTTCTGATGAATGTTTTCAAATGAAGGTTCTGAATATGTGCAGGTCCTGTTTTAACTATTTCAATTCTCTCTCTATCTGATTTGTCACGCCATAATTCTGGGTCTTCACTGATCCCTGTATGCCATTGCTGTTACTCGCATTAGTGACATCACTGCTCTCGTTATCATCCAGCTGTGGTTGAGCAGTGATAATGACCATGGCAGTATCATGCACGTCGTCAGTGCAGGTGTCAGTGTCCCTGATATGGGCAGCTGTGGCATAGACATCTATATAAGACTATGAGCTGTGGCTACACGATGACTCACCGTTTGTAGAAGCAAAGCAGGCAGGGCTAGTTGGTGCTGTAGTAGCTGCTAGCATTAGCTAAACTTGGCTCAGCAGCACTTGAAACATTTTCAGATGAACTTGAAACATTATCAGACATTTCTTCCACTTCCACGGACGAATTCTTGATTGGAAATATTTTGTTACCTTAGGTAATTTCTCCCTAAACTTCTCATCCTTCCTTTTCCTCTTTCTTTTCTCACTGCCACTTAGAGATAGTTTCATGCTTAGCTGTGTGACCACACATGCCACCACACGACAAATTGTCCGTGACAGAAATGTCACGTGTAAATGCTAATACAGACACATGAAATTAAAAAACAACATACTTCATCAGACGGCTTCAGCAAACTAGAACTCAGAGGGCTACAATACTGATCAGTGTAATAACTATGAAAGTGATGGTGGAGTTCTAATAACTATTAATAACTATACTGTGTGTGTGTGTGTGTGTGTGTGTGTGTGTGTGTGTGTGTGTGTGTGTGTGTGTCTGTGTGTGTGTGTGTGTGTGTGTGTGTGTGTGTGTGTGTGTCTGTGTGTGTGTGTGTGTGTGTGTGTGTGTGTGTGTGTGTGTGTGCGCATGTGAAAGACAGAGAGAGAGAGAGAGAGAGAGAAAGAGAGAGCGAGAGAGACTCACATTCTGAAGACTGGATGATCTTGATATTCGTTACTGTTGAGAGATCCGTAAAAATACATCAAAATTAAGTGGGAGTTAACCTCGTCTTCTTAAAACAGTGAAATTAGTAACTCATTATTTAGTCAATTCTACATTTGTATCTACCTGCTGCAGATATCATGACTACTTCCTGCCCGAGGAAGTACTCTCCCTGTCTGAGGAAGTAGTCCTCCATTCTAGAAGCAGATTCCTTCACAGCCTCAAAAGAGAAGCTTTGGTGGAAGGTCATCCTGGGTAAGTCTTTAGAGCGAGGAGAGTCTCTGATTGACCGGACATTCTACAGAGAGAAATACATAAAAGGTGAGGCAGACCACCTGAAGATTTAGCCAGGTCTGTGTTTCCCCAAAGGCTGCAGACATGATGGGTGAGTTCAGCTGGTTTAGTGTATATGCATTCATGTGTTCAGGTATGTGAATATATTATATTAGACATGTAAAACATTTACATCTTTTTAATTTCCTCATCATATAAATGAAAAATTATGTATTTTTACTCTAAACCCACATGGATGCTTTATTTCAAATTCTGTTACCTTGAGGAAATGGATGTGATCTTCTGTGTGTGAAAGCTGCTCCATCTCAGCATCTCTCCTCTTGAGCTCAGCAATCTCCTGCTCCAGTCGCTTCAGGAGATCTTCAGCTCGACTCACCTCAGCCTTCTCTTTAGCTCTGATCAGCTCTTTCACCTCAGAGCGCCTTCTCTCAATAGAGTGGATTATCTCAGTGAAGATCCTCTCACTGTCCTCCACTGCTGTCTGTGCAGAGCTCTGTTAGGAGACACACAAAGAGGAGGGGGACAGGAGACACACAGAGGTAAGTGAAGGAGCAAACTCACTCTGGTGTGACTGGCTCTTCTTGGTCAAATCCTGCCAAACCATGTCTTTCTGTGATGGTCTGTATCATGTAGAGATGGCAGCATAATGGTCATAACACAATAACAAGCGATTGCCAGCTTTTATCTTATGTGGTCAGTTCTCACCTTGAGAGTCTCCACAGCCTTCCTAAGCTCCTGCAGCTCCTTCTCTCTCTCCTGGATTCTCTGTTGGAATCTCCTCTGGGTCTGCCCCAACTGCCTCTGGTTAAAAAACAGCTTCTTTTCATTGGTGGATTGTTTACAACAATGATGATCAAACACCACACATGGCAACTCAACATTTATAAGCAAAAACCTTTAAGTACATTTTATTCTTTTTAAAAGATTAAGTGAACCATTGAAGTAGACGCTATCATCTTCAAGTGAAAATCAGGATAAAGCCATGAGCTAAGTTCAAGAGGAGCTCTGGTATTTAACAGCAAACACACTTGGCAAAGCTGGCTCTCAACCTTAAGAACAGAACAGAACATTATTTTACGAGGTAATAATATGTTCACTTTGAAGCCGACAGGTTAATGTTTCACTGTTTTTACTCAAAACTGGACCTTGCACCTAATAAACATTTCCTGATTCTTCCTTTCTCTAATGCGCAAAGTCATTGCGGTAACAGCCAGACTTAAAGACTGGTGAGATAATGTTCTTGTAGTTATAGTATTACATTCACAGTTAGTACGTATAAGAGCCCTCATAGAAATGTCGGACACATATGTAGCTCCAGTACTGACCTGTTTTTCTGTCCGTTCTGCTGCAGCTGAGACTGTGTCATGGCCTTTATGTTCGTCCATCGTACACAGATAGCAGATACAACTCTGATCGGTTCGACAAAATATTTCAAAAACCTTCTTGTGACGAGGGCAGATCCTCTCCTGTAGCTGGTCTGTGGCATCAATCACTGAGTGTTTTCGAGTAGCGAACTTTAGTGGCTCTATGGGGCGAACAAACAATCCACCACTGACCCAAGTAAGTACTAAAACACCTTTTAAAAGTACCAAATCCATGGTATTTATTAACAACAAGTACACAACACTACATGACAAAATCCCAGGTTGAGAGGCAGCAAGACCAGCAGTCCCCGCGCCAAAAGCCTCTCCCCTGCAGCAGGAAACTGGAGTCTTTGAGTGCTGCTTGATCACCTGGCCCGGTGGATCTCACCTGGCCATCAGGGGAACACAACATGGGTGGAGCTACAGAAAAGGGAGGGAAAGTGACAAACAAAGAACACAACACATGTGGTCGTAACACATGCTTGATATTTTTGTGTATTTCATCTAGCTAAAAACCATGTGGCAAAAGTGGCATTCATGATTATATTCTAGAACAACTCAGCAATAATACAATGAGAGTAAAAGGAATGTAGTAAAACAAAGTTTTGTATTAAAATGAAATATAAAGACACTAAAATGAAATCTAGTTTTAGAGGTGCTCAGACTTTGTACAAAAACACATTGTAAATATTTAAGAAGTTTTCTTTTTTACTCTGAACCTTGTAAACAAAGGTGTTTTCTCCAAAAAGGCACGTTTAGCATTCAAAAAGTGTGTGTGGTTTCTATACTAATTATAAGTAATATAGAAAGTGACACTTTTCTTCACTTAGACCAAAATGCATATTGATGAGAGAGGTGTGAACATTCTGGGACACTTTGGTCAAAGACAATGGCCAGCACATAATGGCCCTTGAATGTCTTTGTGGCCCTCTCCCCCCCTACAGGTTTTCTTGACTCATCATGACCCAATAGTAATCACTGAATTATCATTTCCTTATCATATGAATGGTTGTCATTTGCTAATGGGCGGGATGTAGGCTCCTGAAACCTCACTCACAGACTGAAATGTGCAAAGGATTAGTTATATTCTCCTTACAAAATGATTATTTATATTTTAGTTTCAAACTGTAAATATTTTAAAAGAAAAGGGGTTAAGGTTGCTGTAGTTGTTAGTTTCATGTTTGTAGGACAAAAACTCACAGAGATTTTTAAATCTATTAATCAAAATACAACTAAGTGCCCCACGGGGCACCTTGGGGCTAGATGGGTTAAATGATGTGATGTGTGAGATGTATGTGCTAACAGCATCTAGACATGTCAGTCACAGCAGCTTCACTGATGATCCAGAATAAAGCCTAAACCCAGGGTAGAGTGTGTGAGTGAATGTGGTCTGGACTCAGGTGCAGGAGGGTCATTGTGCCAGAGATGCTGTAGAAGGCCAGAGTTCCTGCCCTGTGATCCACATACACTCCTATTCTGGAGCTTGCCACTAGAGGGAGTGTATTGTGATTATTATTATGATAGATAAAAGAGCTGCTGCTGCTGCTGAGGGCCAGACTCCAGCACTGATCATTACCTCCAAACACAATTTTTTTCTTTCTGTGTTTATTTGCATTTTATTTATCATCCAAGCTTTGGGTTGTAAATAAATTCTAAGTTTGGCCTCAGATGTGGTCTGCAGAGCATTGTTTTCTTCCCAGACCACCACCACACCAGGGTGGTACACCTGCCAATACGTGGGGTCACCCCAGTGCTCTACCCCAGGGTCACAACAGCTTCACTGGTGATCTAATGTCTAATCCTAAACCCAGGGTAGAGAGGCTGGGTGAAGTCTGGATTCAGCATCTAGACATGTCAGTCACAGCAGCTTCACTGATGCTCCAGCATAAACCCCAAACCCAGGGTAGAGTGTGTGAGTGAATGTGGTCTGGACTCTGTGCAGGAGGCTCATTGTGCCAGAGATGCTGTAGAAGGCCAGAGTTCCTGCCCTGTGATCCACATACACTCCTATTCTGGAGCTGGCCACTAGAGGGAGATTAGTCACATTATTATTGTGACAGAAGAAGGAGCTGCTGCTGGTGAGGCCCAGACTCCAGGACTGATCATTCCATCCAAACCCACACTCACCACCCCCTCCTCTCCTGCTGATGCTTTTATATGAGACTGATATATTAACCCCCCCACTCCACTCAACCTCCCAGTAGCAGCGTCCAGACACACCCTCTCTACACAGCACCTGAGGATACTCATCAAATCTCTCTGGATGATCAGGATATGACTGGAGCCCAGATCTCCACTCCACCCTCCTGTTCCTCTCAGACAGATGGAGGCGCCTGTGTGCTGTGTTTGGATCCAGTGTGAAGTGACAGGAGTCTGATGGAGGAGAAGACAGGACAAACTTAGGTCTTTATATGTGTTAGGTGTGTGTGTGTGTGTGTGTGTGTGTGTGTGCGTGCGTGCGTGCGTGCGTGCGTGCGTGCGTGCGTGCGTGCGTGCGTGCGTGCGTGCGTGTGTGCGTGCGTGTGGATGTGTGTGTGTGTGTGTGTGTGTGTGTGTGTGTGTTTGGGTGTTTGTGTGTGGTTGTTGTTATTTGATATGATTCCTTGCATGTGGGGGATGAGATATTTTCTGTGATTTCTGTGAGGGAATGTTTCACATATAAGTCAGATTTGTTTTTGTGTGTGTGATTCTGTATATGTTTGCGCAGTTGTACATGTGTGAATGTCTGTATTCAAACGTGAGTGTGGTTTTGCCTGAGTGTGTGTGTGTGTGTGTGTGTGTGTGTGTGTGTGTGTGTGTGTGTGTGTGTGTGTGTGTGTGTGTGTGTGTGTGTGTGTGTGTGAATGAGAGTGTGTGTGTACGCATGTTTGTAAATGGAGTTTTTTTATATATGTGAGTGACACTGAGTGTGTAAACGTTCCAGTGGCTGTTAATTCAAAAGCAGGGAGGATCTGTTCTCTACTTACCCTTCTAATAGTTACCCTACGAGGACACAGTATACCCACTAAGCTGTTCTACACACACACACACACTCTATACCCACTATGCTGTTCTACACACACACACACACACACACACACACACACACACTATACCCACTACACTGTTCTACACACACACACACTGTATACCCACTAAGCTGTTCTACACACACACACACACACACACACACACACACACATTCACTGTATACCCACTAAGCTGTTCTACACACACACACACACACACACACACACACACACACGCACACACACACACACGCACTGTATACCCACTAAGCTGTTCTACACACACACACACAGTATACCCACTAAGCTGTTCTACACACACACACACACACACACACACACACACACACACACACACACACTGTGTACCCACTAAGCTGTTCTACACACACACACACACACACACTGTATACCGACTAAGCTGTTCTACACACACACAGACACACACACACACTGTATACCCACTAAGCTGTTCTACACACACACACACACACACACACACACACACACGCACACACACACACACGCACTGTATGCCCACTAAGCTGTTCTACACACACACACACAGTATACCCACTAAGCTGTTCTACACACACGCACACAGTATACCCACTAAGCTGTTCTACACAAACATACACACACACACACACTGTGTACCCAGTAAGTTATTCTATAATACTTGAATGCTCTCTCCTCACCTTATCCAATATCCATTTTGTATGTATCATGTACATACCATGTTATGTTGGAATGTATTGTGTACATTTACCACATGTATGCTAGCATGCTCATCCTGATACGTGTATGATTTCATCTGCCATGGATCTGATTGTCCCCCCCCCCCCCCTTCTGTCACAAGTCCCTCCCATTCACACCCCTTCTGTCAGAAGCCACTCCCATTAACCTCCCCTTCTGTCACAAGTCCCTCCCATTCACACCCCTTCTGTCAGAAGCCACTCCCATTAACCTCCCCTTCTGTCACAAGTCCCTCCCATTCACACCCCTTCTGTCAGAAGCCACTCCCATTAACCTCCCCTTCTGCCACAAGCACCTCCCCTTCTCCCCCTCCCCTTCTCCCCCCTTCTGCCACAAGCACCTCCCCTTCTCCCCCTCCCCTTCTCCCCCCTTCTGCCACAAGCACCTCCCCTTCTCCCCCTCCCCTTCTCCCCCCTTCTGCCACAAGCACCTCCCCTTCTCCCCCTCCCCTTCTCCCCCCTTCTGCCACAAGCACCTCCCCTTCTCCCCCTCCCCTTATCCCGCCTTCTGCCACAAGCCCCTCCCCTCCCCCCCCCCTTCTGCCACAAACCCCTCCCCTTATCCCCCTCCCCTTATCCCGCCTCCAGCCACAGGCCCATCCCCTTCTCCCCCCTGCAACAAACCCCTCCCCTTATCCCCCTCCCTCCCCTTCTCCCGCCTTCTGCCACAAGCCCCTCCCTTTCTCCCCCTCCCCTTATCCCCCTCCTCTTATCCCCCTTCTGCCACAAGCCCCTCCCCTTATCCCCCTCCTCTTATCCCCCTTCTGCCACAAGCCCCTCCCCTTATCCCCCTCCTCTTATCCCCCTTCTGCCACAAGCCCCTCCCCTTATCCCCCTCCTCTTATCCCCCTTCTGCCACAAGCCCCTCCCCTTATCCCCCTCCCTCCCCTTCTCCCTCCTTCTGCCACAAGCACCTCCCCTTCTCCCCCTCCCCTTCTCCCTCCTTCTGCTACAAGCCCATCCCCTTATCCCCCTTCTGCCACAAGCCCCTCCCCCTGCCAGTCCTCCTCTCCCAGAAGCTGCTGAAGATGTTTCCTTCCTAATTACCAGGGAGTGTTTTCCCCTGTGGCCATTGTGCTTTCTTTGAGGGGTTCAGGTCCCGGACTCTGTTAAGCGTGTTGAGACAATAATGTCATTTATGCACTATAAAAATACAATTTAATTGTGTGTTTGTGTGTGTGTGTGTGTGTGTGTGTGTGTGTGTGTGTGTGTGTGAGTGTATCCCTGTGTGTGCATGTGTGTGTGTGTGTGTGTGTGATAGCTTGCATGTCCTTATGTCAGACTTACACTGTGAGAACTCCTCTCTGGTCACTGGATCAGGTAAAACAGCCTGGACTTCAGACACTGAGAGAGAAAACATCACATTACAGCCCATCAAACTGAGAGAGAAGGGCATTCATAAAAAGATTCATAATTTCATTATCTCAATTAGACCAAGATTTCTACAATCATTTTCACACTTGTGTCAATACCATGTCCACTTTTCAAAATACTAAACACATTCACAAGTGAGCTAGACTTTGGATACTTTTCATTGCTTTGATACAAAATGTCAGGCCGTACCTAACCCAGTATGCCACCCAGCTCCTGGTGCAAACCTTGGTGGGTTCCCGCCTCGACTACTGCAACGCCCTCCTAACGGGCCTGCCGGCATGCGTGGTAAAACCACTACAGATGATCCAGAACGCAGCGGCGCGCCTGGTGTTCAACCAACCAAAGAGGGCACATGTCACCCCGCTACTCACTGAGCTCCACTGGCTGCCAGTAGCTGCTCGCATCAAATTCAAGTCACTTATGCTTGCCTACAAAGTGCTTACTGGGTCTGCTCCCACCTACCTAAATGCTCTTGTAAGGGCAAATGTCACACCCAGGACGCTGCGCTCATCCAGTGAGCGTTGTCTGGCACTGCCCCCAGTGCAAGCAAGGCAATCCAGACTATTCTCAGTTGTAGTTCCACGTTGGTGGAACGACCTGCCTAGCACTACCAGAGCAGGAGCGTCCCTCCCTACCTTTAAGAAACTCTTGAAGACCCAACTCTTCAAAGAGCACCTCTCTTCCTAAACTGGCACCTTGGCTCAACCTGCACTTAAGCAGCAACAGGCCCGCACTTCTTTTTTTATTCTTTCTATGTCGTTTTATAAGCAATATTTATGGTTACACCAGGTTTTTTAATGCTCTTAGCTTGATTGTTCTCCCTTGTACGTCGCTTTGGACAAAAGCGTCTGCTAAATGACTAAATGTAAATGTAAATGTAAATGTATTCAATGGCCACTTCTTCTGAAATTCATGGATACCTGTCTCAGTCAATGTCTGTGCAACTAAAGCAATTTTGCAGACATTTAGATTCTCTGCTCAGAACAGTTCACTTCAAAACTGGATGACATTATGATCACTGTTGATGGAAAGATGCAGTATTCATCAGACAAATTAATACACTTGAAGTAAGACGGATCATCCTCATAGTTTGCAGAAATTATGTTCAGTTTTATGCTTTATTTTGTTTGTTTGCAGCCTTGTTACCAACCAAAAGTGGTACAGAACAGCATTTGCATTGAATTGAGCATGTGTGATGTAGTTGTGACTGAAGACATTTTCTCTTTACAGTTTTCTACAATTACAAACAATTTGAAGCATTGCAAAATGCATATGTTATGTGTTGCTGTATCCTCTATTTTTACATAGCTTAGTGTTGCATTGCTAACTACATATTGTAATACCAAAAATAATAGTCAAATATGAAATTCAGCTCTATGCTTCAAGACAACTCTATGCTAAATGTTCTGTGGTAAACTAATAGTAATAACTTACTGTTTGGTGGCAGCCACTTATTACTGTTTGTTCTTCTGACTGGAAGCTCAGGATCAGCATCTAGGACAGACTCACATTCTAAAGACTTGATGATCTGGATATTCGTTACTGTTGAGAGATACAGAATAAAACATTAATAAATAAGTGGGATCCTTGTTTTCTCAAACTGTGAAATAAGGAATTCATCTTTGAGTTCTACATGTTTATCCACCTGCTGCAGATATCCTGACTACTTCCTGCCTGAAGATGTCATCCAGCCGCACCTTCAGTCCAGAGACAGATTTCTTCACAGCCTCCAAAGAGAAGCTTTGGTTGAAGGTCACGCTGGGTAAGTCTTTAGAGCGAGGAGAGTCTCTGATTGACAGGACATTCTACAGAGAGAAATACATAAATGGTGAGGCAGACCACCTGAATATTCAGCCAGGTCTGTGTTTCCCCAAAGGCTGCAGACATAATGGGTGAATTCAGCTGGTTTAGTGTATTTGCACTCATGTGTTCAGGTATTTGAATTACTTTACATTAAAATATTTAGAAACTATGCATTTTTCCTTTTCAAACCCACATGGATGCTTTGTTTCAAATGCTGTCACCTTGAGGAAATGGATGTGATCCTCTGTGTGTGAAAGCTGCTCCATCTCAGCATTTCTCCTCTTCAGCTCAGCAATCTCCTGCTCCAGTCGCTTCAGAAGATCCTCAGCCCGATTCACCTCAGCCTTCTCCTTAGCTCTGATCAACTCTTTCACCTCAGAACGCCTTCTCTCAATGGAGCGGATCATCTCAGTGAAGATCCTCTCACTGTCCTCCACTGCTGTCTGTGCAGAGCTCTGTTAGGAGACACACAAAGAGGAGGTGGACAGGAGACACACAGAGGTAAGTGAAGGATCAAACTCACTCTGGTGTGACTGGCTCTTCTTGGTCAAATCCTGCCAAACCATGTCTTTCTGTGATGGTCTGTATCATGAAGAGATGGCAGCATAATGGTAAAAACACAATAACAAGCCATTGCCAGCCTTTGTTTCATGTGGTCAGTTCTCACCTTGAGAGTCTCCACAGCCTTCCTCAGCTCCTGCAGCTCCTTCTCTCTCTCCTGGATTCTCTGCTGGAATCTCCTCTGGGTCTGCCCCAACTGCCTCTGTTTAAAAAACAAAAACAGCTTCTTTTCACCATATTATCGGTGGATTGTTCACAACAATGATGATCAAACATCACACATGACAACTGAGCATTTATAAGCAAAAACTTTTATGTACATTTGTGTTCTGCCTCCAGGCATATGTTTTCGAATTTGTAAAAAATTACGTTTTTTACCAAGACTTTTATTTTGACAATGTATTTTTCTAGTTGAAACGCGAAGCTGGTAGGAAAATTGTCGGGAATTAGTTTGATAACGGCAAGTAGACGGTTACGGTTGATTCTCCAGCGGAGGCATCGTTTGTATGTATTTATTCATCTAAGTTAATTTCATTGTGGTTTAAAACATAGTTAGGCCTATAGTGCCAACATATGTATGTAGATTACGTGGCTAATTGTAACATTTGTTTGTGTTTTTAGTTTCACTTTCTTCACCCTCGATGTATTGACGTGGATTCAGTAAGCTAAAGAATAAATCTTCAACGAGAGCCTGAAGCATTCGTCATTTGAGAGTATAAGAAAGTTTAGCTAGCTGTCTAGTGGATGTTATTACACATCACCACGAGGACAGCATAATTTGATTAAATCACACATTGAAGCAGTCGCTATCATCTTCAAGTGAAAATCAGGATGAAGCCTTGAGCTAAGAGGAATACTGGTATTTAACAGCAGAAACACTTGAGGCAAACTGTCTCACAACCTTGAGAACAGAACAGAACAGAACATTATTTTACGAGGTAAGAATATGTTCACTTTGAAGCCGACAGGTTAATGTTTCACTCGTTTTTACTCAACACTGGACCTGGCACCTAACAAACATTTTTCCTTTCTCTAATGTGCAAAGTCATTGTGGAAACTGCCATACTTAAAGACTGGTGAGATAGTTTTCTTTTAGTTATAGTATTACAGTACATTCACAGTTACTACGTATAAAAGCCCTCATAGAAATGTCGGACACACATGTAGCTCCAGTACTGACCTGTTTGTCTGTCCGTTCTGCTGCAGCTGAGACTGTGTCATGGCCTTTATGTCCGTCCATCGTACACGGATAGCAGATACATCTCTGATCGGTTCGACAAAATATTTCAAAAACTTTCTTGTGACGAGAGCAGATCCTCTCCTGTAGCTGGCCTGTGGCATCAATCACTGAGTGTTTTCTTCCAGGGTTCAGGTCATTGTGAGCTTTGAAGTGAGATTGACAGTAAGACAACAGACAATCCAGACAGGACTTCACAGCTTTGAGTTTTCTCCCAGTGCAGACGTCACACTCCACATCCCCAGGTCCAGCATAGCAGTGAGCAGGAACATCAGTTTGGATCCTGGTCTTCCTAAATTCCTCCACCATTTCAGCAATCAGAATGTTTCTACCGAGAACAGGTCTTGGTCTAAATGTCTGTCTGCACTGGGGGCAGCTGTAGATGCCTTTACCATCTTCCTGATCCCAGCAACCTTTAATACAGCCAAGACAATAAGTGTGTCCACATGGAACAGTTACTGGATCCTTTAATATATCAAGACAAACTGAACAAGTGAAAGAATCCTGTCTTTGGGTCGAAGCTTCCGCCATTTCTCACAGCCACGATCCCACACAGGGAGATAACAGTGTGAACAGTGACAGTTCAGTTTCTGGTTCATGTGTTTTATTCTAAAGAGGAGTGGCAGAGATGTTGTTGCCACACTGTTAGGGAGGAGTCAGTCCGGTTATTTGAGATTGTGCGTCTGTGTGTGTGTGAGTGTGTGTGTGAGAGAGAGACAGAGAGAGGAAGAGAGAGATAGGGAGAGAGAGAGAACGATGGAGGGAGTGGTAAAGCTGGTATACCTGTGGAATCAACACAGTGCTTGGTGTGACATGGTGTTCATGAGAGAACTTCATATGCAGTGGGCCTGAGAACTGGCTGTTTGGTCTCAGTGCAGTCCAGACAGGACTTAACAGCTTTGAGTTTTCTCCCAGTGCAGACGTCACAATTCACATCTTTTTTTTTTAAATAGCCTCTGCCATTGTGTTTGCTGTCTATCACAAGCACAAGCACACTGAGAGAAAGACCTGCCAAGTGATACTCAAGTTTAGTTTTTTAAAACCAGAAGATAGTGTGCTGAGGAGTGGTGTGACGCCCACTGGGCCTTTTCTGTGTTATTTCTGATTGGCTGCTCCCCAGTGCTTGGATTCAGGTGTGCAGGTGGGCGGGGCTGCTCTTGATCAGCTGAGGAGCTACACCGGCGCAGAGGTGTGCGTGTGTGTGTGTGTGTGTGTGTGAGGAGCTCCACCGGCGCAGAGGTGTAGCCGTGGCCTTTATAGGAGCTGCTTCCGTGACCTGTCGAGGCTCTTTGAACTACACGAATGACTGTTCCGCTGTCCTTTTTGGAGAACTAGTCAATTCAGTTAACCAATAAATACCGTCGTTTGAACACAATTCGCTCGCCTCTGCCTCCCTTATTGTTTCGGCAACCCTAGGCCTTAACAAGTGGCTTCCTAGTCATTTTGTGTCTGTCTATCAAGTTCAGATGGAGGCGGGGAAATATATGTGTGTGTGTGTGTGTGTTTGTGTGCATATGTTTGTGTGTGTGTGTGTGTGTGTGTGTGTGTGTGTGTGTTACACCCTTGAAATAATAACAAGCTGATGTTTCCTCATTGACAGCATTTACTCGGTGGTTATTCCTCCAGGCCTAATTCCTTAAAACCTGCTCTTCCTGAATCACAGCAGTAGAGAAACAACACAGCAGAGATGCAGGATGTAAAAGCAGTCTGATCAACTCTATGTGTGTGTGTGTGTGTGTGTGTGTGTGTATGTGTGTGTTTATGTTTTTGTTGACTTGAGTCACAGCTTTTTACTCTGCTAGCACTAAGTAAGCATTAATGTCTCAGGTTACATTAAAGGTTGGGTCCTCAATTACAAACTAAAACACTTTTTTTGTCAAATTCAGCCAAATTATTTTGGGGTTGATTGTCCCTTTATACAACTCTGTAAATGTGTGTTAATTTGTGTGTGTGTGTGTGTGTGTGTGTGTTACACCCCTGTCAAACAAGGAGAAATAATCACAAGCTGTAGTTTCCTAACGGAAAACTCGAATCAATCATCATCATTTCCTCTACCGCTGCTGGTGAATAGCATGACTGAAACTGAATAGACTGTCACAAAACCCATACTTGCTGAATGAGCAACATACACAGCCATGTAAAATACGTTTACATCTCACAAACCCTATAAGGGTTACTAAAGAAACACAAATGACTGTATTAAATACACTGACATGTGTACATGTGAATTTGGAGTCATGGGTTGAACTCATCTAACAAGATGGGGGAGGGTTTCATTAACACACACCCAGGTCATTGTCACGGAACTGAACACGACAACTGCAGGTTTTCGTGAATGACTGTTTTATTTCGCGAATGGATTGACAGCACAAACAAACAGGGATACCGAACGGCAATACAGGGCCAGGAGGGGCCCAGGCTCACAGCACTGCAGTGCTGAAAATAAGGCACGGGTTCACAAGAACACGGAAAATAAAACAAAGAGCCAAGCTCTGAAAGAAAGGAGCGAAACTTACAAAAACCAGGAGGGTAAACAAAACACGAGTCTAACTCGGACAGCACCAAACAAAACGTGACAAAAACAGAACGGAGCATTAACTAGAAGAGAACAAGCGAAGATAGCAACTCTTACGATCAGCAAGATGAGTGGAACGTTTGGCAACCTGTGATGTGCGATACCAGACACAGAGTGTGAGGTGAGTGGAGTATAAGAAGGGACTGTGACAGGTGTATGTGATTAGTCCTCGTGAATGCTTCCTGCGATGCAGGTGAGTGAGAATGCAGGTGTCAGTGATCAATACACCGGTGAGTGTGAGCGAGAGAGCGCGGAGGTGGGCGTGGCTGGTGCAGGTCCGGGCTCTGACGTGACAGTCATAAACACGATCTTTCTACACATATGGACAAAAGTGATTTGCATTGCAAACATACATGCTTGAAATCAAAGCGGAAACATATTACAGAAATGTAGCTCCTAAATAAAACAGTGAAATGTTTTGCATGCTTACAGAAGTTTCCCAGTCTCTCTTTCAGTTCAGTGACAGACTTATTCAGTCTTCACCTGATCAAAGGGAAAGCACTGGTTGACCTTGATGGGTCACACACACACACACACACACACACACACACACACACACACACACACACAGACTGAGTCTATAGGCAGAAGTCAGAAGAGGGGAAACATAGAGTATTATACTCAAACAGAAGTCAGTGATTCATTCCTTTGGGAGAGTGCAGTATGAATGGGGGTGCACAGCATCAAGTGTTGAGCGACAGCGACCCCTAGTGGCAACATCTAAGAAATTAATTGTTTACATAGCCCAACACAGAAGGCGAAAATGGTTGTGTTTTTAATACGGCATGTAATGATGGCAGATTGTCTGTATATTTTTTCTTAGTGTGTAATGTGTTCATGACAGCATTGCTTAGGGCAAGAGGGCTTCAATTTCAGCAGTAATAGTTTGTGGTTGTAGTTCCTTTTAACATTGAAACTACTTGTGCAGCCTGTACCACTGACTTACAGCAGACTTTGTGTAGATGGCCAATTGAGTTTCAGTTGGACCCAGTCTAGGAGGGCACCATTTGTACCTGAGAGAGACGGCATGTGTTGAGTGGGAGGGAGCGCCGACCCAGACGAGAGTCCTTCCTCAGCTCACCGATCTCCTCCTCCATCCTCCTCCTCCTCAGGAGCTCTTCAGCCCGCTGCAGCCTGGCCTCCTCCTCCTCCAGCCTCCTCCTCCTCAGGAGCTCTTCAGCCCGCTGCAGCCTGGCCTCCTCCTCCTCCTCCTCAGGAGCTCTTCAGCCCGCTGCAGCCTGGCCTCCTCCTCCACAGCTCTTCTCTCTATGGAGCGCAGGAGGCCACTGAAGATCCTCTCACAGTCCTCCTCAGCTCTTCTCTCTATGGAGCGCAGGCGGCAGGATGCCACTGAAGATCCTCTCACAGTCCTCCTCAGCTCTTCTCTCTATGGAGCGCAGGAGGCCACTGAAGATCCTCTCACAGTCCTCCTCAGCTCTTCTCTCTATGGAGCGCAGGAGGCCACTGAAGATCCTCTCACAGTCCTCCTCAGCTCTTCTCTCTATGGAGCGCAGGAGGCCACTGAAGATCCTCTCACAGTCCTCCTCAGCTCTTCTCTCTATGGAGCGCAGGAGGCCACTGAAGATCCTCTCACAGTCCTCCTCAGCTCTTCTCTCTATGGAGCGCAGGAGGCCACTGAAGATCCTCTCACAGTCCTCCTCAGCTCTTCTCTCTATGGAGCGCAGGAGGCCACTGAAGATCCTCTCACAGTCCTCCTCAGCTCTTCTCTCTATGGAGCGCAGGATGCCACTGAAGATCCTCTCACAGTCCTCCTCAGCTCTTCTCTCTATGGAGCGCAGGAGGCCACTGAAGATCCTCTCACAGTCCTCCTCAGCTCTTCTCTCTATGGAGCGCAGGAGGCCACTGAAGATCCTCTCACAGTCCTCCTCAGCTCTTCTCTCTATGGAGCGCAGGAGGCCACTGAAGATCCTCTCACAGTCCTCCACAGCCGTCCCAGACAGTTGCTATTGCTTAAATCTCCATCTCCTTCTCTGTCTCTCTTTCTCTCTCTCTCTCTCCTTCTCCATCTTCTTCTCACTCTCCTGGATTCTCTGCTGGAATTTTGTCTGGGATTTATGGAACTCACTCTGTGGGTTAACACACAGTTCCACTTAACTGAACAGCCAGGATTGAACTCACTCAATGCTCCTGCATTTCATCAGGCAGCGCATCTCTCTCTCTCTCTCTCTCTCTCTCTCTCTGTCAGGAGTGGACTACCTCTACTCAATGCTCCTGCTTTTCAACAGGCAGTGCATCTCTCTTTCTCTTTCCAGATTTAACAGCCAACACCTCTGATCTAATGAAAGCAAATGTCTTGCTATAGTACTCTATAAGTAGTGGGAAACGGTACCCTATAGAAGAGGTGTGACACCATCTATCTGACCACCTCTGTTACCTTGAGGGTTTGGTTGGGATCTGTTTGGGGTCTCTTATAAATCCATATATCTTATCACTGTAACTGGTATAATAACACAATCAATATCTGATCACCATAACTGGTATAATAACACAATCAATATCTGATCACCATAACTGGTATAATAACACAATCCATATCTAATCAGTATAACTGGTATAATAACACAATCAATATCCGATCACCATAACTGGTTTAATAACACAATCAACATCTTATCAGTATAACTGGTATAATATCACAATCAATATAATATAATCAGCGGTACTCATGAGTCCCTCTGGTCCAAGTCTGTCTTCATGATCCTTGTCTGTTCGCTCCTCATCGTCTCTGAGCTCAGGCGCTGGCATCTGGATTGCCATGACAACATCAAGAGGTGGTGGTGGTGTTTGTTGTCTGCTTCCTGCCCAGCAACGTGGCCCAGGTGCTGATCTGGGTGAGGATTGGGTCCCAGAGGACGTGTGAGTGTGTGTGTGTGTGTGTGTGTGTGTGTGTGTGTGTGTGTGTGTGTGTGTGTGTGTGTGTGTGTGTGTGTGTGTGTGTGTGTGTGTGTGTGTGTGTGTGTGCGTGCGTGTGAATCCGTGGAGGTAATAAACATGGTCTTCTACACCACGCTGACCCTCACCTACCTCAACAGCATGCTGGACCCTGTGCTCTACTACTCCTCCAGCCCCGCCTTCCAGCGGGATTGCAGACAGCTGGTGAGACTCCAGAGCACAGAGGGGACGGTGGACACAGGGGAGGACGGGACTAAAGACAGCAGCTCCCAGGCTGACAGACAGACAGGAGTGAGGGGTCTGATCACAGAGGGGACGGTGGACACAGGGGAGGACGGGACTAGAGACAGCAGCTCCCAGGCTGACAGACAGGAGGGAGGGGACGGTGGACACAGGGGAGGACGGGACTAAAGACAGCAGCTCCCAGGCTGACACACAGGAGTGAGGGGTCTGAGCACAGAGGGGACGGTGGACACAGGGGACGGTGGACACAGGGGAGGACGGGACTAAAGACAGCAGCTCCCAGGCTGACAGACAGACAGGAGTGAGGGGTCATAGAGAATGCATTGAGAGCTCTGGTTTGTGAAAAAAACGCATTTAACATGGGAGTCAATGGGAGAAGGGGCGGGGCCATTTGAATCACGACTCTAGGCTGACTGAATGACTGAGTTACCTGATCCCGCAATGACATACAGAGGCATATCAGACGGTCTAGTGGTAGAATCCGACAGAAAACAAATATGAAATTTACATTCACATGTAGTCGTGCAATCGCCCTTTTGGGAGAGCCGTCCCTGCTTACATGACACTTGTTTTTCCACAACTGCTCCATGTTCATCACACCACTGTATTTCAAGAAGGTCCACAATGACTTTTCATTTTGCCCGGACAAGGGAATTTCAATACATTTAACAAAAATACCTACTATATACATCACTGGCACACACACACACACACCAAAAAACAGAGTATATTCAATGCTAGTCTATAACTCTTTATTAATTTTTCTGCAACAGAAACATTTCATATCAAACTGGTCTCATTCCAATGGTATTAATAAAGAAAACAAGGAACACATTTCATTGGGGGTCAATTGTTGGATGAATACATAATATTGTGGTTGTCATATAAAACCAGATATCAGAACATGTATGCAATAACAGAGGGACTAAACACTTGGGAGAGTGAGGTTATACAACACAGAGCTCATCAAAACCTTTCACACACGATGTCTAATGTCTGCTGTGGTAATACTACATGTGTTACAGCAGAGGTCTAGAGGTACAGATAATGGGGTCCAGAGATGGGGGAATGGCTTCAGTCTGTTGTTGTCCCCAAGATCAGAGATTCTCAGGCCCAGCTGCTAGATCCTTACGTGTGAGTGATTTGTTAAATGATGTGATGTGTGAGATGTATGTGCTAGCCTCTAGAAATGTCAGTCACAGCAGCTTCATTGATGATCCAGAACCATAAAGACTAAACCCAGGGTAGAGTGTGTGAGTGAATGTGGTCTGGACTCTGTGCAGGAGGGTCATTGTGTAAGAGATGCTGTAGAAGGCCAGAGTTCCTGCCAGGTGATCCACATACACTCCTATTCTGGAGCTGGCCACTAGAGGGAGTTCAGTCCGTTTATTATTGTGACAGAAGAAGGAGCTGCTGCTGCTGCTGCTGCTGGGGATCAGACTCCAGGACTGACCATTAGATCCAAACCCACACACATTACCCCTTCCTTTCCTGCTGATGCTTTTATATGAGACTGATATATAAACCCACAACCCACTCCACTCAACCTCCCAGTAGCAGCGTCCAGACACACCCTCTCTACACAGCACCTGAGGCAACGGTTCAAATCTCTCTGGATGATCAGGATATGACTGGAGCTCCTATTTGTATTTTATTTATCATCCCAACTTTGGGTTGTAAATAAATTCTAAGTTTGGCCTCAGATGTCGTCTCCAGAGCATTGTTTTCTTCCCCAGACCACCACCACACCAGGGTGGTACACCTGCCAATACCACTGCACGAAAAGCAAGATTATCGGGCCCGTAAACGCTGTGATACTGCCGCGAATGATAAGCATTCCTGGTTGATATCGGACATTCCCCCGAAATTTCCGTCTGCCGCAAATTCACGGAATTTCCCGCATACAGGCCAAGAGGGGAGAGGGGGGCGATGTGTTAACTTCTCACCTCCCGCTGACAGAGGTGTGAAAGGCTCTTATTAGCATATTGACTGTCAGCAGTCTAGCCACACACACCCTGCTGCAGCCATTGGTTGAAAACGACAAGGAATTGAATGAAAACGTCTTGTGATGAGACGGAATGAGATTCTGTCTATTGGTCAGCTTTCAACTGACAAAACGTATCCCCTCCCATTTACAGCTATTGCCCCATAAAAACGAAATTAAAATGTTCTCGATAATAATTTAATTAATAATCTGTCTTTAAGGTTTTGCTCCGGGGTTATGACTTTCCTTCATTTGCCTTCCGTTTTCAGAGTCTTTAGGGTTTTGATTTAGGGGTTATTACAATTCTTGCTTTGCCTTTCATTTTCAGAGTTCGAGAGTTGCAATGTCACTTTCGAGGCTGTTCCACTCATATTCCGGAGCTTCCGCTCACCTGTGTCTGTTCAGGTGGATTATGAAATCTTACGTGAGCTTGGCGAGCTTCGAACCTGCGCTCTTCAGGTTAATGGTACTGTGTGTCTAACCGCTTAGCCACGTTGCTGATAAGAATATAGCTCGTCGGTGTGAGCAAGTAACTGGTTTATCATTCCTCCCTCCTGGTTTATTTCTCTTCTGTTACTGGAGCGTGAGAATTCGGAATTGTTTAGTGGACTTATGTGAAGTTTTAATTAGCCTATGTTCACTTAAAGGCGCCCGAGGCAACATTAAAAACTTTAGACTCGAATAATAAACGTTCAATTTCTAGTCTTTTTTACACGTAGTAAGTTTCAATAACACCATACTATTACATATCGACATTCAAGGAGCAAAAATGAGACGTCAGAATCTCCTGCCTTCTGTTTTCCACGGTAGATTGCAGTTTATGATAGAAATGGCTTAGCATGGGTGGGATGGGGAAAGATAACACCTTTCCATCCAGACGCAAATTTAGCTAATCGGAATCTGTAAGTGGTTTCCAGATATATAGTTGATCTGTGTTATTTGACGAAGCAGTGAGTTAGCTGTCTTTCAATATCTCTTGTCGAATTATCTCACATGTTTATGGTGGTATGTGTTTAAACGTTTTAACTTAGGCTATGTGTAATGTTCCTAACTTATATATTATTATTTCACCTTAATGTTCTTGAGATTCGTTTCTGGCATGTAATTATACAGAGTCAGGCTTACTCTGATAACAGTCATTAAGAGTCGTTAACAGTCGTTAAGCAACTTGGGCCATGGTTGCCACTAGTGGGGATCGAACCTGTGACTTTCAGGTTTTTTAGATCAGTGAAGCAGTGACGGGGGGGGAGTTGTTTTCAATCCAGGTCAATTCAATTAACATAACAAAAGCTAGGCCTGGCCAAGGGGAAGGGGGGGGGGGTTCACACCAATGTGGGCTTCTACGGCAATACACAGGGTCGAAGATTGTCGTAAATCCCACATTTCATGCATTGTACGTGGGGTCACCCCAGCGCTCTACCCCAGGGTCACAACAGCTTCACTGGTGATTACATTTACATTTACATTTAGTCATTTAGCAGACGCTTTTGTCCAAAGCGACGTACAAGGGAGAACAATCAAGCTAAGAGCATTAAAAAACCTGGTGTAACAATAAATATTGCTTAGTAACAATAAATATTGCTTGGTGATCTAATGTCTTATCCTAAACCCAGGGTAGAGAGGCTGGGTGAAGTCTGGATTCAGCATCTATATATTTCAGTCAGAGCAGCTTCACTGATGATGCAGAACACAAAAGCCCTAACCCAAACCCAAACCCAGGGTAGAGTGTATGAGTGAATGTGGTCTGGACTCTGTGCAGGAGGGTCATTGTGTCAGAGATGCTGTAGAAGGCCAGAGTTCCTGCCCTGCGATCCACATACACTCCTATTCTGGAGCTGGCCACTAGAGGGAGTTTAGTGTGTTTATTATTGTGTCTGAAAGAGGAGCTGCTGCTGCTGCTGGGGAGCAGACTCCAGGACTGATCATTCCATCCAAACCCACACACATTACCTCCTCTCCTGCTGATGCTTTTATATGAGACTGATATAGCAACCTCCTTCCCATTCCACTCAACCTCCCAGTAGCAGCGTCCAGACACACCCTCTCTACACAGCACCTGACACCACCAATCAAATCTCTCTGGATGATCAGGATAGGACTGGAGCTCATCTCTGCTCTCCACCCTCCTGTTCCCCTCAGACAGATGGAGGTATCTGTTTGCTGTGTTTGGATCCAGTGTGAAGTGACAGGAGTCTGATGGAGGAGAAGACAGGACAAACTAACTTAGGTCTTTATATGTGTTAGGTGTGTAGGTGTGTGTGTGTGTGTGTGTGTGTGTGTGTGTGTGTGTGTTTGTTTGCATGTGTGTGTGTGGTTGTTGTTATTTGATATGATTCCTTGTTTGCGCAGGTGTACATGTGTGAATGTCTGTATTCGAAAGTTCAAACGTGTTCTACACATACATACACACACACACACTAAGTTATTCTATAATACTTGAATGCTCTCTCCTCACCTTATCCGATATCCATTTTGTACATACCATGTTATGTTGGAATGTATTGTGTACATTTACCACATGTATGCTAGCATGCTCATCCTGATACGTGTATGATTTCATCTGCCATGGATCTGATTGTCCCCCCTCCCCTTCTGTCACAAGCCCCTCCCATCCACACCCCTTCTGTCAGAAGCCACTCCCATTGCCCTCCCCTTCTGCAACAAGCACCTCCCCTTCTCCCCCTCCCATATCCCCTCCCATTCTGCCACAGGTCCTCCCCTAATTCACCTCTTCTGTCACATGCCACTTCCATTCTTATCCAATTGTGCCACAAGCCCCTCCCCTTTTCCCCCTCCCCTTCTCTCGCCTGCCACAAGCCCCTCCCCTTCTCTCGCCTTCTGCCACAAGCCCCTCCTCTTATCCCCCTCCTCTTATCCCCCTTCTGCCACAAGCCCCTCCCCTTTTCCCCCTCCCCTTCTCTCGCCTGCCACAAGCCCCTCCCCTTCTCTCGCCTTCTGCCACAAGCCCCTCCTCTTATCCCCCTTCTGCCACAAGCCCCTCCCCTTCTCCTCCCCCTGCCACACGCTCCTCCCCCTGTCACAAGTCCCTCCCATTATCCTCCCCCTGCCACACGCCCCTCCCCTTCTCCTCCCCCTGCCACACGCTCCTCCCCCTGTCACAAGTCCCTCCCATTATCCTCCCCCTGCCACAATCCCCTCCCCCTGCCAGTCCTCCTCACCCAGAAGCTGCTTAAGGTTCCTTCCTGATTAACAGGGAGTTTTTCCCCTGTGGCCATTGTGCTTTCTTTGAGGGGTTCAGGTCCCGGACTCTGTTAAGCGTGTTGAGACAATAATGTCGTTTACGCACCATATAAATACAATTGAATTGTGTGTTTGTGTGTGTCTGTGTGTTTATATTGTCATGTTTGTTTCTGTATCTGTTTGTTGCTTGCATGGAGTGTGTGTGTGTGTGTGTGTGTGTGTGTGTGTGTGTGTACGCATGCATGTAAATGGAGTTATTCTTACACGAGTGCCACCAAGTGTTTTTAAATGCTCCACTGGCTGTATATTCAAAAGCATGAATGTGTGGTGTGTGTGTGTGTGTGTGTGTGTGTGTGTGTGTGTGTGTGTGTGTGTGTGTGTGTGTGTGTGTCGCGTGTGTGTGTGTTTACATGAATGTTTGAATTTGTATGTGGGTTTGCTAATTTGATCATGATTCTATGCACGTGTGTGTATCCCTGTGTGTGCATGAGTGTGTGTGTGTGTGTGTGTGTGTGTGTGTGTGTGTGTGTGTGTGTGTGTGATAGCTTGCATGTCCTTATGTCCAACTTACACTGTGAGAACTCCTCTCTGGTCACTGGATCAGGTAAAACAGCCTGGACTTCAGACACTGAGAGAGAAAACATCACATTACAGCCCATCAAACTGAGAGAGAAGGGCATTCATAAAACAAGAGCAATCCGAGATTTCTGACCTCCAGCAAGGGTCCGTTACACAATTTCTTCCATTCTGAAGACAAAATCTTCCGGGACCGGGTTTTTCCCATACATTTTGCTGACGTATGCATATTTGCAGTAGGCGACTGCGTTTCAACAACGTTGTATTCACAAAGTGACGTTGTATACACCCAAAACTCAGTGTAAATCTTGTATCAAGCACTTGCTCGATCCCAATGCACAGTTTTCGATTACAGTGACAACGTATCACATACATTTAGTTAGTCACGCGAAGCAATGTTAGGATCAATATCGTATTGGGACATTTACCTCGTTTCCACCGGGGCCGGCCCGGTGCTGGAGCCGGGCCAGTGCCCAATCTGGCACCAGTTCTTGCGTTTCCACCGGGGCCGGGTTGGTGCCGGAGCTGAAAATCGGGCACCGGCCCGGCTCTCTCGACTTGCTGGGGCCAGATCGGGCACCAACTACGTCACAGAGGTGGGCGGGGTTAACCCACCAGAAACAGACATTTCAGCCGCCATTTTTTTTAACCCGTCAACCAAGATGCTGAGCGAAAACGATGAAAACATACATGGAAAATCGATCCAGTAGTGGACCATGGATTAAATAAATACCTCCATAGCAATTCAGCCATCAACAGGAATGCAAGACAAAATTTAAAAGTCAGTAAGGAAAGCTAAAGTATATGAGGGAATACGAGGAGAGTCGGAGATAGCAGGGTTCAAAAGGACAACAGACCTAATAACAAACACATTAAAACTAATAAAGAAAGCTTTCATCCATCAAAATGTGTTGGTTTGTCTGCTTTGTATACATTAAGTCTTTCAATCTAGCTTGTTGTTTTGTGTGATATTACACTTGAAATTAGTAGTTGACTAAGAAAGTTCTTGTAGCATCTAGCTGCTAGCTGTCGTAGGGTACTTCTACAGTTGTTATGCTATAGTCAACTCCCATCATGAGCTGCATTGCCTGCTCGTAGAAAACACGTAGTTGCATCATTAACTGAGACCGTGATGTAGTGCTGGTTTTGTATTGTGTGTACTGTAGAAGACGTGCCACTTGAAAACGAAAAAAAAAAAATAGCTCTTGACTAAGCAAGTTCGTGTAGTAGCTAGCTAACTACCACTAGCTGATGTAAGGTACTGCTAAGGTTGTTATGGCAACTGGTTAATATCAGTGTACTAGCTAGTCAACTCCGGTCATGAACTGCATTGCCACTCGTTTGATCTACATGAGGAAACCCGTGGCCAAGTAAACAGAACTTTAACTTTAGGTCGTATGGTACTACATGGTATTAAAAAGTTAAACATAATTAGTGTGCTTGCATGAAGGCCCGGTTTTCTTGCATCGAATCAGGCCTCGCCCGTTCGAGGTACAGACGCCGTTCAAACACCGAAACGTCCGGCCCGATCCGGTGCAACCTGCTAAATCTTTTTGTGGCGGTTCTCCTTGCCCCTCCTTTTTTATTCCTCTTTTTCATCACCTTTTTCTCTCATAGACTAACATGGTGGTATCTTGAGCCATTGTGACGTCACCCACTCTAGGACAAGAGACTTTATTTCTGTAACAGGGCGGTGGCATCAAAATAAATAAACGACTAGCTGGGCTGAGAGTTTCAACCTCCTCTTAAACAGACAGTAAGAGACAGGGTTAACACAACACACACAGCCATGGAAATGTAAAAAGCAAGTCAAAGTATACAAGACAGCTTGATCAACAACTCATTCGCGAACACCATTGCTAGAATATGCGAAGCAACTAGCCTAGCCCCATAGTAAAACAATATAAGCAGCTAGCTAGCCTAAGCTAAGCTATTAGCATACATGCTAGCGGGGGCTAACATGCAAATGGCACACAGATTAAATGTCTGTGCAATTATTTGCCATACTGCCATACTGGAGATTTCAGTTCACTACCCCCAAGTTTTCGCAAGGTACATTCCAGTACGTTTCAGACAAGAAAACCAACCGACACCAAAGAATTTTACATTTTGTACACATTCTGTTCCAAAGACAACCATACTCATGAGCTGCCTGTATTCCAGACAAAGGTTTGCCTTTGCAAGAGGTAGGAAATCTATCTGGCCAAAAATCGACAATTTTAACAATCCCAACCATCATTGAGCCAAATACACCTCTAGGCTACATCAATTAAAAAATTTCAGAAATTTCAGAAATTTCCGCCCAGTAGTTTCTGAGAAATCTTGTCCACAGACAGACAAACAAACGGACAAATAAATAAATAAATAAATAAACGGACCCGATCGCATAACCTCCTTGCTGGAGGTAAAGATTCATAATTTCATTATCTCAATTAGACCAAGATTTCTACAATCATTTTCACACAATACCATGTCCACTTTTCAAAATACTAAACACATTCACAAGTGAGCTAGACTTTGGATACTTTTCATTGCTTTGATACAAAATGTATTCAATGGCCACTTCTTCTGAAATTCATGGATACCTTTCTCAGTCAATGTTCACCACCAGTAAAACTCTGTGCAACTAAAGCAATTTTGCAGACATTTAGATTCTCTGCCCAGAACAGTTCACTTCAAAACTGGATGACATTTTGATCACTGTTGATGGAAAGATGCAGTATTCATCAGACAAATGAATACACTTGAAGTAAGACAGATTATTCTCATAGTTTGCAGAAATGATGTTCAGTTTTATGCTTTATTTTGTTTGTTTGCAGCCTTGTTACCAACCAAAAGTGGTAGAGAACAGCATTTGCATTGAATTGAGCATGTGTGATGTAGTTGTTGCTGAAGACATTTTCTTTTTACAGTTTTTTAACAATTTGAAGCATTGCAAAATGCATATGTTATGTGCTGCTGTATCCTCTATTTTTACATAGTTTAGTGTTGCATTGCTTAGTTCATATTGTAATACCAAACAAATACAGTCAAATATGAAATTCAGCTCTATGCTTCAAGACAACTCTATGCTAAATGTCCTGTGGTAAACTAATAGTAATAACTTACTGTTTGGTGGCAGTCCATCATTACCGTTTGTTCTTCTGACTGGGAGCTCAGGATCAGCATCTAGGATCCCAACACAGAGAGACACTCATTCACCCAGGATCTGAAGACCAGACTCACACACTTATTTTCAAACTCTGACCAAGCCCATATAGTTTTAGTCAGCTTCATCTTCGGTGTTTTGTTTTCTTTAATGTTTGTTTTATCAACTGTGACTAACCCGTGAAAAGATTTCAGAGAGAGAGAGAGAGAGAGAGAGAGACAGACTCACATTCTAAAGACTTGATGATCTGGATATTCGTTACTGTTGAGAGATACAGAATAAAACATTAATAAATAAGTGGGATCCTTGTTTTCTCAAACTGTGAAATAAGGAATTCATCTTTGAATTCTACATGTGTATCCACCTGCTGCAGATATCCTGACTACTTCCTGCCTGAAGATGTCATCGAGCCGCACCTTCAGCCCAGAGACAGATTTCTTCACAGCCTCCAAAGAGAAGCTTTGGTTGAAGGTCACGCTGGGTAAGTCTTTGGAGCGAGGAGAGTCTCTGATTGACAGGACATTCTACAGAGAGAAATACATAAATGGTGAGGCAGACCACCTGAATATTCAGCCAGGTCTGTGTTCCCCCAAAGGCTGCAGACATGATGGGTGAATTCAGTTGGTTTAGTGTATATGCACTCATGTGTTTAGGTATTTGAATGACTTTACATTAAAATATTTAGAAATTATGCATTTTTCCTCTTTCAAACCCACATGGATGCTTTATTTCAAATTCTGTCACCTTGAGGAAATGGATGTGATCCTCTGTGTGTGAAAGCTGCTCCAGCTCAGCATGTCTCCTCTTCAGCTCAGCAATCTCCTGCTCCAGTCGCTTCAGAAGATCTTCAGCCCGATTCACCTCAGCCTTCTCCTTAGCTCTGATCAGCTCTTTCACCTCAGAGCGCCTTCTCTCAATGGAGCGGATCATCTCAGTGAAGATCCTCTCACTGTCCTCCACTGCTGTCTGTGCAGAGCTCTGTTAGGAGACACACAAAGAGGAGGGGGACAGGAGACACACAGAGATAAGTGAAGGAGCAAACTCACTCTGGTGTGACTGGCTCTTCTTGATCAAATGACCAAGGGTAAATCCTGCCAAACCATGTCTTTCTGTGGTGGTCTGTTTCATGTAGAGATGGCAGCATAACGGTGATGACACAAATAACAAGCTATGGCTGAGCCAGCTGTTGTGTTATGTGGTCAGTTCTCACCTTGAGAGTCTCCACAGCCTTCCTAAGCTCCAGCAGCTCCTTCTCTCTCTCCTGGATTCTCTGCTGGAATCTCCTCTGGGTCTGCCCCAACTGCCTCTGTTTAAAAAACAGCTTCTTTTCATTGGTGGATTGTTTACAACAATGATGATCAAACACCACACATGGCAACTGAACATTTATAAGCAAAAACCTTTAAGTACATTTTATTCTTTTTAAAAGATTAAGTGAACCATTGAAGTAGACGCTATCATCTTCAAGTGAAAATCAGGATAAAGCCACTGGTATTTAACAGCAAAAACACTTGGCAAAGCTGGCTCTCAACCTTAAGAACAGAACAGAATATTATTTTACGAGGTAAGAATATGTTCACTTTGAAGCCGACAGGTTAATGTTTCACTGTTTTTACTCAAAACTGGACCTTGCACCTAACACATTTCCTGATTTTTACTTTCTCTAATGTGCAAAGTCATTGTAGTAACAGCCAGAATTAAAGACTGGTGAGATAATGTTCTTGTAGTTATAGTATTACATTCACAGTTAGTACGTATAAAAGCCCTCATAGAAATGTCGGACACACATTTAGTTCCAGTACTGACCTGTTTATCTGTCCGTTCTGCTGCAGCTGAGACTGTGTCATGGCCTTTATGTTCGTCCATCATACACGGATAGCAGATACAACTCTGATCGGTTCGACAAAATATTTCAAAAACCTTCTTGTGACGAGAGCAGATCCTCTCCTGTAGCTGGCCTGTGGCATCAATGACTGAGTGTTTTCTTCCAGGGTTCAGGTCATTGTGAGCTTTGAAGTGAGATTGACAGTAAGACAACAGACAATCCAGACAGGACTTCACAGCTTTGAGTTTTCTCCCAGTGCAGACGTCACACTCCACATCCCCAGGTCCAGCATAGCAGTGAGCAGGAACATCAGTTTGGATCCTGGTCTTCCTAAATTCCTCCACCATTTCAGCAATCAGAATGTTTCTACCGAGAACAGGTCTTGGTCTAAATGTCTGTCTACACTGGGGGCAGCTGTAGATGCCTTTACCATCTTCCTGATCCCAGTGACCTTTAATACAGCCAAGACAATAAATGTGTCCACATGGAACAGCAACTGGATCCTTTATTAGATCCAGACAAACTGAACAAGTGAAAGAATCCTCTCTTTGGGTGGAAGCTTCCGCCATTTATCAGAGCCACGATCACACACAGGGAGATAACAGTGTGAGAGTTCAGTTCCTGGTTCATGTGTTTTATTGTTAGGAGGAGTGGCAGAGATGTTGTTGTCACACTGTTGAGGTGGAGTCAGTCAGATGATTTGAGATTGTGCGTCTTTGTGAGTGTGTGTGGGTGAGTGAGAAAGAGAGAGAGAGAGAGAGAGGAAGAGGGAGAGAGAGAGAAATAGAGAGATAGAAGGAGTTTATAGCTGGTATACCTGAAGAATCAACCCAGTGCTTGGTGTGACATGGTGTTCATGAGAGAACTTCATCTGCAGTGGACCTGTGAACTGGCTGTTTGGATGTGCAATTGTGTCTTTAAATCATTTAGCAGCTTTAATTTGAAATAGTGAGGCATTTACACCAACACACAGTAGAAACAGCATCATTCCCCATCTCTATAGTGAGGCATTGACACCAACACACAGTAGAAACAGCATCATTCCCCATCTCTATAGTGAGGCATTGACACCAACACACAGTAGAAACAGCATCATTCCCCATCTCTATAGTGAGGCATTGACACCAACACACAGTAGAAACAGCATCATTCCCCATCTCTATAGTGAGGCATTGACACCAACACACAGTAGAAACAGCATCATTCCCCATCTCTATAGTGAGGCATTGACACCAACACACAGTAGAAACAGCATCATTCCCCATCTCTATAGTGAGGCATTGACACCAACACACAGTAGAAACAGCATCATTCCCCATCTCTATAGTGAGGCATTGACACCAACACACAGTAGAAACAGCATCATTCCCCATCTCTATAGTGAGGCATTGACACCAACACACAGTAGAAACAGCATCATTCCCCATCTCTATAGTGAGGCATTGACACCAACACACAGTAGAAACAGCATCATTCCCCATCTCTATAGTGAGGCATTGACACCAACACACAGTAGAAACAGCATCATTCCCCATCTCTATAGTGAGGCATTGACACCAACACACAGTAGAAACAGCATCATTCCCCGTCTCTATAGTGAGGCATTGACACCAACACACAGTAGAAACAGCATCATTCCCCATCTCTATAGTGAGGCATTGACACCAACACACAGTAGAAACAGCATCATTCCCCATCTCTATAGTGAGGCATTGACACCAACACACAGTAGAAACAGCATCATTCCCCATCTCTATAGTGAGGCATTGACACCAACACACAGTAGAAACAGCATCATTCCCCATCTCTATAGTGTTTCAACAGGAAGGTAGAGAGGAAGAGGAGGAGAAGGAAGAGGAGGGGGAGGAAGAGGAGGAGGAGGAGGAGGAAGGGGAGTGACTACTTTAGTACTACACACCTGGCAAGTCTATTGGCTGCTCAGTCATATACATCATGCCTACAACCAGGAACTCAAGAATAAAATATAAAATAACTGTTTTAGAGAATGAGTTTTTAATTCAAGGCCAACCAATTAATACGATGGCTGTTACTCCGCTTTTACTGAAATATTCTCTCGTCTGCCACTAAAGAAGGAGAGATGAGGGCAATCTTTCACCAACTGGACCCAATGCAGGGGCAGTAATGTATCCTGATGAGGGCAATCTTTCACCAACTGGACCCAATGCAGGGGCAGTAATGTATCCTGATGAGGGCAATCTTTCACCAACTGGACCCAATGCAGGGGCAGTAATGTATCCTGATGAGGGCAATCTTTCACCAACTGGACCCAATGCAGGGGCAGTAATGTATCCTGAAAGTGTCCATGAAGTATTTGGCTTTCCCATCAGGTGTTAACCTATTGATGGAGAAAGTTCTTTGTGGGAGAGGGGTCCCATTAAACTGCATGTATCATGGAATGCCAGACAACACAGGGAATGCTGGGAGATGGAGTTTATTATTCCCATTAAACTGCTTGGCTTTTTGGGACTGTGTTCTCCCATGATAAGCCACGCCCCTGTTCTATGATGTGTTGTTGACTACCTATGGAAACATGCTTTTCTTGCCCCTCCCCTTCTTCTCTTCCCCCTCCCCTCAAACCCCTCCCCTTCTTCTCTTGCCCCTCCCCTCAAACCCTCCCCTTCTTGTATTGCCCCTCCCCTCAAACCCCTCCCCTTCTTCTCTTGCCCCTCCCCTCAAACCCTCCCCTTCTTGTATTGCCCCTCCCCTCAAACCCTCCCCTTCTTGTATTGCCCCTCCCCTCAAACCCATCCCCTTCTTATATTGCCCCTGGAGGGTTGAGTAAGACTGAGGATGGAGGGCCCTTGGAGGGTTGAGTAAGACTGAGGATGGAGGGCCCTTGGAGGGTTGAGTAAGACTGAGGATGGAGGGCCCTTGGAGGGTTCAGTAAGACTGAGGATGGAGGGCCCTTGGAGGGTTGAGTAAGACTGAGGTACAGTCATGTCACGACCTGCTGTTCATACAGTCATGTCATGCCCTGCTGTTCATATAGGACTGATTGAGGTACAGTCATGTCACGCCCTGCTGTTCATATAGGACTGATTGAGGTACAGTCATGTCACGCCCTGCTGTTCATATAGGACTGATTGAGGTACATGTCTACAGATTCTGTCTCTTTTAAAAGATGTGATTGATATCAGGTGTGTTGGCTTTCATCACAGGTTTATTCATACAGCAGAAAACATCATTAAACGTCATGTGGCCACAAAAGAGCATTAGGGTACATTGACACACACACACACACACACACACACACACACACACACACACACACACACACACACACAAGAGCCTTAGGGTACATTGACACACACACACAAGAGCATTAGGGTACATTGAATGGCAGCATTTTAAGCATTCTGGTCTCATTATAACGGAATAGTCAAGAGCACATTTAGACCCTGTCACCAATGAGCTCACCCAAATATGTTGTTGCACATATGCAGACAAATTGGAGCCTAATAATCTAAGTTACACACACACAGAAACACAGAAAGGTCATGTTCCACACACACACACACACACACACACAGAAACACAGAAAGGTTATGTTCCTGTTAACATAAGCACATGATTCATAAGGTACACTGTAAAAAATGGCCTTAAAATTCACAGTGAAATGGCGTAAAAACGTGACATCAAAAAATGTTATATAGAAATACAATAGAGTATTGCTTATTTCACAAACATTTTTGGTACAATACTAAACGGAATATAGCCGTTAATTTTAAAGTAAGAATATGCATATTTCTTTATAGAAATGCTATTTACACTGTAATACAAGAAGCAATGCAATGCAGTTTAAATTACAACCTGGTGGTGCTAAAATACTTACCGAAATATAAATGTTTATTTTAAAGTAAGATTATGCATATTTCTTTTTAGAAACGACATATGGCTGTAATTTTCAGGATGAAAAACTGTATTACAAGATGCAATGCAATGCAGTTTGGATTACAACAAGGTGGTGTTAAAATACTAAACGAAATACAACTGTTAATTTAAAAGTATTTCTTTGTTGTTGTTGTGTACAGGAAAAATCTGGCAGCTGAGTTGCCAGAATAATTCTGTAAAAAATACGGCCAAACCGTATAAACATCTTCACAGAACATAACATTGTAAACCAGTACATTGAACATTGGATTTATGCTGATTTTGCATAACCGTTATGCTATAAAAAACAATTATTTCAGTAAAATAAAATGTACATCCAGTTGTTGTCTATATTGTACATGAATTCCCATTCAATTTCACTGAGAAATGCTTAAGTCTCATTATAACACTTTTCAATGTAGATTCCCCTATAAAGTTCTTTATAATATAATGTATTCAAATGCGTTAATAACAGTTTGGAACAGGGCCTTAATTGAAGGGGGTGTGGCAGTGGCACTTGGGGGCGCGTAAAAGGTAAAGTTTTCTCGATCATGGTGGGTATTATTAGTGGGGAAAATAGTAACAATCTATAAAATAAATTATATGCGTAATTTACATACACTATAGAAACTTAAAAAAAAAAACATTCAATGAAATGAAAAAGTTATTATTTTCTTGGGTATTTTTGTCATTTTTAGATTTGCAATGATTGCTGATTAATAATACAAGGCACTTGATTATTATATTCTTAAATCATTAACAGTGTTTGGAAATGATCTCCATCAGTCTCATTAAGATTTACTGCCATGGTACATACTATTGTGGTTGTCATATAAAACCAGATATCAGAACATGAGACTAAACACTTGGGCGAGCGAGGTTATGCAACACAGAGCTCATCAAAACCTTTCACACACAATGTCATATGTCTGCTGTGGTAATACTGCATGTGTTACAGCAGAGGTCTAGAGGTACAGATATTGTAATAGCTGGGGTCCAGAGATGGGGGAATGGCTTCAGTCTGTTGTTGTCCCCAAGATCAGAGATTCTCAGGCCCAGTTGCTAGATCTTTACGTGTGAGTGATGTGTTAAATGATGTGATGTGTGAGATGTATGTGCTAGCATCTAGAAATGCCAGTCACAGCAGCTTCATTGATGATCCAGAACCATAAAGACTAAACCCAGGGTAGAGTGTGTGAGTGAATGTGGTCTGGACTCTGTGCAGGAGGGTCATTGTGTCAGAGATGCTGTAGAAGGCCAGAATTCCTGCCCTGTGATCCACATACACTCCTATTCTGGAGCTGGCCACTAGAGGGAGTTCAGTCCGTTTATTATTGTGACAGAAGAAGGAGCTGCTGCTGCTGCTGCTGGGGAGCAGACTCCAGGACTGATCATTAGATCCAAACCCACACACACTACCCCTTCCTTTCCTGCTGATGCTTTTATATGAGACTGCTATATAAACCCACAACCCACTCCACTCAACCTCCCAGTAGCAGCGTACAGACACACCCTCTCTACACAGCACCTGAGGCAACGGTTCGAATCTCTCTGGATGATCAGGATATGACTGGAGCTCATCTCTCCTCTCCACCCTCCTGTTCCCCTCAGACAGATGGAGGTATCTGTGTGCTGTGTTTGGATCCAGTGCGAAGTGACAGGAGTCTGATGGAGGAGAAGACAGGACAAACTTAGGTATTTATATGAGTTAGGTGTGTGTGTGTTTGTTGTTTTTGTTATTTTATATGATTCTGTGCGTGTGTGGGATGGGATTTATTTCTGTGATTTCTTCTCTGAGGGAATGTTTCACATATAAGTGAGATTTTTGTGTGTGATTCTGTACATGTTTGTGCAAGTAAACATGAGTGAATGTCTGTATTCAAAAGTGAGCGTGGTTATGTCTGAGTGTGTGTGTGTGTGTGTGTGTGTGTGTGTGTGTGTGTGTGTGAGTGTGAGTGTGAGTGTGAGTGTGTGAGAAAGACAGTGTGTGTGTTTGTCTGAAGGGAATCCTTTGTATGAATGGATGATGTGTGTGTGTGTAAGTATTTGGGTATGTTTCAATTGATTCCTTTGTGTGTGACGATCCGTATGTGTGATAGGTTGTATGGGTGTTTGTGAGACAGAGAGAGAGAGAGGGAAGTGGGATAGAGAGAGAGATACAAATGTCTCTTTTCTTCTCCTCCTACTCTAGACTGTCTCCGCTGTGGGATGCTGCTGTAGTCTCTCCACCTGATCCACACACACACACACACACACACACACACACACACACACACACACACACACACACACACACACACACACACACACACACACACACACACACACACACACACTCCTAGTCTAGACTGTCTCTGATGTGGGATGCTGCTGTAGTCTCTCCACCTGATCAAAACACACACACACACACACACACACACACACACACACACTCCTAGTCTAGACTGTCTCTGCTGTGGGATGCTGCTGTAGTCTCTCCACCTGATCTACACTAACACACACACACACACACACACACTCCTAGTCTAGACTGGCTCTGCTGTGGGATGCTGCTGTAGTCTCTCCACCTGATCTACACACACACACACACACACACACACACACACACACACACACACACACACACACACACACACACACACACACACACACACACACACACACACACACACACACACACACACACACACACACACACACACACACACACACACACTCTTAGTCTAGACTGTCTCTGCTGTGGGATGCTGTTGTAGTCTCTCCACCTGATCTACACACACACACACACACACACACACACACACACACACACACACACACACACACACACACACACACACACACACACACACACACACACACACACACACACACACACACTCTTAGTCTAGACTGTCTCTGCTGTGGGATGCTGTTGTAGTCTCTCCACCTGATCTACTTGCAGAATCTCTCAGCCTACACCTACTCACCCCAACCACACTGTCGTGCATTTGTGTTTTCGTGTGAGATATCAAGCTGATATAAATTATGCACTGGTATGTTCCATTTTATTTTACCATGCCGTGTGCCTTCACTCGTGAAATAGTCTTAGTTCCTTTTACCAAACACCCCTCCCCTCCCCCGTATCACAGTCAAATGCAAATGCTTGAATGTTCTCCAAACACCTCATGCTGTTGTTGGTTTCTCATGTGAGACTTGATAAGTACCCACAGACAAGAATTTCAGGACCCTGAGATCACCCAATTCACTTAAATTCCGAGGAGAAGATTACCCCTCCCCTGCCCATCTGCAGCCATCAACGCACAGGGCTCCGGCTGAGGTCATGGACTGTCCAGCTCTCCTCAGAGATAAACACTCAGCCTAAACAAAAGGACTATTGACAACCCTGTGACCACAATGGAAACCTGAACTCATCAACTGCCCATCCACAGCACATCTTGTCATGGTAGAGACTACCCAGCCAGAATACATGGCAGAAAGACTCTGCATATGGGCTCTGGGTGTTTACACGATAACTACTGATGGAACTGCAAAATAGATATTCCACTGTTAATTTGTATCATCCCTATCTGTAACATATTTCGATGTTTCCTGCCCTGATTGGCTGTTGCCTGGTTGTTATAGTGTGAGCATATGCTCAAATGGGGGACTAATGGAACTGAACATATTGTTATTATTATAGTAAGACATTTACTGCTTGCTCTGTATCTGCAACTCACTCTAAATGTGTACTCTGTCTGTCTCTCACTGAGGTCCAAAAGCAAATGACATGTGACCCCCTCCTCCCCCTCTTCCTGCTAGAGCCCTTGTGTCCTGGCATCAACCCCATCCCCCCATAGGTGAACCTCCACTGTACCCCCCCCCCCCCCCTCTTCTCACCTAAAGGGTGTGGCCATCCCCCCCTCCTTCTGTTCTGTGACCTGACTGAATGTATAAAATGCCATTGCGTTCTGCTATCAGGTAGGCCTTTCTTGAAGCAACAGCTGAGAGGGGTCTCCACGCTGAATTAAACCTCCAGAAACATGACTTTGTCCTCCGGTCCATTCTTCAACTTTAGCGTGCTTATTAATATTCTAACAAGCTGGACATCAATGCCAGTTTATTGTCCTGTTTTTGGCAGTTCATGACTTCATGTTCCAAATGTGCCTAAGAGATGCACGCAGAAGAGTGTGTCTGGCCTGGTCTTTGGCCAAGACATCAAACACCTTGAAGGGATTGTGCAGGAGTCAACTATGCTGACAGGAATCATGTAGAATCAGTGTCGGCACCCCCCATTCTACACCAAGGGGAGACAGGTGGTTTGAGGGGAGGTGGTGTGAGGGGAGACAGGTGGTGTAAGGGGAGACAGGTGGTGTAAGGGGAGGTGGTGTGAGGGGAGGTGGTGTGAGGGGAGACAGGTGGTGTAAGGGGAGGTGGTGTGAGGGGAGACAGGTGGTGTAAGGGGAGACAGGTGGTGTAAGGGGAGACAGGTGGTGTAAGGGGAGGTGGTGTGAGGGGAGACAGGTGGTGTAAGGGGAGACAGGTGGTGTAAGGGGAGGTGGTGTGAGGGGAGACAGGTGGTGTAAGGGGAGACAGGTGGTGTAAGGGGAGGTGGTGTGAGGGGAGACAGGTGGTGTAAGAGGAGGTGGTGTGAGGGGAGACAGGTGGTGTAAGGGGAGACAGGTGGTGTAAGGGGAGACAGGTGGTATGAGGGGAGGTGGTGTGAGGGGAGACAGGTGGTATGAGGGGAGGTGGTGTGAGGGGAGACAGGTGGTGTGAGGGGAGACAGGTGGTGTGGGGGGAGACAGGTGGTGTAAGGGGAGACAGGTGGTGTGAGGGGAGACAGGTGGTGTAAGGGGAGACAGGTGGTGTGAGGGGAGACAGGTGGTGTAAGGGGGGGGGGGGGGTGGTGTGAGGGGAGACAGGTGGTGTTAGGGGAGGTGGTGTAAGGGGAGACAGGTGGTGTGAGGTGGTGTGAGGGGAGACAGGTGGTGTAAGGGGAGACAGGTGGTGTAAGGGGAGGAGGTGTGAGGGGAGACAGGTGGTGTGAGGGGTGGTGGTGGGATGAGAGCGAGCACCACAGCAAGTGCTGCAGCTAATGAGGAGAACTGAGTTAAAATGAAGTGTGTGTGTGTGTGTGCTGATGAGGAGAACTGAGTTTAAATGAAGTGTGTGTGTGTGCTGAGTGTGGAGAACTGAGTTTAAATGAATGTGTGTGTGCTGATGAGGAGAACTGAGTTTAAATGAGGTGTGTGTGTGTGTGTGTGCTGATGAGGAGAACTGAGTTTAAATGAGGTGTGTGTGTGTGCTGATGAGGAGAACTGTGTTTAAATTAAGGGTGTGTGTGTGCTGATAAGGAGAACTGAGTTTAAATGAAGTGTGTGTGTGTGTGTGTGCTGATGAGGAGAACTGAGTTTAAATGAAGTGTGTGTGTGTGTGTGTGTGTGTGTGTGTGTGTGCTGATGAGGAGAACTGAGTTTAAATGAAGTGTGTGTGTGTGTGTGTGTGTGCTGATGAGGAGAACTGAGTTTAAATGAAGTGTGTGTGTGTGTGTGTGTGTGTGTGTATGCTGATGAGGAGAACTGAGTTTAAATGAAGTGTGTGTGTGTGTGTGTGTGTGTGTGTGTGCTGATGAGGAGAACTGAGTTTAAATGAAGTGTGTGTGTGTGTGTGTGTGTGCTGATGAGGAGAACTGAGTTTAAATGAAGTGTGTGTGTGTGTGTGTGTGTGTGTGTGTGTGTGTGTGTGTGTGTGTGTGTGTGTGTGTGTGTGTGTGTGTGTGTGTGTGTGTGTGTGTGTGTGTGTGTGTGTGTGTGTGTGTGTGTGTGTGTGTGCTGATGAGGAGATCTGAGTTTAAATTAGGTGTGGGTGATTGATGTGAGAGGGGTGTGGCAAATTCATTACGTCTCCTCCCGCACTTCCGTTTAGAACGCCATTTAAGGAAAATGGAAAAGACACTGTTTCCTCCACCCAACTATGACAGCCATCATGAACTGTTGAACTGCTTAAACATGTAGGACCATGTGATTGCTACTGAAACTTGACGTGATTTGGAATAAAGTCAACTGTATAAAATGTGTTTGTGTCAAACTCACATTGTAGGAAATCCTCTCTGGTTGTAGGTTCAGGAGGTGCCTCACTGACCGACTGGAAAGTCTAAATAAAGAAACACAGAGATAGAGAGAAAGAGAGAGAGAGGAGGAAGAGATGACAGAGATGGAGAGAAAGAGAGAGAGGAGGAAGAGATGACAGAGATGGAGAGAAAGAGAGAGAGGAGGAGGAGATGACAGAGATGGAGAGAAAGAGAAAAGCTACATTCTCAAAATAAAGCATCCACGTATAGGTAAGTTATTAGTTTAAATTCAGTTGATACAGTTGATCAGGAAATTAAGTGTAGCTAAAAGCTTCAACTTTTACAGTGCACACGAGTCTCTTAAGTAAGATATTATCTTATCATGTTTGAGATGTGAACTAAATGTAACATTATGAGCATCTGGGTGCAGTGTGATCCTAACCTGGATATAATCCTTTGATGTGTGTGTGCAGCATCTGGATGTGTGTGTACAGCATCTGGATGTGTGTGTGCAGCATCTGGATGTGTGTGTGCAGCATCTGGATGTGTGTGTTCAGCATCTGGATGTGTGTGTACAGCATCTCGGTGTGTGTGTGTGCAGCATCTGGATGTGTGTGTGCAGCATCTGCTGTGTGTGTGTGCAGCATCTGGATGTGTGTGTGCAGCATCTATCACCAAGAGAACTCCTGTCCTTACCTGTTTCTCTCTCCTCCCTGCAGAGTCTGACACAGTGTCATGGCCTTTGTGTTCCTCCACCAGACAGAGGAAACAAACACAGCTTAGATCCGTACGACAAAATATCCCCAGAGGCTTCTCATGTTGGGTGCAGATCCTCTCCTGTAGCTGGCCTGTGGCATCAACCACCTTGTGCTTTCGCCCAGGGTTTACGTCATTGTGAACTTTGTAGTGAGTTTCACAGTAAGACAACAGACAATCCAGACAGGACTTCACCGCTTTGAGTTTTCTCCCAGTGCAGACGTCACACTGCACATCTCCAGGTCCGGCTGTACATGAAACAGGAGCAGCAGTTTGGATTTTGGTCTTATTGATCTGTTCCACCAGCTCAGCAAAAATATGATTTTTGCTTAAAACGGGTCTTGGGGTGAACGTCTGTCTGCACAGGGGGCAGCTGTAGACTCCCTTCTGATCTTCCTTATCCCAGCAGCTCGTAATGCAGCCCATACAGTAACTGTGTCCACAATTAGTAGTCACTGGATCCCTTAGAAGATCCAAACAAATCGAACATGTAAAAAGTTCGTGGTTACTTGGAGCCGCTTCTGCCATTCTTCGTTTGTGCTGTATAACGCTTCACAGGTTTTCACGGAGTTTCGTTTCGACTGAAATCGCTGTGAAACTTTGACAGGATTTCCTCGTTGGGTGGGCGTGTTCGTGTTAACACCCTCCTTACAAGCAGCGTTCTGTGAGCAACTATAGTCAAATGAGCTCGAGCAACTTCCGGTTACGATTTTTCAAAATAAAAGCGCCTTATTAACCCCATGTTTCTTTAACTGTCAGAAATATTAATTTTATAGGAACATCAAAATTGGTTAAAAACGATTCACTGATGTTACAAAATTATAATTTTCTTGTTTACATAGATAACACAGGTGAAAAAGGATTATCTCCAATGCCAGGGTATTGCCATGTGACACGTATCACGCTATGCTGAAGAAACTAAAGATTGTGTCTCCATAAAAGGGGGGTGGAATATGTTCAGGACACTTCAAACATTAAATTAAATGTGTGAAGTAGATGTGAATTGCGTCCCTGAATGCTTCACCATGCCTTAAACATAGGTGATCAGACAGGCGACAATGCATTATTTTCAATTGCAGGACCATATGACATATATCACACTACGCTAATGAAACTAGAGGTTGTGTCTCAATGAAAGTGGGGTGGAGTATGTTCATATGGAAAGCCAAAAATGACATAATTAAAAATAAATACAAATGTAAAAATGTGAGTCATAAAAAAATAAAATGACTAAAAATGCACCAAAGAAAAGCATTACCAAAAAATATATCATGCAGTTATGTGAATGGAAATGGAAAATTAGTCCTTTTTATTAACTGTTACATTTATTTACGCTTACATTAATTACCGAATGAATTTCTCCCTCCTTTTATTTTTCTATTTATTTACAAAAAATTTTACCGTACTATTTCCCGTACCGTATTTATTTCTTCTCGCGCCTTTTTGCATTTCTTTCTCCTACATTTACATTTCTGGCTGCATTTATTTCTGTATTCATTCTTGTCTCGGTATGCAAATGCGGTGGGCTATCATTGGCCGGCGCACCGTCTCGCTCATTGGTCGAGCTGCTAGGCCTCTTAGTGTAGGTGAGAAGGGTCAGATGCCTGTAGCTAACCCTAGATTAAATAGAGTAGATACTCATTTAGGCCACTAGTACTTAATGTTCCAGCTATACTGTTAGTGTGTTCTCTCTATGATATTGTTCTAAATGTTAGAGCAGAGGTTGGCAATTCATTTCCCCAAGGGACCACATGAGGGAGTGCCACTGTTGTGGAGGGCCGGACCAATAGGCTGAACTCAATTCAGCATGAAATATGAGCATGTTTTTGCAGTATTAAAGGTGTGCCCATACGACCAATACACATGGCACACACACACACACACACACACACACACACACCAGAGCAAGCTTGCAATGAAATAGTATAAATATTCAAATGAATAGTAATATCAATTTTTAACGTTTGATTCCTAATTTCCCATTGGCCGGTCAGGGACAGCCCTGGGGCCGCACTTTGTCCAGGTCTGTGTTAGAGTGTTCTTGCCATGATGAGAGTGTTCTAGTTCCGAGCCGGTCTCAAAGTGAAGGTGTGCACTGTTCACACACGGGGTAGCCCTCATTGCACTTCACCATTAGAGTAACTTTCATAGTCACTGGATCCCTCAGCAGATCAAGAGAAACTGCACAGCTGCAAGGATGTGGTTCCCTTTAGGATGTGTCCATTTTGTTGATGCAGACACATTGACAAGTAGTGTGAGCAGACTTCCGTTTCAGATCTTGGTAAAGAAGCGTCCTCTTGGCATTGCGTGGGGAATGTGCACAATAGAGATAAGAGAGATGAAGGTGAGAGGAATGGTGTAGAAATAACCAGGGAGGGAGAGAGAGTTTGAGAGAGGGAAGGAGAGAGAGTGGGAGGGAGAGAGATTTGATTTTAAATAACAACTTTATTCAGTTTTTACAGAACAAGAGTAGGGCAATCAATTATTCCTTTCCATCTAAGAAAATAGAGATTTAAAAAGATTAAAAAACAATATGAAAATAAATTATAAAATATGGCTAAAATGCAATTCATTTTCTTTTACAGGGCAGATCGCTTCTCTGACACACCATACATCCTTAAATGTTTCGAGATTCTGCATTAGCTCATAAAACCTGAAATCAACCAAAACTCTGGCTTTTACCAGGGCAGGAATAGAAATGTGTAGAAATAACCAGGGAGGGAGAGAGAGAGATGGAAGGAGAGAGAGAGGGAGGGAGAGAGAGAGAGAGAGACAAGGGCTGATTCAGTGCTGAATTTGATGAACTTCAATGGTAATTTAATATACTTACTGTCCAGCCCAACCCACAAAAACACACAACAAGAAAAGGTTCATAACCTTTGAGTCACGGTGTTTATATATATACGCAAAACACAGTGTAATGCGTCGATATCAACTGGTAACATCTGTTAAAAATGGAAGTTGGTATTGCATTTGTATTCTGACTTGTTACTGGAACGCATTCAACATGGGTGTCATTCCCAGCTCCGAGTTCTGACTTCAGAGGTAAATGGAACGCACCAATGCCAAGAGGATGGTTCTCCATCAGGTAAATGGAACGTACCAATGACAAGAGGATGGTTTTCCATCAGGTAAATGGAACGTACCAATGCCAAGAGGATGGTTTTCCATCAGGTAAATGGAACGTACCAACGGCAAGAGAATGGTTCTCCATCAGGTAAAGGGAAGGTACCAATGACAAGAGGATAGTTTTCCATTACGGAACGAGGTTTATTCTCTACAATGGTGTGCACCAAAGGGGAGATTATGGTTTCACATGAGGATTCGTTGCCCAAAGTAAAACCACCATTTTTAGCCAATTTAGTGGAAACCAATGGCATGATTGGGACCAAATTCCTTTCCACAGCATTCCAAAATGACCCCCCCTGTCTTCAGCTGTGAGTGGACCCAGGTATAAGCAGACACAGAATAAATGAAACACATAATAACACTCAGGGGAAATGAACTCAACAGTAATAATGAGGAAGGAGTGAAATCATAGACACAGGATGAATGAGAAACTGTTGTAGCAAAACTAATGTTTTCAAATCTTAAAGTTGCTACTTCAATGAAAGGCAGACGACTGAATGTGATGAACTGAAGTTTATTCAATTTTGCAGACTTCCATCAAGTTTGATTAGGTCTTTTCAGCATCTCTTTCAAAAATAAGTGCACTTACTTTTTATACCACAATTTCCGTCACTATGCTTTTTATATCGAAAATGAACCACTTATCGACACTGAGCCAATCAGAATATTCTGCTCACTAATTGCTGATAAACATTTCAAGACAATGGTGACCCTGTTTAGGACTGTGTTGGGAAGTATGGCCTGTCCTTGACTAATCTGCATCCCATATGCAGAGACCCTTTAGTTAATACTTGGCTCTCCCTGACAGCCTGCACCTGTAGAAACTGCACTGTCATGATTCTAGAAAACAGGCCTCTCTGCTTGACCTTACATGACACTGGTCTCTAAAAACAGGCCTCTCTGCTTGACCTTACATGACACTGGTCTCTAAAAACAGGCCTCTCTGCTTGACCTTACATGACACTGGTCTCTAAAAACAGGCCTCTCTGCTTGACCTTACATGACACTCGTCTCTAAAAACAGGCCTCTCAGCTTGACCTGACATGACACTGGTCTCTGCACACAGGCCTCTCTGCTTGACCTTACATGACACTGGTCTCTAAAAACAGGCCTCTCTGCTTGACCTTACATGACACTCGTCTCTAAAAACAGGCCTCTCTGCTTGACCTTACATGACACTCGTCTATACACACAGGCCTCTCTGCTTGACCTTACATGACACTGGTCTCTAAAAACAGGCCTCTCTGCTTGACCTTACATGACACTGGTCTCTAAAAACAGGCCTCTCTGCTTGACCTTACATGACACTGGTCTCTAAAAACAGGCCTCTCTGCTTGACCTTACATGACACTGGTCTCTAAAAACAGGCCTCTCTGCTTGACCTTACATGACACTGGTCTCTAAAAACAGGCCTCTCTGCTTGACCTTACATGACACTGGTCTCTAAAAACAGGCCTCTCTGCTTGACCTTACATGACACTGGTCTCTAAAAACAGGCCTCTCTGCTTGACCTTATATGACACTGGTCTCTAAAAACAGGCCTCTCTGCTTGACCTTACATGACACTGGTCTCTAAAAACAGGCCTCTCTGCTTGACCTTACATGACACTGGTCTCTAAAAACAGGCCTCTCTGCTTGACCTTACATGACACTGGTCTCTAAAAACAGGCCTCTCTGCTTGACCTTACATGACACTGGTCTCTAAAAACAGGCCTCTCAGCTTGACCTGACATGACACTGGTCTCTAAAAACAGGCCTCTCTGCTTGACCTTACATGACACTGGTCTCTGCACAGAGGCCTCTCTGCTTGACCTTACATGACACTGGTCTCTAAAAACAGGCCTCTCTGCTTGACCTTACATGACACTGGTCTCTGCACACAGGCCTCTCTGCTTGACCTTACATGACACTGGTCTCTAAAAACAGGCCTTTCTGCTTGACCTTACATGTCACTTGTTTTTCTAAAACTGCTCCATGTTCATCACACCACTGTATTTCGAGAAGGTCCACAATGACTTTTCATTTTGCCCAGACAAGGGAATTTCAATACATTTAACAAAAATACCTACTATATAAATCACTGACACACACACACCAAGAAAAAGAGTATATTGAATGCCAGTTTATAACTCTTTATTAATTTTTCTGCACCAGATACATTTCAAATCAAACTGGTCTCATTCCAATGGTATTAATAAAGAAAACAAGGAACACATTTCATTGGGGTCAATTGTTGGATGAATACATAATATTGTGGTTGTCATATAAAACCAGATATCAGAACATGTATGCAACAGAGGGACTAAACACTTGGGAGAGTGAGGTTATGCAACACAGAGCTCATCAAAACCTTTCACACACAATGTCTGCTGTGGTGATACTGCATGTGTTACAGCAGAGGTCTAGAGGTACAGATATTGTAATAGCTGGGGTCCAGAGATGGGGGAATGGCTTCAGTCTGTTGTTGTCCCCAAGATCAGAGATTCTCAGGCCCAGCTGCTAGATCCTTACGTGTGAGTGATGTGTTAAAAGATGTGATGTGTGACCATAAGGATTGAAAAAGCGGACTGGAGGTTCTTCTAAGTTCGTCTTCTCTGATGAGTCCGATTTCACAGTAGGTGCAAGACTCTCTGGCTTGTAGTCCTCTCCAGGTCTCCGTCTAACCATCAGACGACCATGTGTTGGGCAAAGCTGAAAATTGGACTCATCAGAGAAGACGAACTAGAAGACCCTCAAGTCCGCTTTTTTCAATCCTTATGGTCTTTTACAAACCTCAGCCAGGCAAAGTACAACGTTGTCCCGGAAGAAAAACTTGCTTCCTTTAGCTCTGACAATGTCCCCCAACTCTGAGAAATGTTTTTTCCAGCAGGGCAATGCTCCATGCCACACAGCCAGGCCAGTAAAGGTGTGGATGGAGTATCACCAGATCAGGACCCTGTCATGGCCAGCCCAATTTCGAGACCTGAATCCCATAAAAAACCTCTGAAATGTGATCAAGAGGAAGATGGATGGTCACAAGCCATGAAAAGAAGCCGAGCGGCTTGAATTCTTGCGCCAGGAGTAGCATAAAGTCACCCAACGGCAATGTTAAAGACTGGTGGAGAGCATGCCAAGACACATGAAAGTTGTGATTTTAAATCAAGGTTATTCCACCATAAAATTGATTTCTGAACTCTTCCTAAGTGTAAGCATTAGTATTGTGTAGTTTAAAAATGAATATGAGCTTGTTTTCTTTGCATTATTCGAGATCTGAAGACACTGCATCTTTTTTGCTATTTTGACCAATTGTCATTTTTCTGCAAATAAATGATCTAAATGACAATATTTTTATTTGAAATTTGGTAGGAATGTTGCCAGTAGGTTATAGAATAAAACAAAAATGTACATTTTACTTTAACACATACCAATAAATAGTAAAACCAGAGAAACTGATAATTTTGAAGTGGTCTCTTAATTTTTTCCGTGGCTGTATGTCAGTCACAGCAGCTTCACTGATGATCCAGAATACCAAAACCCAACCCCAAACCCAAACCCAGGGTAGAGTGTGTGAGTGAATGTGGTCTGGACTCTGTGCAGTAGGGTCATTGTGTCAGAGATGCTGTAGAAGGCCAGAGTTCCTGCCCTGTGATCCACATACACTCCTATTCTGGAGCTGCGCACTAGAGGGAGTGTAGTGCCTTTATTATTGTGTCTGAAAGAGGAGCTGCTGCTGGTGAGGCCCAGTCTCCAGGACTGATCATTACCTCCAAACACACACTTATAACCTCCTCCTCTCCTGCTGATGCTTTTATATGAGACTGATATATCAACCCCCCCACTCCACTCAACCTCCCAGTAGCAGCGTCCAGACACACCCTCTCTACACAGCACCTGCCAACACTCATCAAATCTCTCTGGATGATCAGGATATGACTGGGCCTTAGTTCTCCTCTCCACCCTCCTGTTCCTCTCAGACAGACGGAGGTCTCTGTGTGCTGTGTTTGGATCCAGTGTGAAGTGGCAGGAGTCTGATGGAAGAGAAGACAAACTTAGGCCTTTATATGTGTTAGGTGTGTGTGTGTGTGTGTGTGTGTGTGTGTGTGGGGGCGTGTGTGTGTTTGTGTGTGTGTGTGTGTGTGTGGTTGTTATTTGATATGATTCCTTGCATGTGGGGGATGAGATTTTTTCTGTGAGGGAATGTGTCACATATAAGTGAGATTTGTTTTTGTGTGTGTGATTCTGTATATGTTTGCGCAGTTGTACATTTGTGAATGTCTGTATTCAAACGTGAGTGTGGTTTTGCCTGAGTGTGTGTGTGTGTGTGTGTGTGTGTGTGTGTGTGTGTGTGTGTATGTGTGAATGAGAGTGTGTGTGTACGCATGTTTGTAAATGGAGTTTTTTTTATATATGTGAGTGTGTAAACGTTCCAGTGGCTGTTAATTCAAAAGCAGGGAGGATCTGTTCTCTACTTACCCTTGTAATAGTTACCCTACGAGGACACAGTATACCCACTAAGCTGTTCTACACACACACACACTGTATACCCACTAAGCTGTTCTACACACACACACACACACACACACACACACACACTCTATACCCACTACACTGTTCTACACACACACACACTGTATACCCACTAAGCTGTTCTACACACACACACACACACACACACACACACACACACTGTATACCGACTAAGCTGTTCTACACACACACACACACACACACACACTGTATACCCACTAAGCTGTTCTACACACACACACACACACACACACACACACACACACACACACATACACACACGCACTGTATACCCACTAAGCTGTTCTACACACACACACACAGTATACCCACTAAGCTGTTCTACACATACACACATACACACACACACTGTATACCCACTAAGCTGTTCTACACACACGCACACAGTATACCCACTAAGCTGTTCTACACACACATACATACACACACACACTGTATACCCACTAAGTTATTCTTAAATACTTGAATGCTCTCTCCTCACCTCATCCAATATCCATTTTGTATGTATCATGTACATACCATGTTATGTTGGAATGTATTGTGTACATTTACCACATGTATGCTAGCGTGCTCATCCTGATACGTGTATGATTTAATCTGCCATGGATCTGATTGTCCCCTCCCCTTTTGTCACAAGCCCCTCCCATTCACACCCCTTATGCCAGAAGCCACTCCCATTACCCTCCCCTTCTGCAACAAGCACCTCCCCGTCTCCCCCTCCCCGTCTGCCACAAGCCCCTCCCATATCCCCATCCCATTCTGCCACAAGCCCCTCCCCTTATCCCCTTCCCCTTCTACCCCCTTCTGCCACAAGCCCCTCCCCTTCTCCTCCCCCTGCCACAAGCCCCTCCCCCTGCCAGTCCTCCTCTCCCAGAAGCTGCTTAAGTTTCCTTCCTGATTACCAGGAAGTTTTTTCCCCTGTGGCCATTGTGCTTTCTTTGAGGGGTTCAGGTCACGGACTCTGTTAAGCGTGTTGAGACAATAATGTCGTTTACGCACTATATAAATACAATTTAATTGTGTGTTTGTGTGTGTGTGTGTGTGTGTGTGTGTGTGTGTGTGTGTGTGTGTGTGTGTGTGTGTGTGTGTGTGTGTGTGTGTGTGTGTCGCTGTGTGTGATGTTATGCATGTTTACATAAATGTTTGAATTAGTATGTGGGTTTGCTAATTTGATCATGATTCTATTAGCATGTGTGTGTATCCCTGGGTGTGCATGTGTGTGTGTGTGTGTGTGTGATAGCTTGCATGTCCTTATGTCCAACTTACACTGTGAGAACTCCTCTCTGGTCACTGGATCAGGTAAAACAGCCTGGACTTCAGACACTGAGAGAGAAAACATCACATTACAGCCCATCAAACTGAGAGAGAAGGGCATTCATAAAAAGATTCATAATTTCATTATCTCAATTAGACCAAGATTTCTACAATTATTTTCACACTTGTGTCAATACCATGTCCACTTTTCAAAATACTAAACACATTCACAAGTGAGCTAGACTTTGGATACTTTTCATTGTTTTGATACAAAATGTATTCAATGGCCACTTCTTCTGAAATTCATGGATACCTGTCTCAGTCAATGTTCACCACCAGTAAAACTCTGTGCAACTAAAGCAATTTTGCAGACATTTAGATTCTCTGCTCAAAACAGTTCACTTCAAAACTGGATGACATTTTGATCACTGTTGATGGAAAGATGCAGTACTCATCAGACAAATGAATAGACTTGAAGTAAGACAGATTATTCTCATAGTTTGCAGAAATTATGTTCAATTTTATGCTTTATTTTGTTTGTTTGCAGCCTTGTTACCAACCAAAAGTGGTACAGAACAGCATTTGCATTGAATTGAGCATGTGTGATGTAGTTGTTGCTGAAGACATTTTCTCTTTACAGTTTTTTACAATTACAAACAATTTGAAGCATTGCAACATGCATATGTTATGTGATGCTATGTCCTCTATTTTGACATAGTTTAGTGTTGCATTGCTTAGTTCATATTGTAATACCAAACAAATATAGTCAAATATGAAATTCATGCTTCAAGACAACTCTATGCTAAATGTCCTGTGGTAAACTAATAGTAATGACTTACTGTTTGGTGGCAGTCCATCATTACTGTTTGTTCTTCTGACTGGGAGCTCAGGATCAGCATCTAGGATCCCAACACAGAGAGACACTCATTCACCCAGGATCTGAAGACCAGACTCACACACTTATTTTCAAACACCATATAGTTTTAGTCAGCTTCATCTTCTGTGTTTTGTTTTCTTTAATGTTTCAACTGTGACTAACCCGTGAAAAGATTTCAGAGAGAGAGAGAAAGAGAGAGAGAGAGAGAGAGAGAGAGAGAGAGAGAGAGAGAGAGAGAGAGAGAGAGAGAGAGAGACTCACATGCTAAAGACTGGATGATCTGGATATTCGTTACTGTTGATAGATACAGAAAAATACATTAATAAATAAGTGGGATCCTTGTTTTCTCAAACTGTGAAACAAGGAATTCATCTTTGAGTTCTACATGTTTATCCACCTGCTGCAGATATCCTGACTACTTCCTGCCTGAAGATGTCATCCAGCCGCACCTTCAGTCCAGAGACAGCTTTCTTCACAGCCTCCAAAGAGAAGCTTTGGTTGAAAGTCACGCTGGGTAAGACTTTAGAGCGAGGAGAGTCTCTGATTGACAGGACATTCTACAGAGAGAAATACATAAATGGTGAGGCAGACCACCTGAATATTCAGCCAGGTCTGTGTTTCCCCAAAGGCTGCAGACATGATGGGTGAATTCAGTTGGTTTACTGTATACGCACTCATGTGTTTAGGTATTTTAATTACTTTACATTAAAATATTTAGAAATTATGCATTTTTCCTCTTTCAAACCCACATGGATGCTTTATTTCAAATTCTGTCACCTTGAGGAAATGGATGTGATCCTCTGTGTGTGAAAGCTGCTCCAGCTCAGCATCTCTCCTCTTCAGCTCAGCAATCTCCTGCTCCAGTCGCTTCAGGAGTCCTTCAGCCCGACTCACCTCAGCCTTCTCCTTAGCTCTGATCAGCTCTTTCACCTCAGAGCGCCTTCTCTCAATGGAGCGGATCATCTTAGTGAAGATCCTCTCACTGTCCTCCACTGCTGTCTGTGAAGAGCTCTGTTAGGAGACACACAAAGAAGAGGGGTCCATCTAAAGCAGCCCACTCACTCAGCTCCTCCACACAGCCTGGTACCCAGTGTGGCTCAGAGGAGCTGGGAAGTGTCTCAGCATTACAGACTCCTGACTGGAGGAGAGCCCTGATTGAGCCTGAAATGGCTCCTCCAACAGCCAGCTGTTGTCCTCCTCTCCTCTGGTCAGTACTCACCTTGAGAGTCTCCACAGCCTTCCTCAGCTCCTGCAGCTCCTTCTCTCTCTCCTGGATTCTCTGCTGGATTTTACTCTGGGTCTTCCCCAAGTGTGTCTATGTTGAAGGAGTACAACACATCCACAACAAACCGTTATGGTGGCATCATGAAATGATCATTGTCCGATAGCATTCCTGAAAGATCAAGCTGGTTAAACTACTGACCCTGACTGAGAGGTGATCTGTAGTGTTGCTGAATAGCCTATTGGTGAGATGCTGTTTCATTACAAGGCTTGAGAATAACACAAGAAGTTTTGTCTTTTTTGTAGCAAAACAGAGAATACATGCAGTAAATATCTGTTTAATCATATTGAGAGTTTCTCTTGTGGAGTTGATAGTGAGGTCCAACACACCCTCCCTGAGTGAACTGTGACCTCTAGGCAGTTGATAACCATGTAATGTCATTCAGTCATAGTGCCAACCACCCAGGCCTTTACTAAATGCCATTTCAGCTCCCTAATCACTGGGCTCATCTGAGAGGACTGGGAAGCAATATTGCATGGAGAAACCATGATGTGCCCATCTTAATATAACATACTGTAAAATAATAGAGTAAAAATAGAGTAGAATTACAAAATGCCCACACACATTGGTCCGTGTATCATCCGATCATTCAAGTATTCCATTCAATCTGGCAAACGGAAAACGAAATAACGACTCAATGTTTTGTTTTCCCGTTTTTCTGTATGACCAAATAAATGGGAATTGGTGTTTGTTTTCCTTTTTTCAACACAAAACAGAACACATAATAAACAGGGAAACTAAAACAAAATAATACCTGTAGTTTTAGTGAGGCAGAGGTTACGTTCGCCTACCATATGTGCTTTTTCACTGCGGTTTTATGACAGATCTGGTGCACTTTGACAGCAAAATTACGAAGCTAGATCTATGAAGAATTTTGTGCAGTTGTAAACAATTTTGTGCTCTGGGTACTATTCGCTGACGCTCGCTAAGCGGTTTAGCGAGCTAAATTCCAGGCTAAAGAAAGACAACACCGCTTTAGCGGATTCGCGGAAGCAACTTTTTATCAATCACCATGGTAATTAATCGCTTAGCACTAACCTGCTCCAGGGCAGGCTAAGCAAAGTTTTGCTGGCTAAAATTGCCACACCCACGCCAAAAGGAGGGATCCCATTGACAAGGAGTCATATTGTAGTTTGATTAGCGTAGGAAAAGTTCTTTGCGATCGCCAAGATCAATTTTTCCATCATGATGAGTTCTTGTATGAGCGCTACCGATCCACCCGACAAAGAATAATTCATTTAGAAGACCTTCTCGAGTCATTTATTGCATAGCCCACCACCGTAGAACATTGAATGTCTTCACTTTCTTGCGAGTCGTTGCCTTTATTTTTGCAATGTCGGCGATGCAGAGAACAAAGCACTCATAATTCTATGACAGTGGTAGCCTATTAGTACAGTTGAGACATTGGTACAGTTGATAAACCCGAAATAACTTCCATGCTCAGCCTGAAACGTGATTTTTAGTTAAATTAACGAGAGGTTAAAATAAATTAGCGCCCGTCGCCAGACGGGCTTGGCCTGTTCTCAATTAGCAAGCTAGTTAATCTCCAGTTGCGAGCTAAATTAATTATCTTAGCTTCAGTTGTACGCCGAACATTTAACCCAGGAATGTTTATGCTTAAACTGGGTTAAATGTTGCACTGGGCACAGGCCAACCCAACCATCCCTGAAATATGTGTAGACACTTATATGTGTAGACACTTTTATTTTACGTTGTTTGTATCCGTAGAATATGTAATGTTTGAAACATAGGCCTATGTGTAGATTGTAGAACCTATTTAGTCTTGCTGATCTGTCATAAAACCGCAGTGAAAAAACACATATGGTAGGGAAACGTAACCTCTGCCTCACTGAAGGGGGCGTGCGAGAGCCTGGAAAGTGGACTTCCAATCATTGAAGCGATAAATAGCCTACATAATGGCCGACCAATGCCCGAGCTAAAATGATTGCATCAAAAGACGGGGCAGATGATAACTCGATCAACTACTCACATTCAAGGTCAAATTGCTTCGAAAATGTTTGGAAGCTGTATTTTTTTTATGTCAATTTAAAAACACACAAGCCCTCTTATCATTGGTGAGCTGATTTTGAGAAATTAAACTTAAATTGCAGCTTAAGTTGTGTTTTCTGGTTGCTAAATAGAAGAGTTCAATTTGCATTAAATGATAGCTAGTGATCTAGCTGATGTTATAGTCTCTGCGATTTAACTCATAAAACTATAATGGGAAAAGTTAAAAACGGCGAATTTCGCCGAAAGGTGACAAGTTTGCACCCCTGTGTCAAGACCCGCCTTACGTTGCTTCTGATTGGTTTATATTGCGTGGTGCCTTCCGTGGTTGGTTAGATTTCGGCACAAAGGACTGCCGGATTGGTTATCTCGGTCAGTCAATCAGAGTTACTCGAAGCCACAAGGACCAAAGTTTATTATCATGAAAATAAAAATATAGACTATTGAATGGGTAAATAAGCGTGAGAAATGTCAAGTGTAGCGTGTGGTGTGAGAATGGGTCAAATTGCGTGACTGTCACACTCAAAGCTTGGCAGCTCTGCATTATAACAACAGGCCTTCCCTAGACGAACACTTGTAACTTTCGCATAGGATCATGGGGGTGTGGGGAAACAGAAAAACAATAATAATAAATTACAGGCATTATTTCGTTTTGGTTTCCCTCTTTATTATTTGTTCTGTTTTGTGTTGAAAAAAAGGAAAACAAACACCAATTCCCATTTATTTGGTCATACAGAAAAACGGGAAAACAAAACATTGAGTCGTTATTTCGTTTTCCGTTTGCCAGATTGAATGGAATACTTGAATGATCGGATGATACACGGACCCACATTAAATGGTATTTCAGGCTTTTAGTGTTGATTTATTATCTAGGTACAGTTCATATATAACAGGAGATTGTCTGTTTGATTTCAGTTAAAACATTGTATAGCTCTTTTATTGAATTAGGCTATGCGTTTTCATTTCTGTATGAGAATGCTGACAGTCTGAAGTTAACCATCTGGTTTTACAACTTCATCAGACAGGCGTGTTTTTATGTCATTGTTGTTTTCTCTCTGCCTCACAATATAATAACCTAAAGAGGATGAGTCTACAGCCTGTCTTTCATTCCAGTTGGAAACCCAATAGCAACACAAGTCCAATCTATCACCAAGAGAACTCCTGTCCTTACCTGTTTCTCTCTCCTCCCTGCAGAGGCTGACACAGTGTCATGGCCTTTGTGTTCCTCCACTAGACAGAGGAAACAAACACAGCTTAGATCCGTACGACAAAATATCTCCAGAGGCTTCTCATGTTGGGTGCAGATCCTCTCCTGTAGCTGGCCTGCGGCATCAACCACCTTGTGCTTTCGCCCAGGGTTTACGTCATTGTGAACTTTGTAGTGAGTTTCACAGTAAGACAACAGACAATCCAGACAGGACTTCACCGCTTTGAGTTTTCTCCCAGTGCAGACGTCACACTGCACATCTCCAGGTCCGGCTGTACATGAAACAGAAGCAGCAGTTTGGATTTTGGTCTTATTGATCTGTTCCACCAGCTCAGCAAAAATATGATTTTTGCTTAAAACGGGTCTTGGGGTGAACGTCTGTCTGCACTGGGGGCAGCTGTAGACTCCCTTCTGATCTTCCTGATCCCAGCAGCTCGTAATGCAGCCCATACAGTAACTGTGTCCACAATTAGTAGTCACTGGATCCCTTAGAAGATCCAAACAAATCGAACATGTAAAAAGTTCGTGGTTACTTGGAGCCGCTTCTGCCATTGTTCGTTTGTGCTGTATAACGCTTCACAGGTTTTCACGGAGTTTCGTTTCGACTGAAATCGCTGTGAAACTTTGAAAGGACTTCCTCGTTGGGTGGGCGTGGTTCGTGGTTCGTGTCGTGTTCGTGCACCCTCCTACATTGATAACGATAAGGCCTTTGAGTCGGTTAAGAACGAAGTTCTTTGCAAACGCTGACATGTAGAGAATACTGTCATTCATCTCCCACCATTCATGAACTGAACTGAATAAACCGTCAGAAAGCAGTGTACTGTCTCTACAAAAACTGAATATCCGTAACAGAAATTCAAAGGCAACTGTACTTAAGCTTTGCTTGCAACAAGAATATCGCCATCTAGCGGACATTTGAAGTCATGTGAAATAAAACAAAGACAGGAGATAATGATGCCATAGAAGTAGAAAGTGTGAGAGGGGCGGGGGAGCTGTATTGATTCTAGTGGCACTCAGCAATCTCAAATGCTACAAGAAGTGTTCCTCAAATCATTGATGTTACCTGGAGGCAATATATGTTATCCTCTGTGTGTGAATGCCACTCCATCTCAGCATCTTTCACAAACACACTCACAATCACTTTTGCCGGTCTCAGAAAGGATTGCTTTATCCCTCTCCCTACCCGGTCCCTGATTCGTTCACATGACCTTGATGTATTTCTATAGAGTGTTCCAGCTTCACGTTTGTTTAAACTGAGAGAGTTCTCGCTATGAGAATGTTCTAACTGTCAGATTGTTCCAGTGAGAGTGTTTTAACTGTTCTAGAATGTTCTAAATGTCAGATTGTTCTAGCAAAAGTGTTCTAGAATGTTCTAACTGTCAGATTGTTCCAGCTGTGAGAGTGTTCTAGCTGTGATAGTATTTAGAGCTGTCTTAATGTTCCAGCTATACTGTAAGTGTTCTCTCTATGATATTGTTCTAAATGTTAGAGCAGAGGTGGGCAATTTATTTCCCCAAGGGTCCACATGAGAGAGTGCCACTGTTGTGGAGGGCCGGACCAATACGCTAAACTCAATTCAGCATGAAATATGAGCATGTTTTTGCAGTATTAAAGGTGTGCCCAGACGACCAATACACATGGCACACACACACACACACACACACCAGAGCAAGCTCGCAATGAAATAGTATAAATATTCAATTGAATAGTAATATCAATTTTTAACGTTTGATTCCTCATTTACCACTGACATCCGCGGGCCGGTCAGGGACAGCCCTGGGGCCGCATTTTGTCCAGGTCTGTGTTAGAGTGTTCTTGCCATGATGAGAGTGTTCTAGTTCCGAGCCGGTCTCAAAGTGAAGGTGTGCACTGTTCACACACGGGGTAGCCCTCATTGCACTTAACCATTAGAGTAACTTTCATAGTCACTGGATCCCTCAGCAGATCAAGAGAAACTGCACAGCTGCAAGGATGTGGTTCCCTTTAGGATGTGTCCATTTTGTTGATGCAGACACATTGACAAGTAGTGTGAGCAGACTGCCGTTTCAGATCTTGGTAAAGAAGTGTCCTCTTGGCATTGTGTGGGGAATGTGCACAATAGAGATAAGAGAGATGAAGGTGAGAGGAATGGTGTAGAAATAACCAGGGAGGGAGAGAGAGAGTTTGAGAGAGGGAAGGAGAGAGAGTTTGAGAGAGGGAAGGAGAGAGAGAGGGAGGGAGAGAGATTTGATTTTAAATAACAACTTTATTCAGTTTTTACAGAACAAGAGTAGGGCAATCAATTATTCCTTTCCATCAAAGAAAATAGAGATTTAAACAGATTAAAAAACAATATGAAAATAAATTATAAAATATGGCTTAAATGCAATTCATTTTCTTTCACATGGCAGATCGCTTCTCTGACACACCATACATCCTTAAATGTTTTGAGATTCTGCATTAGCTCATAAAACCTGAAATCAACTTTACCAGGGCAGGAATAGAAATGTGTAGAAATAACCAGGGAGGGAGAGAGAGAGAGTTTGAGAGAGAGGGAAGAAGAGAGAGAGGGAGGGAGAGAGAGAGATACTTGCTGATTCAGTGCTGAATTTGATGAACTTCAATGTTCATTTAATATACTTACTGTCCAGCCCAACCCACACAAACACACACACCAAGAAAAGGTTTATACCCTTTGAGTCACTATTTTTACACACTATACGGTGTTTATATATATATACGCAAAAAACATTGTAATGCATCAGGAAAATGGAACGCACCAACGACAAGAGAATGGTTCTCCATCAGGTAAATGGAACGTACCAATGACAAGAAGATGGTTCTCCATCAGGTAAATGGAACGTACCAATGCCAAGAAGATGGTTCTCCATCAGGTAAATGGAACGTACCAAAGCCAAGAGGATTGTAAAACAATGGCAGGTTTGGGACCAAAGTCCTTTCCAGCGTCATTCCAAAATGACCCCCCTGTCTTCAGCTGTGAGTGGACTCAGGTATAAGCAGACACAAAATAAACAAAAATGGGAGCATTCAGAGAATGCAAACCTCCACCTTGTGACCTTGACCTTTGACCTTGACATCTGAAAATCAAATCAATTATTGCCATTATATTAACCAATCTCCCCACAAAGTTTGATGGAAATCGGTCCATGCGTTTCTGCGTAATCCTGCTGACAAACAAACAAACAAACAAACAAACATAAAGGGGCGAAAACATAACCTCCTTGGCGGAGGAAATCATAGACAGAGGATGAATGAGAAACTGTAGCCAAACTAATCTCTTCAAATCTTAAAGTTGCTACTTCATTGACAGGCAGACGACTGAATGTGATGAACTGAAGTTTATTCAAGTTTGCAGACTTCCATCAAACTGATTAGGTCTATTCAGCATCTCTTTCAAAAATAAGTGCACTTACTTTTTATACCACAATTTCCGTCACTATGCTTTTTCAATCGAAAATTAACCCCTTATCGAGCCAATCAGAATATTCGGCTCACTAATTGCTGATAAACATTTCAAGACAATGGTGACCCTGTTAAGGACTGTTTTGGGAAGTATAGCCTGTCCTTGACTAATCTGAATCCCATATGCAGAGACCCTTTCATTAATACTTGGCTCTCCCTGACAGCTTGCACCTCTAGAAAACAGGCCTCTCTGCTTGACCTTACCTGACACTCGTCTCTACACACAGGCCTCTCTGCTTGACCTTACATGACACTCGTCTCTACACACCAGCCTCTCTGCTTGACCTTACATGACACTCGTCTCTACACACAGGCCTCTCTGCTTGACCTTACATGACACTCGTCTCTACACACAGGCCTCTCTGCTTGACCTTACATGACACTCGTCTCTACACACAGGCCTCTCTGCTTGACCTTACATGACACTCGTCTCTACACACCAGCCTCTCTGCTTGACCTTACATGACACTCGTCTCTAAAAACAGGCCTCTCTGCTTGACCTTACATGACACTTGTTTTTCCAAAAATGCTCCATGTTCATCACACCACTGTATTTCGAGAAGGTCCACAATGACTTTTCATTTTGCGCAGACAAGGGAATTTCAATACATTTAACAAAATAGCCTACTATATACATCACTGACACACACACACACACACACACACAGCAAGAAAAAGAGTAAATTGAATGCTAGTCTATAACTCTTTATTAATTGTTCTGCACCAGATACATTTCAAATCAAACTGGTCTCATTCCAATGGTATTAATAAAGAAAACAAGGAACACATTTCATTGGGGGCCAATTGTTGGATGAATACATAATATTGTGGTTGTCATATAAAACCAGATATCAGAACATGTATGTAATAACAGAGGGACTAAACACTTGGGAGAGTGAGGTTATGCAACACAGAGCTCATCAAAACCTCTCACACACAATGACTAATGTCTGCTGTGGTGATACTACATGTGTTACAGCAGAGGTCTAGAGGTACAGATATTGTAATAGCTGGGGTCCAGAGATGGGGGAATGGCTTCAGACTGTTGTTGTCCCAAAGATCAGAGATTCTCAGGCCCAGCTGCTAGATCTTTACGTGTGAGTGATGTGTTAAATGATGTGATGTGTGAGATGTATGTGCTAACAGCATCTAGACCTGTCAGTCACAGCAGCTTCACTGATGATCCAGAATCATGAAGCCAAAACCCAAACCCAGGGTAGAGTGTGTGAGTGAATGTGGTCTGGACTCTGTGCAGGAGGGTCATTGTGTCAGAGATGCTGTAGAAGGCCAGAGTTCCTGCCCTGTGATCCACATACACTCCTATTCTGGAGCTGGCCACTAGGGGGAGATAAGTCTGTTTATTATTGTGTCTGAAAGAGGAGCTGCTGCTGGTGAGGCCCAGACTCCAGGACTGATCATTACCTCCAAACAGACACTCATCACCCCTTCCTCTCCTGCTGATGCTTTTATATGAGACTGATATAGAAACCCCCCACTGCCCACTCCACTCAACCTCCCAGTAGCAGCGTCCAGACACACCCTCTCTACACAGCACCTGAGGCCACCCATCAAATCTCTCTGGATGATCAGGATATGACTGGAGCCCAGATCTCCTCTCCACCCTCCTGTTCCCCTCAGACAGATGGAACATTCTGATTGCTGAAATGGTGGAGGAATTTAGGAAGACCAGAATTCAAACTGATGTTCCTGCTCACTGCTATGCTGGACCTGGGGATGTGGAGTGTGACGTCTGCACTGGGAGAAAACTCAAAGCTGTGAAGTCCTGTCTGGATTGTCTGTTGTCTTACTGTCAATCTCACTTCAAAGCTCACAATGTTCTGAACCCAGGAAGAAGACACTCAGTGATTGATGCCACAGGCCAGCTACAGGAGAGGATCTGCTCTCGTCACAAGAAGGTTTTTGAAATATTTTGTCGAACCGATCAGAGATGTATCTGCTATCTGTGCATGGTGGACGAACATAAAGGCCATGACACAGTCTCAACTGCAGCAGAACGGACAGACAAACAGGTCAGTACTGGAGCTACATATGTGTCCGACATTTCTATGAGGGCTTTTATACGTACTAACTAACTAAATAACTAACTAACTGAATGTAATACTATAACTACAAGAACATTATCTCACCCGTCTTTAAGTCTGGCTGTTACCGCAATGACTTTGCACATTAGAGAAAGGAAGAATCAGGAAATGTTTATTAGGTGCAAGCAGTGGCGGTTTTAGACACGGGCCACCCGGGCGGTGGACCGGGGCGGCACTTTTTCAGGTCACGTGAGGGGCGGCACGACCAAGTAAATAAATAAATAATAATCTGGGCCGCGAAGCGGTTTTCTATTATCCATCATATCATTGTGTGGGGAATTGGCGAATTGGCGCCCCCTGTGGCTGCAGGCGCTCCTGCTTGCGCCCCTGCTTGCTAAGAAGGTGCCATGTGTGAAAACGTGGAAGGGGAGGGAGCACGGGGGAAAAGTTAACCTCTGGGACTCCCAACTGGAACAGACAAGTGGGACGGGGGGATCCACTGTAGGCTATAGAGCAATACTCTAATACAATTAGTGGGCGCAAGTCACTCACACCTCGACTTTCTTGCAAAAAACGCACATTCATAATATTATAATTACAGGCCTATAATTCCTGCACGTTTTTGTTTTTCTGAATTGTGTGAAATGGCTTATACAAATAGGTAATACTGAACGATTATGTGTCACCAAGGGCAAGGTGAATTGGTTTAGTCTTAACTTCTGTACGAGTGAAAGTTTTGGGGGATGGAGAATGTGTTGATTGTACATTGCAAAATAATCACAGAGATGGATAGGGAAAGGCAAAAATCCGTCAGGTGCAATTTCGGAAAAAAAAGAAAAGAAGAAGAGGAGAAACGAGCAAAACATAAAGGTATGCCACTATGCTCTCTCTGTTTGATTACGGTAGCCTATCCATGAAGTGATGAAGGGCTAATGTTAATTGGTGGTAGGCTATAACTCTTACATTTGTTAATTATTCTGCTGCTTATGATTATACAACAATAAATCGGTTTTAACTCAACAAACACGAGATCTAATTTTGCGATAAGACTGTGCTTTGCAACTGTTAAACGTTCAGTTTTAGGTTCATCATTGACGTTGGACCGTGTAATTAGGCAACGGAATGTTCATATCTTCTCTAGGCAGTTTCAAAGACGGAACATTTGCCATTTGCTTTCGTGACAATATATATATATTTAAAATAAAATAAAAATCGGGGGGGGGGGGCGCTCGGGAGGGGGTCTCGCCCAGGGCGTATTTCCATGTAGAACCGCCACTGCATGCGCGTGTGTGTGTGTGTGTGTGTGTGACACTGGTCTCTGCACACAGGCCTCTCTGCTTGACCTTACATGACACTCGTCTCTAAAAACAGGCCTCTCTGCTTGACCTTACATGACACTCGTCTCTGCACACAGGCCTCTCTGCTTGACCTTACATGACACTGGTCTCTAAAAACAGGCCTCTCTGCTTGACCTTACATGACACTGGTCTCTGCACACAGGCCTCTCTGCTTGACCTTACATGACACTGGTCTCTAAAAACAGGCCTCTCTGCTTGACCTTACATGACACTGGTCTCTAAAAACAGGCCTCTCTGCTTGACCTTACATGACACTGGTCTCTGCACACAGGCCTCTCTGCTTGACCTTACATGACACTTGTTTTTCCAAAACTGCTCCATGTTCATCACACCACTGTATTTCAAGAAGGTCCACAATGACTTTTCATTTTGCCCAGACAAGGGAATTTCAATACATTTAACAAAAATACCTACTATATACATCACTGACACACACACACACACACACACACACCAATAAAAAGAGTAAATTCAATGCCAGTTTATAACTCTTTATTAATTTGTCTGCACCAGAAACATTTCAAATCAAACTGGTCTCATTCCAATGGTATTAATAAAGAAAACAAGGAACACATTTCATTGGGGGTCAATTGTTGGATGAATACATAATATTGTGGTTGTCATATAAAACCAGATATCAGAACATGTATGCAATAACAGAGGGACTAAACACTTGGGAGAGTGAGGTTATGCAACACAGAGCTCATCAAAACCTTTCACACACAATGACTAATGTCTGCTGTCGTGATACTGCATGTGTTACAGCAGAGGTCTAGAGCTACAGATATTGTAATAGCTGGGGTCCAGAGATGGGGGAATGGCTTCAGACTGTTGTTGTCCCGAAGATCAGAGATTCTCAGGCCCAGTTGCTAGATCCTGACGTGTGAGTGATGTGTTAAATGATGTGATGTGTGAGATGTATGTGCGTTCAGCATCTAGACATGTCAGTCACAGCAGCTTCACTGATGATCCATGATTACAAAGCCTTAACCCAGGGTAGAGTGTGTGAGTGAATGTGGTCTGGACTCTGTGCAGGAGGGTCATTGTGTCAGAGATGCTGTAGAAGGCCAGAGTTCCTGCCCTGTGATCCACATACACTCCTATTCTGGAGCTGCGCACTAGAGGGAGTTTAGTCTCTTTATTATTGTGCGAGAAAGAGGAGCTCCTGCGGCTGAAGGCCAGACTCCAGGACTGATCATTAGATCCAAACCTACACTCAACACCCCCTCCTCTCCTGCTGATGCTTTTATATGAGACTGATATAGAAACAAACACTCCACTCCTCTCAACCTCCCAGTAGCAGCGTCCAGACACACCCTCTCTACACAGCACCTGCTCCCACTCATCAAATCTCTCTGGATGATCAGGATATGACTGGAGCGCATATCTCCACTCCACCCTCCTGTTCCCCTCAGACAGATAGAGGTATTTGTGTGCTGTGTTTGGATCCAGTGTGAAGTGACAGGAGTCTGATGGAGGAGAAGACAGGACAAACTTAGGTCTTTATATGTGTTAGGTGTGTAGGTGTGTGTGTTTGTGTGTGTGTGTGTGTGTGTGTCTGTGTGTGTGTGTGTGTGTTTGGGTGTTTGTGTGTGGTTGTTGTTATTTGATATGATTCCTTGCATGTGGGGGATGAGATATTTTCTGTGATTTCTTTGAGGGAATGTGTCACATATAAGTCAGATTTGTTTTTGTGTGTGTGATTCTGTATATGTTTGCGCAGTTGTACATGTGTGAATGTCTGTATTCAAACGTGAGTGTGGTTTTGCCTGAGTGTGTGTGTGTGTGTGTGTGTGTGTGTGTGTGTGTGTGTGTGTGAATGAGAGTGTGTGTGTACGCATGTTTGTAAATGGAGTTTTTTTATATATGTGAGTGACACTGAGTGTGTAAACGTTCCAGTGGCTGTTTAAAAATATTTTGTTGAACCGATCAGACAGGGAGGATCTCTCTACTTACCCTTGTAATAGTTACCCTACGAGGACACAGTATACCCACTAAGCTGTTCTACACACACACACACACACACACACACACACACACACACTGTATACCCACAGCGCTGTTCTACTCACACACACAAACACACACACACTGTATACCCACTAAGCTGTTCTACACACACACACACACACACACACACACACACACACACACACACACACACACACACACACAGTATACCCACTAAGCTGTTCTACACACACGCACACAGTATACCCACTAAGCTGTTCTACACATACATACACACACACACTGTATATCCACTAAGTAATTATATAATACTTGAATGCTCTCTCCTCACCTTATCCAATATCCATTTTGTATGTATCATGTACATACCATGTTATGTTGGAATGTATTGTGTACATTTACCACATGTCTGCTAGCATGCTCATCCTGATACGTGTATGATTTCATCTGCCATGGATCTGATTGTCCCCCCTCCCCTTCTGTCACAAGCCCCTCCCATTCACACCCCTTCTGTCAGAAGCCACTCCCATTACCCTCCCCTTCTGCCACAAGCATCTCCCCCTCCCCGTCTGCCACAAGCCCCTCCCATATCCCCTCCCATTCTGTCACAGGCCCTCCCCTAATTCCCCTCTTCAGTCACATGCCACTTCCATTCTTATCCAATTGTGCCACAAGCCCCTCCCCTTTTCCCCCTCCCCTTCTCTCGCCTGCCACAAGCCCCTCCCCTTCTCCTCCCCCTACCACAGGCCCCTCCCCTTTCCCTCCCCTGCCAGTCCTCCTCACCCAGAAGCTGCTTAAGGTTCCTTCCTGATTAACAGGGAGTTGTTTCCCCTGTGGCCATTGTGCTTTCTTTGAGGGGTTCAGGTCCTGGACTCTGTTAAGCGTGTTGAGACAATAATGTCGTTTACGCACCATATAAATACAATTGAACTGTGTGTTTGTGTGTGTCTGTGTGTTTATATTGTCGTGTTTGTTTCTGTATCTGTTTGTTGTTTGCATGGAGTGTGTTTGTGTGTGTGTGTGTGTGTGTGTGTGTGTGTGTGTGTACGCATGCATGTAAATGGAGTTATTCTTACACGAGTGCCACTGAGTGTTTTAAAATGCTCCAGTGGCTGTATATTCAAAAGCATGAATGTGTGAGTGTGAGTGTGAGTGTGTGTGTGTGTGTGTGTGTGTGTGTGTGTGTGTGGGTGAGATTACACTGTGTGTGGTCCGTTAGAAACCAGACTGTAATACTGCTAACACTAAGTCCAGACTACATCTGCCACAGGATCCGGACCTGGTGTGGGTCCTTGGTATGACTCGTGGAGCGTGGAGTAGGGTGGTGTGTTTTTAAAGTGATCAAATTAGGACCATAAAAGGTCCTTTAAGGCTTGTGTGTGTGCGTCGCTGTGTGTGATGTTATGCATGTTTACATGAATGTTTGAGTTTATATGTGGGTTTGCTAATTTGATCATGATTCTATGCATGTGTGTGTATCCCTGTGTGTGCATGTGTGTGTGTGTGTGTGTGTGTGTGTGTGTGAGATAGCTTGCATGTCCTTATGTCCAACTTACACTGTGAGAACTCCTTTCTGGTCACTGGATCAGGTAAAACAGCCCGGACTTCAGACACTGAGAGAGAAAACATCACATTACAGCCCATCAAACTGAGAGAGAAGGGCATTGACTTGTGTCAATACCATGTCCACTTTTCAAAATACTAAGTGAGCTAGACTTTGGATACTTTTCATTTCTTTGATACAAAATGTATTCAATGGCCACTTCTTCTGAAATTCATGGATACCTGTCTCAGTCAATGTTCACCAACAGTAAAACTCTGAGCAACTAAAGCAATTTTGCAGACATTTAGATTCTCTGCTCAGAACAGTTCACTTCAAAACTGGATGACATTTTGATCACTGTTGATGGAAAGATGCAGTATTCATCAGACAAATGAATACACTTGAAGTAAGACAGATTATTCTCATAGTTTGCAGAAATTATGTTCAGTTTTATGCTTTATTTTGTTTGTTTGCAGCCTTGTTACCAACCAAAAGTGGTACAGAACAGCATTTGCATTGAATTGAGCATGTGTGATGTAGTTGTTGCTGAAGACATTTTCTCTTTACAGTTTTTTACAATTACAAACAATTTGAAGCATTGCAAAATGCATATGTTATGTGTTGCTGTATCCTCTATCTTTACATAGTTTAGTGTTGCATTGCTTAGTACATATTGTAATACCAAACAAATACAGTCAAATATGAAATTCAGCTCTATGCTTCAAGACAACTCTATGCTAAATGTTCTGTGGTAAACTAATAGTAATGACTTACTGTTTGGTGGCAGCCTCTCATTACTGTTTGTTCTTCTGACTGGAAGCTCAGGATCAGCATCTGGGATCCCAACACAGAGAGACATTCAGGGGCGGTATTTTCGTGCTTATTATGAATTGTCATTCGTTTGCAATGAAAGTGATTTATTTTAGTATTGTTTTAGTCGACTTCATCTTCGGATGTTTTGATTTCTTTAATATTTAATATTTTATCAACTGTGACAGTTTCACTTCAGCTGTGAAAGCAAATGTTATTTCTTAAGCAACTGCCTTTTCCTTTACCAAGGGATATCAGATTTACAGTGCTTCGATATAACATAAAACCGTCACTGGTGTCCAGGAATGAAACCTAAACCCTTTTCACAACATACTGATGTGTCTAATGCTTCAACCCAAACTGACAGAGAGAGAGAGAAAGAGAGAGAGAGAGCGAGAGAGACTCACATTCTGAAGACTGGATGATCTGGATATTCGCTACTGTTGAGAGATCCGTAAAAATACATCAAAATGAAGTGGGAGTTAACCTCGTCTTCTTAAACAGTGAAATTAGTAACTCATTATTTAGTCAATTCTACATTTGTATCTACCTGCTGCAGATATCCTGACTACTTCCTGCCTGAGGATGTCACCCAGTTTCTCCTCCAGCTGCACCTTCACTCTAGAGACAGATTCCTTCACAGCCTCAAAAGAGAAGCTTTGGTGGAAGGTCACGCTGGGTAAGTCTTTGGAGCGAGGAGAGTCTCTGATTGACAGGACATTCTACAGAGAGAAATACATAAATGGTGAGGCAGACCACCTGAATATTTAGACAGGTCTGTGTTTCCCCAAAGGCTGCAGACATGATGGGTGAGTTCAGCTGGTTTAGTGTATATGCATTCATGTGTTCAGGTATGTGAATATATTAGACATGTAAAACATTACAATCTTTTACATTTTCTCATTATATAAATGAAATATCTAAAAATTATGTATTTTTACTCTAAACCCACATGGATGCTTTCTTTCAAATTCTGTCACCTTGAGGAAATGGATGTGATCCTCTGTGTGTGAAAGCTGCTCCATCTCAGCATCTCTCCTCTTCAGCTCAGCAATCTCCTGCTCCAGTCGCTTCAGGAGATCTTCAGCTCGACTCACCTCAGCCTTCTCCTTAGCTCTGATCAGCTCTTTCACCTCAGAGCGCCTTCTCTCTATTGAGCGGATCATCTCAGTGAAGATCCTCTCACTGTCCTCCACTGCTGTCTGTGCAGAGCTCTGTTAGGAGACACACAAAGAGGAGGGGGACAGGAGACACACAGAGGTAAGTGAAGGAGCAAATCACTCTGGTGTGACTGACTCTTCTTGGTCAAATCCTGCCAAACCATGTCTTTCTGTGATGGTCTTTATCATGTAGAGGTGGCAGCATAATGGTCATAACACAATAACCAGCGATTGCCAGCTGTTGTCTTATGTGGTCAGTTCTCACCTTGAGAGTCTCCACAGCCTTCCTCAGCTCCTGCAGCTCCTTCTCTCTCTCCTGGATTCTCTGCTGGAATCTCCTCTGGGTCTGCCCCAACTGCCTCTGTTTAAAAATCAAAAGCAGCGTCTTTTCACCATATTATCGGTGGATTGTTCACAACAATGATGATCAAACATCACACATGACAACTGGACATTTATAAGCACATTTTTTTAAGTACATTTGATTAAATCACACATTGAAGCAGTCGCTATCATCTTCAAGTGAAAATCAGGATCGAGCCATGAGCTAAGAGGGATACTGATATTTAACAGCAAAAATACTTGAGGCAAACTGTCTCACAAAATTTAGACCAGAACAGAACATTATTTTACGAGGTAAGATTATGTTCACTTTGAAGCCGACAGGTTAATGTTTCACTCGTTTCTACTCAACACTGGACCTGGCACCTAACAAACATTTGTCCTTTCTCTAATGTGCAAAGTCATTGTGGAAACTGCCATACTTAAAGACTGGTGAGATAATGTTCTTTTAGTTATAGTATTACATTCACAGTAACTACGTATAAGAGCCCTCGTAGAAATGTCGGACACACATGTAGCTCCAGTACTGACCTGTTTGTCTGTCCGTTCTGCTGCAGCTGAGACTGTGTCATGGCCTTTATGTTCGTCCATCGTACACGGATAGCAGATACAACTCTGATCGGTTAAACAAAATATTTCAAAAACCTTCTTGTGACGAGAGCAGATCCTCTCCTCTGGATCCCCAGGTCCAGCATGGCAGTGAGCAGGAACATCAGTTTGGATTCTGGTCTTCCTTAATTCCTCCACCATTTCAGCAATCAGAATGTTTCTACTGATAACAGGTCTTGGCCTAAATGTCTGTCTGCACTGGGGGCAGCTGTAGATGCCTTTACCATCTTCCTGATCCCAGTAACCACTAATACAGCCCAGACAATAAGTGTGTCCACATGGAACAGTTACTGGATCCTTTAATAGATCCAGACAAACTGAACAAGTGAAAGAATCCTCTCTTTGGGTCGAAGCTTCCGCCATTTCTCACAGCCACGATCACACACAGGGAGATAACAGTGTGAGAGTTCAGTTCCTGGTTCATGTGTTTTATTGTAAGGAGGATTGGCAGAGATGTTGTTGTCACACTGTTGAGGAGGAGTCAGTCAGATTATTTGAGATTGTGCGTCTTTGTGAGTGTGTGGGTGAGTGAGAAAGAGAGAGATAGGAAGAGGGAGGGAGAGAGAGAGGGAGTGTATAGCTGGTATACCTGAAGAATCAACCCAGTGCTTGGTGTGACATGGTGTTCATGAGAGAACTTCATCTGCAGTGGGCCTGAGAACTGGCTGTTTGGATGTGCAATTGTGTCTTTAAATCATTTAGCAGCTTTAATTTGAAATAGTAAGGCATTGACACCAACACACAGTAAAAACATCATCATTCCCCATCTCTATAGTGAGGCATTGACACCAACACACAGTAGAAACAGCATCATTCCCCATCTCTATAGTGAGGCATTGACACCAACACACAGTAGAAACAGCATCATTCCCCATCTCTATAGTGAGGCATTGACACCAACACACAGTAGAAACAGCATCATTCCCCATCTCTATAGTGAGGCATTGACACCAACACACAGTAGAAACAGCATCATTCCCCATCTCTATAGTGAGGCATTGACACCAACACACAGTAGAAACAGCATCATTCCCCATCTCTATAGTGAGGCATTGACACCAACACACAGTAGAAACAGCATCATTCCCCATCTCTATAGTGAGGCATTGACACCAACACACAGTAGAAACAGCATCATTCCCCATCTCTATAGTGAGGCATTGACACCAACACACAGTAGAAACAGCATCATTCCCCATCTCTATAGTGAGGCATTGACACCAACACACAGTAGAAACAGCATCATTCCCCATCTCTATAGTGAGGCATTGACACCAACACACAGTAGAAACAGCATCATTCCCCATCTCTATAGTGAGGCATTGACACCAACACACAGTAGAAACAGCATCATTCCCCATCTCTATAGTGAGGCATTGACACCAACACACAGTAGAAACAGCATCATTCCCCATCTCTATAGTGAGGCATTGACACCAACACACAGTAGAAACAGCATCATTCCCCATCTCTATAGTGAGGCATTGACACCAACACACAGTAGAAACAGCATCATTCCCCATCTCTATAGTGAGGCATTGACACCAACACACAGTAGAAACAGCATCATTCCCCATCTCTATAGTGAGGCATTGACACCAACACACAGTAGAAACAGCATCATTCCCCATCTCTATAGTGAGGCATTGACACCAACACACAGTAGAAACAGCATCATTCCCCATCTCTATAGTGAGGCATTGACACCAACACACAGTAGAAACAGCATCATTCCCCATCTCTATAGTGTTTCAACAGGAAGGTAGAGAGAAAGAGGATGAGAAGGAAGAGAAGGGGGAGGAAGAGGAGGGGGAGGAAGAGGAGGATGAGGAAGATGAGGGGGGAGGAAGAGGAGGAGGAGGAGGAGGAAGGGGAGTGACTACTTTAGTACTACACACCTGGCAAGTCTATTGGCTGCTCAGTCATATACATCATGCCTACAACCAGGAACTCCAGGACTGATCATTACATCCAAACCAACACTCATTACCCCCTCCTCTCCTGCTGATTCTTTCATATCCACTCAACCTCAGTAGCAGCGTCCAGACATACCCTTTCTACACAGCACCTGAGAATACCCATCAAATCTCTCGGGATGATCAGGATATGACTGGAGCTCAGCTCTCCACTCCACCCTCCTGTTCCCCTCAGACAGATGGAGGTCTCTGTGTGCTGTGTTTGGATTAAGTGTGAAGTGACAGGAGTCTGATGGAGGAGAGGACAGGACAAACTTACGTATTTGTGTGTGTGTGTGTGTGTGTGTGTGTGTGTGTGTGTGTGTGTGTGTATGTTGTTGTTTGATATGATTCCTTTCATGCGGGGGATTTATTTCACATATAAGTGAGATTTATTTTTGTGTGTGTGATTCTGTTTATGTTGAGTGTGTGTGTTCAAGTCTGTCTTTATTCAAACGTCTAAAAGCATGAATTATTAATCCTGGGCTTATTTGAACATAATGACAGTTTTAGAGAGCCCACTAGCTGGCTAGCCAGCTAACTAGCTCACTAGTCCAGTCTGTTATGCTATTTCCACAGGCTACAACACGCCCACTCGAGGCGTTGGAAGCGTATCGTTACGCAGTCATGGGTTTGCACCGTAACCTGTTCTTCCAGACATACACATTACAGTGACAACATCACAAAGGGTACAGTAGGGTGGATTGGTTACCATGCTTTCAGTAGGGTGGATTGGTTACCATGCTTACAATAGGGTGGATTGGTTACCAAGGTTACACTAGGGTGGATTGGTTACCAAGGTTACAATAGGGTGGATTGGTTACCAAGGTTACAGTAGGGTGTATTGGTTACCAAGGTTACAGTAGGGTAGATTGGTTACCAAGGTTACAGTAGGGTGGATTGGTTATCAAGGTTACAGTAGGGTGGATTGGTTACCAAGGTTACAGTAGAGTGGATTGGTTACCAAGGTTACAGTACGGTAGATTGGTTACCAAGGTTACAGTAGGGTGGATTGGTTACCAAGGTTACAGTAGGGTGGATTGGTTACCAAGGTTACAGTAGGGTGGATTGGTTACCAAGGTTACAGTAGAGTGGATTGGTTACCAAGGTTACAGTAGGGTGGATTGGTTACCAAGGTTACAGTAGGGTGGATTGGTTACCAAGGTTACAGTAGGGTGGATTGGTTACCATGCTTACAGTAGGGTGGATTGGTTACCAAGGTTACAGTAGAGTGGATTGGTCTTCCAGCATGAACCAGCGGTAAACCAGTACGTGCTAACGCTGACCTGCCTTGCTGCTAGAGTTTAGTTTTCTCAGCAGGTGTCGCTATATTTTATTTCATTGGCTCCAGTTCAAGTTCACACACACACACACACAAGCACACACCAACAGTGTGAGGAGGACACACACACACACACACAGTCACAATGATACAGCTAGTGGTGAGCAGTGAGGAGGACAGATGATCCGAGGGATTAGATCTGGTACAAATCGAAAGTTTTTATTGCACAGAAATGCATTTACAGAAAAATACTCTAAAGTGCTTAAGAGGTATCCCTGAGATGGGTACAGGTCATTGGGGATGACACAAGTAGAGGATCAGAATTACAGTGGTAGAGACCATATGAATCAGAGGTCGAGAAGACACACTGGGCTGATCCAGGATCAGACAGACATAGTTACAGTGGTATAGCAAAGTTGAACATAATGACAGTGTTTGCCATGCTGCTAGAGTTTAGTTTTCTCAGCAGGTATATATATTTTTATTTAATTGGCTCCAGTTCAAGTTCACACACACAAACCAACAGTCTTCCAGATTCCAATGTCTAACCAAAACCCATGATGCCATTTCCAGTCGGCACCATAGCTGTGGTGGAGAGCCAGTGTATCCCCACATATCTGGCACCTTTTTGGACACATTACACAGGATGTGATTTGCACAGTCAGGCGTAAATGTCAAAGTATCTTTAAACCATTAAAATATGTTTTAGTTTAAGGGTGAACTATCCCTATAAAGATGCTAATGCTATGTGTGCTACCTGTAGCATTACAGCCTTCCTGTGATTAGCACAGTACACATGGTACACTATGAAGATGCTATTGCTATGTTTGCTACCTGTAGCATTACAGCCTTCCTGTGATTAGCACAGTACACATGGTACACTATGAAGATGCTAATGCTATGTGTGCTACCTGTAGCATTACAGCCTTCCTGTGATTAGAACAGTAAACACAGTACACTATGAAGATGCTAATGCTATGTGTGTTACCTGTAGCATCACAGCCTTCCTTTGATTAGTACACAATACACACGGTACACTATGAAGATGCTAATGCTATGTGTGCTACCTGTAGCATCTTAGCCTTCCTGTGATTAGCACAGTCCACACGGTACACTATGAAGATGCTAATGTTATTTCTGCTACCTGTAGCATCTTAGCCTTCCTGTGATTAGCACAGTACGCACTGTACACTATGAAGATGCTAATGCTATGTGTGCTACCTGTAGCATCTTAGCCTTCCTGTGATTAGCACAGTACACACGGTACACTATGAAGATGCTAATGCTATATGTGCTACCTGTAGCATTACAGCCTTCCTGTGATTAGCACAGTACACTATGAACAACACACATTTTAGAACAGTCAAATATTTTATACTCAAATATATTTTACAACTATGAACAGACTGCAGTCAGACAATATTTTTATATACAGGTTTTTTTATTTGGCAATAGTTTTATTCATATTCAGGTATTCTCAGAACAATTTTTCAGAATATAGTTCATGTTTAATACTAGTATTTCATCACAGAGGTCACGTGATGTATCAGAAGCACACAGAGGGGCATCATGGGTAAGGTCACATGTCATAGTCACATGACAGCGTTGTGGCCGTGTGATTGGCTAGTGGTGGGTGCCTGGGGTGAGTCAGAGGAGCCCTGACAGAAGGACTCAGGACTGGACCAACCGGGTCCACATCACATCAGTACCGGGTCCAGCTCCTAGTGTACAAGAACTGGGTCCAGATGATGTAATCAGTACTGGGTCCAGATGATGTTATCAGTACTGGGTCCAGATGATGTAATCAGTACTGGGTCCAGATGATGTAATCAGTACTGGGTCCAGATGATGTAATCAGTACTGGGTCTAGAGAGGATAAGGCTAACAGAACTACAGGAAGAGAGAGAGAGTGGGGAGGATCATGGGGAGACTGCCTGGATGGCAGAGCAACAGGATACACACACACACACACACAAACACACACACACACACACACACACACACACACACACACACACACACATACACACACACACACACACACACACACACACACACACACACACACACACACAAACACACACACACACACACACACACACACACACACACACATACACACACACACACACACACACACAAACACTCAGACGCTCCTTCCAGTGTAAACCTGTTCACTGGGCAGCTGACAGTAAGGCCTTGGATAGTTGTCATGGCAGCACTGATCAACCAGGGTCAAAGGTCAAGCTAGAACCCTAAACCCCCAGTGGTTGTCATGGCGATTAGGTCTGTGTTCGGTGTGGCTAAATGCCACCACACCAGATCACCATAGTACATGTCGTACAGGAAGTGATGTGCCCAGGCCTCAGAGGTTAAAGGGTAAATAAACACCGTTACCAAGGCAACCATTAAGGCCGTCTGTGCTTGAAGGTGAAGTGTGACTGGTGTGCAAGTCAGTCGTTACATTACACTGGTCACATGACAGACAGGAAAGTGTGTGTGTGTGTGTGTGTGTGTGTGTGTGTGTGTGTGTGTGTGTGTGTGTGTGTGTGTTTGTGTGTGTGTGACACTCGTCTCTGCACACAGGCCTCTCTGCTTGACCTTACATGACACTGGTCTCTAAAAATAGGCCTCTCTGCTTGACCTTACATGACAGTGGTCTCTAAAAACAGGCCTCTCTGCTTGACCTTACATAACACTGGTCTCTAAAAACAGGCCTCTCTGCTTGACCTTACATGACACTGGTCTCTAAAAACAGGCCTCTCTGCTTGACCTTACATGACACTGGTCTATACACACAGGCCTCTCTGCTTGACCTTACATGACACTGGTCTCTGCACACAGGCCTCTCTGCTTGACCTTACATGACACTGGTCTCTAAAAACAGGCCTCTCTGCTTGACCTTACATGACACTGGTCTCTAAAAACAGGCCTCTCTGCTTGACCTTACATGACACTGGTCTCTGCACACAGGCCTCTCTGCTTGACCTTACATGACACTGGTCTCTAAAAACAGGCCTCTCTGCTTGACCTTACATGACACTGGTCTCTAAAAACAGGCCTCTCTGCTTGACCTTACATGACACTGGTCTCTAAAAACAGGCCTCTCTGCTTGACCTTACATGACACTCGTCTCTAAAAACAGGCCTCTCTGCTTGACCTTACATGACACTGGTCTCTAAAAACAGGCCTCTCTGCTTGACCTTACATGACACTGGTCTCTAAAAACAGGCCTCTCTGCTTGACCTTACATGACACTGGTCTCTAAAAACAGGCCTCTCTGCTTGACCTTACATGACACTGGTCTCTGCACACAGGCCTCTCTGCTTGACCTTACATGACACTGGTCTCTAAAAACAGGCCTCTCTGCTTGACCTTACATGACACTGGTCTCTAATCACAGGCCTCTCTGCTTGACCTTACATGACAATTGTTTTTCCAAAACTGCTCCATGTTCATCACACCACTGAATTTCGAGAAAGTCCACAATGACTTTTCATTTTGCCCAGACAAGGGAATTTCAATGCATTTAACAAAAATAGCTACTATATAAATCACTGACACACACACACACACACACACACACCCAGTGTTGTTCCTGAACGCGTTCATTGAACGAAAGTTCATGAACTCGTTCATAATTTTGGTGAACGTGAACTGAACGTTCTGTATTATTGCCTGATGAACGATACTTTGAACTCGTTCATTCTGGTGTCTGTGAACGGCACGTTCACTCTTTTAAATTTCGTTCAATAAGGTGCCAGATTTCTAGAGACTTCCAAGCGAAAAACACATAACAGTCCTGTTTCCAATCGCTGCGTTTGCTCTCTTTAACTGAATGCCTGGCAAGTGTAAGAGCGCCAAGTTGTGTAGAGGCCGAAAGCGGTATTGCAGACATATAGAGATTTCGATTTTTTTATTAGCTCGCAACATATTGAAAAAAATAACTGAACTAGTTCATTTTTTGGAGCTGTGAACTTAGTTAAAAATTTAGAATTATGAACTATGAACTGAACTAGTTCATTTTAAAATTTGTGAACTATGAACTGAACTAGTTCATGCTGAAAGTGAACTTTCCCAACACTGCACACACCAAGAAAAAGAGTATATTGAATGCCAGTCTATAACTCTTTATTAATTGTTCTGCACCAGAAACATTTCAAATCAAACTGGTCTCATTACACACACTCACACACACACACACATGTCTCATTCCAATGGTATTAATAAAGAAAACAAGGAACACATTTCATTGGGGGTCAATTGTTGGATGAATACATAATATTGTGGTTGTCATATAAAACCAGATATCAGAACATGTATGCAATAACAGAGGGACTAAACACTTGGGAGAGTGAGGTTATGCAACACAGAGCTCATCAAAACCTTTCACACACAATGTCTAATGTCTGCTGTCGTGATACTACATGTGTTACAGCCATAGGCGGAGATCACAGGGGGACACGTCCCCCCCTCGCATAAAGTTGTCCCCCCCAAACAAAATTGAAAAAAATTAATAATAATAGTAATATGAAACAAACACACGTGGACACAAGCGGTGCTTATTATAAACGAAAAATAATGTGCTTTTTATCTGTTGAAAAACCTTGATCCCCCTATTCCTCAAAGTGGTTCGGTTCACATGCTGTTTCCAAAGGGCGGGGCTACAGCTAACCCGATCGGTGGGCTATCGCACGCCCCCATCATTGAGGCAAAGGTAGTGAGTGTCTCACCTCCGTGCTTTTTCAATGTTTTATTTCAGACCAACCAGACTGAATAGGTTCTACGCATGTGCACGTTTCTGGTTCAATTCTACAGACTTCCTGGGATTTAAACAAATAAAATAATAATAAATACAAGAATATGTCGACATTCATTGTTTCCATCAGGTCCGCTTCACCTGCTCTCTCTCTCTCTCTGAAAGTCATCTCCCTACGTTCACTTGATAAAGGCATTTCCCATGAGGCTTTGCTCCGATTTCTGGTCATGAAAGTTATGTAAAGTCTGAATAAAAAGAATTTGGCTAAGGCTAAGCTAAAATCAGTAGGCTGGATTAATGAGAGTAAGTTTGACACACCATTAGTGAGCTGTGAGCATATAACAAGTGCTATATGTATTGATTGGAATCCTGCTTGTAACCCAGCGGAGATTGTTGAGATTATCATGGGAACATGATCTGATTTTATTAGCTTTAACTCAATGGACGGCTCATGGACTCCACACGGCTGCGCAGGGCACTAGAGAAGATGTTAATTTGCATGCAGCTGAATTCCTCCTTGAAGAGCCTTGGTTTGCGCTGGTCTTTCAAAATGATTTGTCTGTGAGTAGATATTTCGTGTTAGGACATGTATTGTCGTTTAGGGAATTTAAAACTGACGATGAATTTATGTTTGTCACTGTTATTAGAGAATTCGGTTAGCAGCTAAATTATGCTAGCTCTCGTGATATTCATTTTTTTCATGTCCCCCCCCCCCCCCCCCCGGAATTACTCTCTGAAATGTTCCCATGTATTGTCCCCCCCTGCAATGAAATGGGATCTCCGCCCCTGGTTACAGCAGAGGTCTAGAGGTACAGATATTGTAAAAGCTGGGGTCCAGAGATGGGGGATTGGCTTCAGACTGTTGTTGTTCCCAAGATCAGAGATTATCAGGCCCAGCTGCTAGATCCTTAGGTGTGAGTGATGTGTTAAATGATGTGATGTGTGAGATGTATGTGCTAACAGCATCTAGACATGTCAGTCACAGCAGCTTCACTGATGATCCAGAATCATAAAGCCTAAACCCAGGGTAGAGTGTGTGAGTGAATGTGGTCTGGACTCTGTGCAGGAGGCTCATTGTGTCAGAGATGCTGTAGAAGGCCAGAGTTCCTGCCCTGTGATCCACATACACTCCTATTCTGGAGCTGGCCACTAGAGGGAGTGTAGTGTGATTATTATTATGAGAGATACAAGAGCTGTTGCTGCTGCTGAGGGCCAGACTCCAGGACTGATCATTACCTCCAAACACAATTTTTTTCTTTTTGTTTTTATTTGCATTTAATTTATCTTTAATACTTTGGGTTGTAAATAAATTCTAAGTTTGGCCTCAGATGTGGTCTGCAGAGCATTGTTTTCTTCCCAGACCACCACCACACCAGGGTGGTACACCTGCCAATACGTGGGCTCACCCCAGTGCTCTACCCCAGTGTCACAACAGCTTCACTGGTGATCTTATGTCTAATCCTAAACCCAGGGTAGAGAGTGTTGTGTCAGATTTATAGTTTAAAAGTAGGAAAAATATACAGCTTTCTGATCTGGTTAAAACTCTAAGTTCTTGTTACTTGTGGTGAAAATACTCACAAAGTCCAGCTGACCGGCAGAGTGTGAATCAAGAAGTTTATTCAGTCAGTGCAATACCAACATCACAAACCTGAGCATGTCTGCAGACAGTGCTCCTGATACAAAGATTTGCAATGGCTTATATACTGTAGAACTTTCTACGTTTCTGCTGAATAGACAGCATGTGCACCTGCAAGAGTGAACTCTCTATGACACTGGAGTGGGTCTTATCAGTACTCCCCAGAGACCTCTAGAGGAGAAGTACTGCGGCCTATTGCGACCAGCGTTTTCAAAGTCTAACATATTAATTTTAAAGACTTTTGCAATCATTTATCACTGTAGTATCTCATGATATGTTACACCCATATCATGGTGCTTATTATGAACATTCTATTGATTAATATAATATTATCATTTTTCACATATTGAACAAAAACTGTGAGAGTCGTATGTAGTCGACATAGGCCGCCATGTTATCGTACTCCTCGGGATGTGTGTGTGTGGGTGTGTGCGCAAGCAGGGTCCGTGGGCGTCTGCCTCTGTACTTCTGCCTGTGTGTGTGTGTGTGTATGTGTATGCGCATGTATGTGAGTGAGTGTGTGTTTGTGTGTGTCCATCTGTAGGTGTTAGTAGGAGTGTGTGGCCAGCTCAGGACTCTAATATGAGTGTGTGTTAATCTCTGACTTTGAGTAGGAGTGTGTCCATCTCTGGCTGTGAGTAGTTAATAATATACACACAGATAGTAAGATTCAATTTACAGATTTTCCACCACAAGAGGCTGGGTGAAGTCTGGATTCAGCATCTATATATTTCAGTCACAGCAGCTTCAGTGATGCAGAAGGCCAAAAATCAAACCCAAACCCAGGGTAGAGTGCGTGAGTGAATGTGGTCTGGACTCTGTGCAGGAGGGTCATTGTGTCAGAGATGCTGTAGAAGGCCAGAGTTCCTGCCCTGTGATCCACATACACTCCAATTCTGGAGCTGCGCACTAGAGGGAGATCAGTCTCTTCATCATTGTGTCTGAAAGAGGAGATGCTGCCGCTAGTGGTGAGGTCCAGACTCCAGGACTTAGCATTATATCCAAACCCCCACTCATGATCCTCTGCTCTCCTGCTGATGCTTTTATATGAGACTGATATATCAACCCTCCCATTCCTCTCAACCTCCCAGTAGCAGCGTCCAGAAAAGCCCTCTCTACACAGCACCTGAGGATACTCATCAAATCTCTCTGGATGACCAGGATCTGAGTGGACCGCTCTCATCGGGCCTCCTCTCGGCGGAGGTCTCATCGGGACCGCTCTCATCTCCACCCTCCTGTTCCCCTCAGACAGATGGAGTTGTCTGTATGCTGTGTTTGGATCCAGTGTGAAGTGACAGTAGTCTGATGAAGGAGAAGACAGGACAAAGTTATTTTTATGTGTTAGGAGTGTGTGTGTGTGTGTGTGTGTGTGTGTGTGTGTGTGTGTGTGTGTGTGTGTGTGTGTGTGTGTGTGTTTTGGTGTGTGGTTGTTTGATATGATTCCTTGAGTGTGGGGGATGGGATTTATTTCTCTGATTTCCTCTCTGAGAGAATGTTTCACATATAAGTGAGATTTGTTTTTGTGTGTGTGTGATTCTGTACATGTTAGTGCAGGTGTACATGTGTGAATGTCTGTATTCAAAAGTTCAAAGGTGAGTGTGGTTATGTCTGAGTGTGTGTGTGTGTGTGTATGTGTGTGTGTGTGTGTGTGTGAAAGACAGTGTGTGTTTGTCTGAAGGGAGTCCTTTGTATGAATAGGGGATGTTGAGTGTGTGTAAGTATTTGGGTTTGTTTCATTTGATTCCTTTGCATGATATGAGTCCTTCATTTATAGGAGTGTAAGATTGTTGTAAGATTGTTGCCGACCCCTCCCACCCGCGTCATAAACCCTTCAAGGTACTTCCCTCCTGCAGGAGGATGCGGTCCATCAGGACCAAAACCTCACGCCACAAAACCAGCTTTTTCCCAGCTGCAGTTGGCCTCGTTAACAAGGCCCGAGACCCCCACCTGACTTGGACTCTTCTCCCGACCCCCCCCCCACCTCAAGTCTGTGTTACATTAACACACACTACATTGCACATTGAACATCATTGAACATCCATATTGCATTTTGCACTCCACTTTTCACTTTCCACTTCCCTATATACATTGTTTATATTTTGTATCTTATGTATTGTGTTCTCTTTGTTCTTATGTGTAGTACTTATTGTGTGTGTATATCTTATGTTATGTGTAGTACTTATTGTGTTTGTATATTCTATGTTATGTGTAGTACTTATTGTGTTTGTATATTCTATGTTATGTGTAGTACTTATTGTGTTTGTATATTCTATGTTATGTGTAGTACTTATTGTGTTTGTATATCTTATGTAATGTGTAGCACTTATTGTGTTTGTATACTCTTATGTTTACTGTATGCACCTACTCACCAGAACAAGTTCCAGGTAAGTGTAAACCCTAATTCTGATTCTGATTCTGATCACCATATTCATTAAGTACATTTACACATATTGGCAGCCGAACTCGACTATGAACTAGACTTTCTTCACTGTGAGATGCACTTATTCTACCCCATACTCTGTGCTAGCAACTTTTACCTGGAATGTAAATATTAGCCACCATCTACATAATTTTATTTTCCATTACTCTACTTACCCTTGCAATAGTAACCTTACGAATACACTGCATACCCACTAAGCTGGTCTACACACACACACACAGTATTCCCACTGAGCGATTCTACAATACTTGAATGATCTCTCTCCACCTTATCCACTATCAATTTTGTATGTGTAGGAGCCAAAAACCTTTATGTTAATTCTTATGCTATCTTTCTTTATGAGTACGTGCATGTGTGTGTATGTAAGAATGAGTGAGTGACACTATGGCCGTAGGTGTTTTTACCCCAATCTAGAGGACACCTGAACTTGACCTGAGAGGCTGAAGGTGGAGCCCAAGGGGGAAAGGCCTTAAGAGCCAGCAGCCAGAGCATATGGACGTGGCTGAGGAAGGCAACAGTTGTTTGACCGTGTGCCAGGACGTTTGTATCGTTTAATGTCTTTTATATTATTTCCACCAACTTGTAATTCACCTTTCTGCAATAAACTGTCAAAGAGACCAACTGGACTCACCTCTATTCATCTTTTCTACACACGTCAGAACCAAAATCCAACTCAGCCACCAGTGGCAGTAAAATAGAAATTGCTGCTACAGTATGTATCATGTATTTACCATGTTTTGTTTGTATGTATCGTGTTCATTTACAACATGTATGCTAGCATGCTCATCTTGATAAGTGAATGATTTATTCTGCCATGATTCTGATTGCCCCCCATGATTCTGTGTGCACATTGTGTGTACCTGTGTGATAGCTTGCATGTCTTTATGTCAAACTTACACTGTAAGAACTCCTCTCTGGTCACTGGTTCAAGAAAAACATCCTGGACTTCAGACACTGAGACAGAAAACATCACATTATAGCCCATTAAACTGAGCAAGAAGGGCATTAATAAATATATGAATACATTCATAAATTCATTATCTCAATGAGACCAAGATTTCTACAATCATTTTCACACTTGTGTCAATAGTGGTATTTGTTTCTATATAAACCAGTGCTGGTGCAGTGACGTGAAAGTGAAAGTGATCTTACAATCCTGTTCTCCCGACTTGGAATCATTTTTGATCACCTGCAGACCGTTTTACTCTCCCTGTGAATTCACTTCTTTTATTCTAGCTGGAGTTTACATCCCACCGCAAGCTGACGTGCGAGAGGCTCACCGTCAACTCACTGATCAGATATTAGGAGTGGAGAGTAGGAGAGAGAATACGTATTCTCCGGTTATTGTCATTGGAGATTTTAATAAGGGCAACCTCACTCACAAACTCCCGAAATACAAACAGTTAGTCAAATGCCCGACCAGGGAGGAGAATACTTTGGACCACTGCTACAGCACCATCAGCAGGGCTTATCATGCAGTTTCACACGCTGCTCTGGGGCTATCCGACCACACTCTTATTCATCTGATCTAACAGACAAAAACTTAAAATGTCTTAACCTGCTGTGCGGACTACAAAAAACTGGAACAACAGAGAAGCTGTGGAGGAGCTAAGGGACTGCCTGGATGACACAGACTGGGACCTTTTTAGAACTTCTTCCAGCAGTCTGGATGAATATACAGATGCTGTGATGTCATACATCAGCTTCTGCGAGCATAGACGTGCCCCCCCCCCCCTACCATAAAGTTGTCCCACCCAACAAACGTTACATTTTTAGGTGTGACATTTTGGTCCGGGTATGTACCGGTTGTATCGGAACCGGTGCTATATTGGAACCGGTTCTCGGTACCCAACCCTACCCAGCAGAGGATGTTCTTCCTTCGGCAGCTAAAGAAATTCAACATGCCGATGAAAGTGATGGTGGAGTTTTACACAGCCATCATTGAATCCATCCTCACTACATCAATAATCATCTGGTTTGCTGCCTCTACTGCAAAGGAAAAAAGCCGACTGCAGCGGATCATTCAATCAGCAGAGAAGGTCATCGGCTGCGACCTGCCATCTCTCCTAGACCTGTTTCACCAGCTAGAAAGCAGGGAAGATCATCGCTGATCCTTCACATCCTTGTCACCACCTATTTCAGAGACTCCCATCTGGCAGAAGGTTCCGGGCTATAAAGACCAAAACAGTTTTTCGCCCATGGCAGTGGGGCTCACAAACAAGCCCCCTGCATCACACTGACTCTGGGTTTACATATTCCAATTAACTGCAACTTGCCCTTCATGTGCCCAAAACATGTATTATTATCTTGTAAAACATTTGTCTTTTGTTCTTGTTTATGCTATTTTGTTGTTATGTTATGTGTTATGTCCTATGCTCCGACCTCACCAAGTTAATTTCCTGTATGTGTGAATATACTTGGCCATTAAAATAATTCTGATTCTGATACCATGAACACTTTTTCAAAACACTAAACACATTCACAAGGGAGCTAAACCTTGGATAGTTTTCATTGCTTTGATACAAAATGTATTCAATGACCACTCCTTCCTAAATTCATGGATACCTGTCTCAGTCAATGTTCACCACCAGTAACACTCTGTGTAACTACAGCAATTTTGCAGACATTTAGATACTCGGCTCAAAACAGTTCACTTCAAAACTGGACAACATTTAGATCATTGTTCATGGTAAGATGCAGTATTCGACAGAAAAATGAATACACTTGAAATAAGACAGATTATTCTCATTGTTTGCAGAAATTGTGTTCAGTTTTATGCTTTGTGTCGTTTGTTTGCAGCCTTGTTACCTACTCTACTCTGCTCTGCTCTGCTCTGCTCTGCTCTGCTCTGCTCTGCTATGCTATGCTATGCTATGCTATGCTATGCTATGCTATGCTATGCTTTGCTATGCTATGCTATGCTTTGCTATGCTATGCTATGCTATGCTATGCTATGCTATGCTATGCTATGCTATGCTATGCTATACTATACTATACTATACTATACTATATATTAGCAATGCTTTATATTGTTTGTGATTGTAAAAAAAAACTGTAAAGGAAAAATGTCTGATTCTGATTCTGATTCTAATTCTGATACAGAAGTGGTACAGAACAGCATTTGCTTTGAAATGTGCATCTTCAAATGTAGTTGTTGATTAAGACATTTTTCCTTTACAGTTTTTTTTACAATCACAAACAATATGAAGCATTGCTAAATGCATATGTTATGTGTTGCTGTATCCTCTATTTTATCATAGTTTAGGGTTGCATTGCTTAGTTCATATTGTAATACCAAAGAAATACAGTCAAATATGAAATTCAGCTCTATGCTTCAAGACAACTCTAGGCTAAATGTTCTGTGGTAAACTAATAGTAATGACTTACTTGATGGTGGTAGCGTCTCATCACTGTGTGTACTTCTGACTGGAGGCTCAGGATCAACATCTGGGATCCCAACACAGAGAGACACTCAGGGGCGGTAGTCCGACATGAACAATGTTGTGTGAAACTGACATTTATTGTGAACAGTTGACTTTAACAACTTAACAATTGTAAATTATTTGAATGATGAGGTTTTGAGTGCAGTGTAATAGTAGTGTTACTTTCTGATTACCTTATCAAAATAATGTAACTTGTTACATTTGATTAATTATTTATACTTCTGATGGATGTTTTCAAATGAAAGTTCAGAATATGTGCAGGTCCTGCTTTAACTATTTCAATTCTCTCTCTATCTGGTTTGTCACGCCATAATTCTGGGTCTTCACTGATCACTGTATGCCATTGGTGTTACTCGCATTAGTGACATCACTGCTCTCGTTATCATCCAGCTGTGGTTGAGCAGTGATAATGACCATGGCAGTATCATGCGCGTCGTCAGTGCAGGTGTCAGTGTCCCTGATATGGGCAGCTGTGGCATAGACATCTGTATAAGACTATGAGCTGTGCTACACGATGACTCGCCGTTTGTAGAAGCAAAGCAGGCAGGGCTAGTTGGTGCTGTAGTAGCTGCTAGCATTAGCTAAACTTGGCTCAGCAGCACTTGAAACATTTTCAGATGAACTTGAAACATTATCAGACATTTCTTCCACTTCCACGGATGAATTCTTGATTGGAAATATTTTGTTACCTTAGGTAATTTCTCCCTAAACTTCTCATCCTTCCTTTTCCTCTTTCCTTTCTCACTGCCACTTAAGAGATAGTTTCATGCTTAGCTGTGTGACCACACATGCCATCAAACGACAAATTGTCCGTGACAGAAATGTCACGTGTAAATGCTAATACAGACACATGAAATTAAAAAACAACATACTTCATCAGACGGCTTCAGTAAACTAGAACTCAGAGGGCTACAATACTGATCAGTGTAATAACTATGAAAGTGATGGTGGAGTTCTAATAACTATTAAAAACTATACTGTGTGTGTGTGTGTGTGTGTGTGTGTGTGTGTGTGTGTGTGTGTGCGCGTGTGAAAGAGAGAGAGAGAGAGAGGGAGAGAGAGAGAGAGAGAGAGAGAGAGAAAGAGAGAGCGAGAGAGACTCACATTCTGAAGACTGGATGATCTTGATATTCGTTACTGTTGAGAGATCCATAAAAATACATCAAAATTAAGTGGGAGTTAACCTCGTCTTCTTAAAACAGTGAAATTAGTAACTCATTATTTAGTCAATTCTACATTTGTATCTACCTGCTGCAGATATCATGACTACTTCCTGCCCGAGGAAGTACTCTCCCTGTCTGAGGAAGTAGTCCTCCATTCTAGAAGCAGATTCCTTCACAGCCTCAAAAGAGAAGCTTTGGTGGAAGGTCATCCTGGGTAAGTCTTCAGAGCGAGGAGAGTCTCTGATTGACCGGACATTCTACAGAGAGAAATACATAAAAGGTGAGGCAGACCACCTGAATATTCAGCCAGGTCTGTGTTTCCCCAAAGGCTGCAGACATGATGGGTGAGTTCAGCTGGTTTAGTGTATATGCATTCATGTGTTCAGGTATGTGAATATATTAGACATGTAAAACATTACAATCTTTTTAATTTCCTCATCATATAAATGAAAAATTATGTATTTTTACTCTAAACCCACATGGATGCTTTATTTCAAATTCTGTTACCTTGAGGAAATGGATGTGATCTTCTGTGTGTGAAAGCTGCTCCATCTCAGCATCTCTCCTCTTCAGCTCAGCAATCTCCTGCTCCAGTCGCTTCAGGAGATCTTCAGCCCGACTCACCTCAGCCTTCTCCTTAGCTCTGATCAGCTCTTTCACCTCAGAGCGCCTTCTCTGAATGGAGTGGATTATCTCAGTGAAGATCCTCTCACTGTCCTCCACTGCTGTCTGTGCAGAGCTCTGTTAGGAGACACACAAAGAGGAGGGGGACAGGAGACACACAGAGGTAAGTGAAGGAGCAAACTCACTCTGGTGTGACTGGCTCTTCTTGGTCAAATCCTGCCAAACCATGTCTTTCTGTGATGGTCTGTATCATGTAGAGACGGCAGCATAATAGTCATAACACAATAACAAGCGATTGCCAGCTTTTATCTTATGTGGTCAGTTCTCACCTTGAGAGTCTCCACAGCCTTCCTCAGCTCCTGCAGCTCCTTCTCTCTCCCCTGGATTCTCTGCTGGAATCTCCTCTGGGTCTGCCCCAACTGCCTCTGGTTAAAAAACAGCTTCTTTTCATTGGTGGATTGTTTACAACAATGATGATCAAACACCACACATGGCAACTGAACATTTATAAGCAAAAACCTTTAAGTACATTTTATTCTTTTTAAAAGATTAAGTGAACCATTGAAGTAGACGCTATCATCTTCAAGTGAAAATCAGGATAAAGCCATGAGCTAAGTTCAAGAGGAGCTCTGGTATTTAACAGCAAACACACTTGGCAAAGCTGGCTCTCAACCTTAAGAACAGAACAGAGCATTATTTTACGAGGTAATAACATGTTCACTTTGAAGCCGACAGGTTAATGTTTCACTGTTTTTTCTCAAAACTGGACCTTGCACCTAATAAACATTTCCTGATTCTTCCTTTCTCTAATGCGCAAAGTCATTGCGGTAACAGCCAGACTTAAAGACTGGTGAGATAATGTTCTTGTAGTTATAGTATTACATTCACAGTTAGTACGTATAAAAGCCCTCATAGAAATGTCGGACACATATGTAGCTCCAGTACTGACCTGTTTGTCTGTCCGTTCTGCTGCAGCTGAGACTGTGTCATGGCCTTTATGTTCGTCCATCGTACACAGATAGCAGATACAACTCTGATCGGTTCGACAAAATATTTCAAAAACCTTCTTGTGACAAGAGCAGATCCTCTCCTGTAGCTTGTCTGTGGCATCAATCACTGAGTGTTTTCGAGTAGCGAACTTTAGTGGCTCTCTGGTGCGAACAAACAATCCACCACTGACCCAAGTAAGTACTAAAACACCTTTTAAAAGTACCAAATCCATGGTATTTATTAACAACAAGTACACAACACTACATGACAAAATCCCAGGTTGAGAGGCAGCAAGAGCAGCAGTCCCCGCGCAAAAAGCCTCTCCCCTGCAGCAGGAAACTGGAGTCTTTGAGTGCTGCTTGATCACCTGGCCCGGTGGATCTCACCTGGCCATCAGGGGAACACAACATGGGCGGAGCTACAGAAAAGGGAGGGAAAGTGACAAACAAAGAACACAACACATGTGGTCGTAACACATGCCTGATATTTTTGTGTATTTCATCTAACTAAAAACCATGTGGCAAAAGTGGCATTTATGATTATGTTCTAGAACAACTCAGCAATAATACAATGAGAGTAAAAGGAATGTAGTAAAACAAAAGTTTTGTATTATAATGAAATATAAAGACACTAAAATGAAATCTAGTTTTAGAGGTGCTCAGACTTTGTACAAAAACACATTGTAAATATTTAAGAAGTTTTCTTTTTTACTCTGAACCTTGTAAACAAAGGTGTTTTCTCCAAAACGGCGCGTTTAGCATTCAAAAAGTGTGTGTGGTTTCTATACTAATTATAAGTAATATAGAAAGTGACACTTTTCTTCACTTAGACCAAAATTCATATTGATGAGAGAGGTGTGAACATTCTGGGACACCTTGGTCAAAGACAATGGCCAGCACGTAATAGCCCTTGAATGTCTTTGTGGTCCTCTCCCCCCCTACAGGTTTTCTTGACTCATCAGGAACCAATGGCGATCACTGAATTACCATGCCCTTATCATATGAATAGTTGTCATTTGCTAATGGGAGGGTCAAAACCCAAAATGTGCAAGGGATTAGTTATATCCTCCTTACAAAGTGATTATTTATACTTTAGTTTCAAACTGTATATATTTAAAAGGTTAAGGGTTCAAGGTTGCTGTGGGTGTTAGTTTTATGTTTGTAGGACAAAAACTCGCTTAGATTTTAAATTCTATTTATAACAAGTCCGAGCGGACAACAAGATGCGTCAACTCAACTCTGCCACCTTGTGGACACAGGAGGGAATTACAATTGAAAGAATGCGTTTCAGACAGACCGACCGACCGACAGACCGACAGACCGACAGACCGACAGACCGACCGATGGACGGACATACCCTCTTATAGAGATGCCGGACGCATCTAAAAATACCACAAAGTTCCCCACGGGGCACTTCAGTGCTGGAAGGGTTAAATGAGGTGTGTGTGTGTGTGTGTGTGTGTGTGTGTGTGTGTGTGTGTGTGTGTGTGTGTGTGTGTGTGTGTTTGTGTGTGTGTGTGTGCTGATGAGGAGATTTGAGTTTAAATGAAGTGTGTGTGTGTGTGTGTGTGTGCTGATGAGGAGAACTGAGTTTAAATGAAATGTGTGTGTGTGTGTGTGTGTGTGTGTGTGTGTGTGTGTGTGTGTGTGCTGATGAGGAGAACTGGGTTTAAATGAAGTGTGTGTGTGTGTGTGTGTGTGCTGATGAGGAGAACTGAGTTTAAATGAAGTGTGTGTGTGCTGATGAGGAGAACTGAGTTTAAATGAGGTGTGGGTGAATAATGTGAGAGGGGTGTGGCAAATTCATTACATCTCCTCCCGCACTTCCGTTTAGAACGCCATTTAAGGAAAATGGAAAAGACAATGTTTCCTCCACCCAACTATGACAGCCATAATGAACTACTGTTTCCTCCACCCAACTATGACAGCCATCATGAACTACTGTTTCCTCCTGGCGGAGGTAATAAATAAAACAAATGTAACCCTAGACAGAGGATGAATGAGAAACTGTAGCCAAACTAATCTCTTCAAATCTTAAAGTTGCTACTTCAATGAAAGGCAGACGACTGAATGTGATGAACTGAAGTTTATTCAATTTTGCAGACTTCCATCAAGTTTGATTAGGTCTATTCAGCATCTCTTTCAAAAATAAGTGCACTTACTTTTTATACAACATTTCCGTCACTATGCTTTTTCAATCGAAAATGAACCACTTATCGACACTGAGCCAATCAGAATATTCTGCTCACTAATTGCTGATAAACATTTCAAGACAATGGTGACCCTGTTCAGGACTGTTTTGGGAAGTATGGCCTGT
>NC_137921.1:2476195-2491195 GCF_963457725.1 Sprattus sprattus | reverse complement strand
CTGGGAGCTCAGGACCAGCATCTGGGATCCCAACACAGAGAGACACTCATTCACCCAGGATCTGAAGACCAGACTCACACACTTATTTTCAAACACCATATAGTTTTAGTCAGCTTCATCTTCTGTGTTTTGTTTTCTTTAATGTTTCAACTGTGACTAACCCGTGAAAAGATTTCAGAGAGAGAGAGAAAGAGAGAGAGAGAGAGAGAGAGAGAGAGAGAGAGAGAGAGAGAGAGAGAGAGAGAGAGAGAGAGAGAGAGAGAGAGAGAGAGACTCACATGCTAAAGACTGGATGATCTGGATATTCGTTACTGTTGATAGATAGAGAAAAATACATTAATAAATAAGTGGGATCCTTGTTTTCTCAAACTGTGAAATAAGGAATTAATCTTTGAGTTCTACATGTTTATCCACCTGCTGCAGATATCCTGACTACTTCCTGCCTGAAGATGTCATCCAGCCGCTCCTTCATTCTAGAGACAGATTCCTTCACAGCCTCCAAAGAGAAGCTTTGGTTGAAGGTCACGCTGGGTAAGTCTTTAGAGCGAGGAGAGTCTCTGATTGACAGGACATTCTACAGAGAGAAATACATAAATGGTGAGGCAGACCACCTGAATATTCAGACAGGTCTGTGTTCCCCCAAAGGCTGCAGACATGATGGGTGAATTCAGCTGGTTTAGTGTATATGCACTCATGTGTTCAGGTATTTGAATCACTTTACATTAAAATATTTAGAAATTATGCATTTTTCCTCTTTCAAACCCAGATGGATGCTTTATTTCAAATTCTGTCACCTTGAGGAAATGGATGTGATCCTCTGTGTGTGAAAGCTGCTCCAGTTCAGCATCTCTCCTCTTCAGCTCAGCAATCTCCTGCTCCAGTCGCTTCAGGAGTCCTTCAGCCCGACTCACCTCAGCCTTCTCCTGATCTCTGATCAGCTCTTTCACCTCAGAGCACCTTCTCTCAATGGAGCGGATCATCTCAGTGAAGATCCTCTCACTGTCCTCCACTGCTATCTGTGCAGAGCTCTGTTAGGAGACACACAAAGAGGAGGGGGACAGGAGACACACAGATATAAGTGAAGGAGTAAACTCACTCTGGTGTGACTGGCTCTTCTTGATCAAATGACCAAGGGTAAATCCTGCCAAACCATGTCTTTCTGTGGTGGTCTGTTTCATGTAGAGATGGCAGCATAATGGTGATGACATAAATAACAAGCTATGGCTGAGCCAACTGTTGTCTTATGTGGTCAGTTCTCACCTTGAGAGTCTTCACAGCCTTCCTCAGCTCCTGCAGCTCCTTCTCTCTCCCCTGGATTCTCTGCTGGAATCTCCTCTGGGTCTGCCCCAACTGCCTCTGTTTGAAAAACAGCTTCTTTTCATCGGTGGATTGTTTACAACAATGATGATCAAACACCACACATGGCAACTCAACATTTATAAGCAAAAACCTTTCAGTACATTTTATTCTTTTTAAAAGAGTAAGTGAACCATTGAAGTAGACGCTATCATCTTCAAGTGAAAATCAGGATAAAGTCATGTGCTAAGTTCAAGAGGAGCTCTGGTATTTAACAGCAAAAACACTTGGCAAAGCTGGCTCTCAACCTTTAGAACAGAACAGAACATTATTTTACGAGGTAAGAATATGTTCACTTTGAAGCCGACAGGTTAATGTTTCACTGTTTTTACTCAAAACTGGACCTTGCACCTAATAAACATTTCCTGATTCTTCCTTTCTCTAATGTGCAAAGATATTGCGGTAACAGCCAGACTTAAAGACAGATGAGATAATGCTCTTGTAGTTATAGTATTACATTTACAGTTAGTACAAAAGCCCTCATAGAAATGTCGGACACACATGTAGCTCCAGTACTGACCTGTTTGTCTGTCCGTTCTGCTGCAGCTGAGACTGTGTCATGGCCTTTATGTTCGTCCATCGTACACAGATAGCAGATCCAACTCTGATCGGTTCGACAAAATATTTCAAAAACCTTCTTGTGACGAGAGCAGATCCTCTCCTGTAGCTGGCCTGTGGCATCAATCACTGAGTGTTTTCTTCCTGGGTTCAGGTCATTGTGAGCTTTGAAGTGAGATTGACAGTAAGACAACAGACAATCCAGACAGGACTTCACAGCTTTGAGTTTTCTCCCAGTGCAGACGTCACACTCCACATCTCCAGGTCCAGCATAGCAGTGAGCAGGAACATCAGTTTGGATCCTGGTCTTCCTAAATTCCTCCACCATTTCAGCAATCAGAATGTTTCTACTGAGAACAGGTCTTGGTCTAAATGTCTGTCTGCACTGGGGGCAGCTGTAGATGCCTTTACCATCTTCCTGATCCCAGCAACCTTTAATACACCCAAGACAATAAGTGTGTCCACATGGAACAGTTACTGGATCCTTTAATAGATCCAGACAAACTGAACAAGTGAAAGAATCCTCTCTTTGGGTCGAAGCTTCCGCCATTTCTCAGAGCCACGATCACACACAGGGAGATAACAGTGTGAGAGTTCAGTTTCTGGTTCATGTGTTTTATTGTAAGGAGGAGTGGCAGAGATGAGGAGGAGTCATTCAGATTATTTGAGATTGTGCGTCTTTGTGAGTGTGTGTGGGTGAGTGAGAAAGAGAGAGAGAGAGAGAGTGAGAGAGGAAGAGGGAGAGAGAGAGAGAAACCCATGATGCCATATCCAGTCGGCACCTCACCTCCCCTCCCCTCTTCTCGTCCTATGACTCATATGGTCTCTACCACTGTAACTATGTCTGTCTGGTCCTGTATCAGCCCAGTGTCTTCATGATCTCTGATTCATATTGTCTCTACCACTGTAACTCTGTCTGTCTGATCCTGGATCAGCAAAGTGTCTTCATGATCTCTGATTCATATGGTCTCTACCACTGTAACTATGTCTGTGTGATCCTGGATCAGCCCAGTGTCTTCATGATCTCTGATTCATATGGTCTCTACCACTGTAACTCTGTCTGTCTGATTCATATGGTCTCTACCACTGTAACTCTGTCTGTCTGATTCATATGGTCTCTACCACTGTAACTATGTCTGTCTGATCCTGGATCAGCCCTGTGTCTTCATGATCTCTGATTCATATGGTCTCTACCACTGTAACTCTGTCTGATCCTCTGCTTGTGTAATCCCCAATGACCTGTACCCATCTCTCAGGGATACTTCTGAAGCACTTCAGAGTATTTTTCTGTAACTGCATTTCTGTGCAATAAAAACCTTTAATCTAATCTAATCCCTCGGATCAACTGTCCAGTAGCTGTCTCATTGTGACAGGTGTGTGTGTGTGTGTGTGTGTGTGTGTGTGTGTTTATGCTCAGAGCCTCGTCACCACACTCACATATACGTAGCTGTGGTGGAGAGTCAGTGTATCCCCACATATTCTTCACATATCTGGCACCTTTTTGGACACATTACACAGGATCTGATTTGCACAGTCAGGCGTTAATGTCAATGTATCTTTCAACCATTAAAATATGTTTTAGTTTGTGGTTTAACTAGCCCTATAAAGATGCTAATGCTATGTATGCTACCTGTAGCATTACAGCCTTCCTGTGATTAGCACAGTACACACGGTACACTATGAAGATGCTAATGCTATGTGTGCTACCTGTAGCATCTTAGCCTTCCTGTGATTAGCACAGTACACATGGTACACTATGAAGATGCTAATGCTATGTGTGCTACCTGTAGCATCTTAGCCTTCCTGTGATTAGCACAGTACACACGGTACACTAGGAAGATGCTATGCTATGTGTGCTACCTGTAGCAGCTTAGCCTTTCTGTGATCAGCACAGTACACATGGTACACTATGAACAACACACACTTTAGGACAGTCAAATATTTTATACTCAAAAGAAATGTACAACTAAGAACAGACTGCAGTCAGACAATATTATTATATACAGGTTTTTTTTATTTGGCAATAGTGTTATTCATATGCAGGTATTTTCTCAGAACAATTTTTCAGAATATAGTTCTTGTTTACAGTTTTTTACAATCGAATACACACTAAAATCAAATATGTAACACAATTATCAAAACCTTCACTCAAGGAGCAAAACAACGGCTCAGATCTGCACAACTAAAAGCACATTTAAACATCCCACTTTTTGCGAAACCATACACACAAGTGATTTGCAAAGCACTAAACACATTTTTTATGCTTTAGACAAAGACGTATATCAAGAGGTCACTTCCTTGCAATTCCAAAACACTGACTGCCAAATTACCACACCTGAGCCGGTCAAATAAACATAGCCATCAAGTGCCTAAACACATGATTGCTAAATTGTAGACACAACAAACAGGTTTACAGTAAGCACTATAGAAATGCAGCAGATGAGTAACTGTCATCTGTCTTCACACCAAAATGGAAGGAGTCAGAAGAAGAAGAGTGAGGGTGAGAGGGGGAATCCACAGAGGAGGAGAAGGAGGAAGAGGCCGAGGCCATGCCATGAGGCTGAGGTCAAGGTGGAAGTACAGGACGAGGAAGACCTGAAGCAGGAGGAAAATAGAAAAAGAAAACAAAATGTATCAAATAAACTTGATAGGAGGACAGGCCAATATTCACGCAAGAACAAAATAGAGAGATCATAAACATGCTTTTGGCAAATACGTAATGCTATCACACAAACACACACAAGGTATGTCTGTTCTGGTACTGGAACGACTCCAGCTCCGAGTTCTGACTTCAGAGGTAACTGGAACGTACCAACGGCAAGAGAATGGTTCTCCATCTGGTAAATAGAATGCACCAACGGCAAGAGGATTGTTCTCCATCAGGTAAATGGAACGTACCAATGCCAAGAGGATGGTTTTCCATCATGGAACGAGGTTTATTCTCTACAATGGTGTGCACCAAGGGGGAGAGCATGGTTTCACATGAGGATTCGTTGCTTAAAGTAAAACCACCATTTGTAGCCAATTTAGTGTTAACCAATGGCAGGTTTGGGACCAAAGTCCTTTCCAGCGTCAATCCAAAATGCCCCCCCCCCCCCCCCCCTGTCTTCAGCTGTGAGTGGACCGAGGTATAAGCAGACACAGAATAAACAAGAATGGGAGCATTCAGAGAATGCAAACCTCCGCCCAATGCTTGACCTTACATGACTCGTCTCTAAAAACAGGCCTCTCTGCTTGACCTTACATGACACTGGTCTCTAAAAACAGGCCTCTCTGCTTGACCTTACATGACACTGGTCTCTAAAAACAGGCCTCTCTGCTTGACCTTACATGTCACTGGTCTCTAAAAACAGGCCTCTCTGCTTGACCTTACATGACACTGGTCTCTAAAAACAGGCCTCTCTGCTTGACCTTACATGACACTGGTCTCTAATCACAGGCCTCTCTGCTTGACCTTATATGACACTGGTCTCTGCACAGAGGCCTCTCTGCTTGACCTTACATGTCACTGGTCTCTAAAAACAGGCCTCTCTGCTTGACCTTACATGACACTCGTCTCTAAAAACAGGCCTCTCTGCTTGACCTTACATGACACTCGTTTTTCCAAAAATGCTCCATGTTCATCACACCACTGTATTTCGAGAAGGTCCACAATGACTTTTCATTTTGCCCAGACAAGGGAATTTCAATACATTTAACAAAAATACCTACTATATACATCACTGACACACACACACACACACACACACACACACACACCAAGAAAAAGAGTATGTTCAATGCTAGTCTATAACTCTTTATTAATTTGTGCAGAAACATTTCATATCAAACTGGTCTCATTCCAATGGTATTAATAAAGAAAACAAGGAACACATTTCATTGGGGGTCAATTGTTGGAGGAATACATAATATTGTGGTTGTCATATAAAACCAGATATCAGAACATGTATGCAATAACAGAGGGACTAAACACTTGGGAGAGTGAGGTTATGCAACACAGAGCTCATCAAAACCTTTCACACACAATGACTAATGTCTGCTGTGGTGATACTGCATGTGTTACAGCAGAGGTCTAGAGGTACAGATATTGTAATAGCTGGGGTCCAGAGATGGGGGAATGGCTTCAGTCTGTTGTTGTCCCCAAGATCAAAGATTCTCAGGCCCAGCTGCTAGATCCTTACCTGTGAGTGATGTGTTAAATGATGTGATGTGTGAGATGTATGTGCGTTCAGCATCTAGAAATGTCAGTCACAGCAGCTTCACTTATGATCCAGAATCATAAAGACTAAACCCAGGGTAGAGTGTGTGAGTGAATGTGGTCTGGACTCTGTGCAGGAGGGTCATTGTGTCTGAGATGCTGTAGAAGGCCAGAGTTCCTGCCCTGTGATCCACATACACTCCTATTCTGGAGCTGGCCACTAGAGGGAGTGTAGTGTGTTTATTATTGTGATAGAAAGAGGAGCTGCTGCTGCTGAGGGCCAGACTCCAGGACTGATCATTACCTCCAAACACAATTTTTTTATTTCTGTTTTTATTTGCATTTTATTTATCATCCCAACTTTGGGTTGTAAATAAATTCTAAGTTTGGCCTCAGATGTGGTCTGCAGAGCATTGTAATCTTCCCAGACCACCACCACACCAGGGTGGTACACCTGCCAATATTTGGGGTCACCCCAGAGTCACAACAGCTTCACTGGTGATCTCATGTCTAATCCTAAACCCAGGGTAGAGAGGCTGGGTGAAGTCTGGATTCAGCATCTGTAGATGTCAGTCACAGCAGCTTCACTGATGATCCAGGACACAAAAAATCAAACCCAAACCCAGGGTAGAGTGTGTGAGTGAATGTGGTCTGGACTCTGTGCAGGAGGGTCATTGTGTCAGAGATGCTGTAGAAGGCCAGAGTTCCTGCCCTGTGATCCACATACACTCCTATTCTGGAGCTGGCCACTAGAGGGAGTGTAGTGCCTTTATTATTGTGACAGAAATAGGAGCTGCTACTGCTGAGGCCCAGTCTCCAGGACTGATCATTACATCCAAACACACACTCACCACCCCCTCCTCTCCTGCTGATGCTTTTATATGAGACTGATATAGAAACAAACCCTCCACTCCACTCAACCTCCCAGTAGCAGCGTCCAGACACGCCCTCTCTACACAGCACCTGCTCCCACTCATCAAATCTCTCTGGATGATCAGGATATGACTGGAGCCCATCTCTCATCTCCACCCTCCTGTTCCCCTCAGACAGACAGAGGTTTCTGTGTGCTGTGATTGGATCCAGTGTGAAGTGACAGGAGTCTGATGGAGGAGAAGACAGGACAAACTTAGGTCTTTATATGTGTTAGGTGTGTGTGTGTGTGTGTGTGGGGGATGAGATTTTTTCTGTGAGGGAATGTGTCACATATAAGTGAGATTTGTTTTTGTGTGTGTGATTCTGTATATGTTTGCGCAGTTGTACATGTGTGAATGTCTGTATTCAAACGTGAGTGTGGTTTTGCCTGAGTGTGTGTGTGTGTGTGTGTGTGTGTGTGTGTGTGTGTATGTGTGAATGAGAGTGTGTGTGTATGCATGTTTGTAAATGGAGTTTTTTTTATATATGTGAGTGTGTAAACGTTCCAGTGGCTGTTTATTCAAAAGCAGGGAGGATCTGTTCTCTACTTACCCTTCTAATAGTTACCCTACGAGGACACAGTATACCCACTAAGCTGTTCTACACACACACACACTGTATACCCACTAAGCTGTTCTACACACACACACACACACACACACACACACACTCTATACCCACTACACTGTTCTACACACACACACACTGTATACCGACTAAGCTGTTCTACACACACACACACACACACACACTGTATACCCACTAAGCTGTTCTACACACACACACACTCACACACACACACACACACACACGCACTGTATACCCACTAAGCTGTTCTACACACACACACACAGTATACCCACTAAGCTGTTCTACACACACACACACACACACACACACACACACACACACACACACACACACACTGTGTACCCACTAAGCTGTTCTACACACACACACACACACACACTCTGTATACCCACACAGCTGTTCTACACACACACACACAGTATACCCACTAAGCTGTTCTACACATACATACACACACACACTGTATACCCACTAAGCTGTTCTACACACATGCACACAGTATACCCACTAAGCTGTTCTACACACACGCACACAGTATACCCACTAAGCTGTTCTACACACACATACATACACACACACACACTGTGTACCCACTAAGTTATTCTTTAATACTTGAATGCTCTCTCCTCACCTTTTCCAATATCCATTTTGTATGTATCATGTACATACCATGTTATGTTGGAATGTATTGTGTACATTTACCACATGTATGCTAGCATGCTCATCCTGATACGTGTATGATTTAATCTGCCATGGATCTGATTGTCCCCCCTCCCCTTTTGTCACAAGCCCCTCCCATTCACACCCCTTATGCCAGAAGCCACTCCCATTACCCTCCCCTTCTGCAACAAGCACCTCCCCGTCTCCCCCTCCCCGTCTGCCACAAGCCCCTCCCATATCCCCATCCCATTCTGCCACAAGCCCCTCCCCTTATCCCCTTCCCCTTTTACCCCCTTCTGCCACAAGCCCCTCCCCTTCTCCTCCCCCTGCCACAAGCCCCTCCCCCTGCCAGTCCTCCTCTCCCAGAAGCTGCTTAAGTTTCCTTCCTGATTAACAGGGAGTTTTTTCCCCTGTGGCCATTGTGCTTTCTTTGAGGGGTTCAGGTCCTGGACTCTGTTAAGCGTGTTGAGACAATAATGTCGTTTACGCACTATATAAATACAATTTAATTGTGTGTTTGTGTGTGTGTGTGTGTGTGTGTGTGTGTGTGTGTGTGTGTGTGTGTGTGTGTGTGTGTGTGTGTGTGTGTGTGTGTGTGTGTGTGTGTGTGTGTGTGTCGCTGTGTGTGATGTTATGCATGTTTACATGAATGTTTGAGTTTGTATGTGGGTTTGCTAATTTGATCATGATTCTATGCACGTGAGTGTATCCCAGTGTGTGCATGTGTGTGTGTGTGTGTGTGTGTGATAGCTTGCATGTCCTTATGTCCAACTTACACTGTGAGAACTCCTCTCTGGTCACTGGCTCAGGTAAAACAGCCTGGACTTTAGACACTGAGAGAGAAAACATCACATTACAGCCCATCAAACTGAGAGAGAAGGGAATTCATAAAAAGATTCATAATTTCATTATCTCAATTAGACCAAGATTTCTACAATCATTTTCACTAGTGCTGTCAGTTTAATGCGTTATTAACGGCGTTAACGCAAACCCATTTTAACAACGTTAAAACGCGATTAACGCGATGTAAAAAAAAAAAATTAATTATTATTATTATTTTTTTTTTTTAGATTAACGTTATTTTGCCCTCCCAAACGTTGTAGTAGGCTTACGTCACGTTTGAGTGAATTATGAGCGCGATACAGCGAAATGGATGATAAAAAGCTTCTGAATAGAAAGTTTACCTTTAAAAGTTGTGTTGTGCAAAAGAAGCGAGCTTCACTGTTGTCTGAAAATGTCAACAGGCAGCTGGCAGCAAAAAATATTAAGCCATGGTTTAACTGCACTATAGGCTGAGTCCATGTTTATCTTAAATGTGCACTTTATAATTTTATTTTGTACCGCCCTGTTTGGCAATATTGTTTTTCAATAAAATAAAACATTGCTTAAAGCAAGCCAATCCACTTTTCCATGTTGATAACAGCATTAAAATAAAATAAAAATGATGGAAAAAAAATTATTGAAGGGGCATTTAGAATAGATACAATTTGTGATCGCGATTAATTTTGATTCATTTAATCGCGATTAATTTTGTGTTAACTATGACAAAAATTTGATTAATCGCGATTAAATATTTTAATCGTTTGACAGCACTAATTTTCACACTTGTGTCAATACCATGTCCACTTTTCAAAATACTAAACACATTCACAAGTGAGCTAGACTTTGGATACTTTTCATTGCTTTGATACAAAATGTATTCAATGGCCACTTCTTCTGAAATTCATGGATACCTGTCTCAGTCAATGTCTGTACAACTAAAGCCATTTTGCAGACATTTAGATTCTCTGCTCAGAACAGTTCACTTCAAAACTGGATGACATTTTGATCATTGTTGATGGAAAGATGCAGTATTCATCAGACAAATGAATACACTTGAAGTAAGACAGATTATTCTCATAGTTTGCAGAAATTATGTTCAGTTTTATGCTTTATTTTGTTTGTTTGCAGCCTTGTTACCAACCAAAAGGGGTACAGAACAGCATTTGCATTGAATTGAGCCAGTGTGATGTAGTTGTGACTGAAGACATTTTCTCTTTACAGTTTTTTACAATTACAAACAATTTGAAGCATTGCAAAATGCATATGTTATGTGTTGCTGTATCCTCTATTTTTACATAGCTTAGTGTTGCATTGCTAACTACATATTGTAATACCAAAAATAATAGTCAAATATGAAATTCAGCTCTATGCTTCAAGACAACTCTATGCTAAATGTTCTGTGGTAAACTAATAGTAATGACTTACTTGATGGTGGCAGCTTCTCATTACTGTGTGTTCTTCTGACTGGAAGCTCAGGATCAGCATCTAGGACAGACTCACATTCTAAAGACTTGATGATCTGGATATTCGTTACTGTTGAGAGATACAGAATACAACATTAATAAATAAGTGGGATCCTTGTTTTCTCAAACTGTGAAATAAGGAATTCATCTTTGAGTTCTACATGTTTATCCACCTGCTGCAGATATCCTGACTACTTCCTGCCTGAAGATGTCATCCAGCTGCACCTTCAGTCCAGAGACAGATTTCTTCACAGCCTCCAAAGAGAAGCTTTGGTTGAAGGTCACGCTGGGTAAGTCTTTAGAGCGAGGAGAGTCTCTGATTGACAGGACATTCTACAGAGAGAAATACATATATGGTGAGGCAGACCACCTGAATATTCAGCCAGGTCTGTGTTTCCCCAAAGGCTGCAGACATGATGGGTGAATTCAGTTGGTTTAGTGTATATGCACTCATGTGTTTAGGTATTTGAATTACTTTACATTAAAATATTTTGAAATTATGCAGTTTTCCTCTTTCAAACCCACATGGATGCTTTATTTCAAATGTTGTCACCTTGAGGAAATGGATGTGATCCTCTGTGTGTGAAAGCTGCTCCAGTTCAGCATCTCTCCTCTTCAGCTCAGCAATCTCCTGCTCCAGTCGCTTCAGGAGTCCTTCAGCCCGACTCACCTCAGCCTTCTCCTTAGCTCTGATCAGCTCTTTCACCTCATAGCGCCTTCTCTCAATGGAGTGGATTATCTCAGTGAAGATCCTCTCACTGTCCTCCACTGCTGTCTGTGCAGAGCTCTGTTAGGAGACACACAAAGAGGAGGGGGACAGGAGACACACAGAGATAAGTGAAGGAGCAAACTCACTCTGCTGTGACTGGCTCTTCTTGATCAAATGACCAAGGGTAAATCCTGCCAAACCATGTCTTTCTGTGATGGTCTGTTTCATGTAGAGATGGCAGCATAACGGTGATGACACAAATAACAAGCTATGGCTGAGCCAGTCTTATGTGGTCAGTACTCACCTTGAGAGTCTCCACAGCCTTCCTCAGCTCCTGCAGCTCCTTCTCTCTCTCCTGGATTCTCTGCTGGAATCTCCTCTGGGTCTGCCCCAACTGCCTCTGGTTAAAAAACAGCTTCTTTTCATTGGTGGATTGTTTACAACAATGATGATCAAACACCACACATGGCAACTCAACATTTATAAGCAAAAACCTTTAAGTACATTTTATTCTTTTTAAAAGATTAAGTGAACCATTAAAGTAGACGCTATCATCTTCAAGTGAAAAAAAAGATAAAGCCACTGGTATTTAACAGCAAAAACACTTGGCAAAGCTCTCGACCTTTAGAACAGAACAGAACATTATTTTACGAGGTAAGAATATGTTCACTTTGAAGCCCACAGGTTAATGTTTCACTGGACCTTGCACCTAATAAACATTATTCCTTTCTCTAATGTGCAAAGTCATTGTAGAAACTGCCGTACTTAAAGACTGGTGAGATAGTTTTCTTTTAGTTATAGTATTACATTCACAGTTACTACGTATAAGAGCCCTCATAGAAATGTCGGACACACATGTAACTCCAGTACTGACCTGTTTGTCTGTCCGTTCTGCTGCAGCTGAGACTGTTTCATGGCCTTTATGTTTGGACATCTTACACAGATAGCAGATAAAACTCTGATCGGTTCGACAAAATATTTCAAAAACCTTTTTATGATGAGAGCAGATCCTCTCCTGTAGCTGGCCTGTGGCATCAATGACTGAGTGTTTTCTTCCGGGGTTCAGGTCATTGTGAGCTTTGAAGTGAGATTGACAGTAAGACAACAGACAATCCAGACAGGACTTCACAGCTTTGAGTTTTCTCCCAGTGCAGACGTCACACTCCACATCCCCAGGTCCAGCATAGCAGTGAGCAGGAACATCAGTTTGGATCCTGGTCTTCCTAAATTCCTCCACCATTTCAGCAATCAGAATGTTTCTACTGAGAACAGGTCTTGGTCTAAATGTCTGTCTGCACTGGGGGCAGCTGTAGATGCCTTTACCATCTTCCTGATCCCAGCAACCTTTAATACAGCCAAGACAATAAGTGTGTCCACATGGAACAGTAACTGGATCCTTTAGTAGATCAAGACAAACTGAACAAGTGAAAGAATCCTCTCTTTGGGTCGAAGCTTCCGCCATTTGTCAGGGCCACGATCACACACAGGGAGATAACAGTGTGAGAGTTCAGTTCCTGGTTCATGTGTTTTATTGTAAGGAGGAGTGGCAGAGATGTTGTTGCCACACTGTTGAGGAGGAGTCAGTCAGATTGTTTGAGATTGTGCGTCTTTGTGAGTGTGTGTGTGGGTGAGTGAGAAAGACAGAGAGAGGAAGAGGGAGGGAGGGAGGGAGAGAGAGAGAAAGGTGGAGGGAGAGAGAGAGGGAGTGTATAGCTGGTATACCTGAAGAATCAACCCAGTGCTTGGTGTGACATGGTGTTCATGAGAGAACTTCATCTGCAGTGGGCCTGAGAACTGGCTGTTTGGATGTGCAATTGTGTCTTAAAATCATTTAGCAGTTTTAATTTGAAATAGTGAGGCATTGACACCAACACACAGTAAAAACAGCATCATTCCCCATCTCTATAGTGAGGCATTGACACCAACACACAGTAGAAACAGCATCATTCCCCATCTCTATAGTGAGGCATTGACACCAACACACAGTAGAAACAGCATCATTCCCCATTTTACAGTGAGGCATTGACACCAACACACAGTAGAAACAGCATCATTCCCCATCTCTATAGTGAGGCATTGACACCAACACACAGTAGAAACAGCATCATTCCCCATCTCTATAGTGAGGCATTGACACCAACACACAGTAGAAACAGCATCATTCCCCATCTCTATAGTGAGGCATTGACACCAACACACAGTAGAAACAGCATCATTCCCCATCTCTATAGTGAGGCATTGACACCAACACACAGTAGAAACAGCATCATTCCCCATCTCTATAGTGAGGCATTGACACCAACACACAGTAGAAACAGCATCATTCCCCATCTCTATAGTGAGGCATTGACACCAACACACAGTAGAAACAGCATCATTCCCCATCTCTATAGTGAGGCATTGACACCAACACACAGTAGAAACAGCATCATTCCCCATCTCTATAGTGAGGCATTGACACCAACACACAGTAGAAACAGCATCATTCCCCATCTCTATAGTGAGGCATTGACACCAACACACAGTAGAAACAGCATCATTCCCCATCTCTATAGTGTTTCAACAGGAAGGAAGAGAGGAAGAGGAGGAGAAGGAAGAGGAGGGGGAGGAAGAGGAGAAGTAGGAAGAGGAGGATGAGGAGGAAGAGGAAGAGGAGGAGTAATTGTAATAGATATTGTAATAGCTGGGGTCCAGAGATGGGGGAATGGCTTCAGTCTGTTGTTGTTCCCAAGATCAGAGATTCTCAGGCCCAGCTGTTAGATCAGTGTAGGTGGTCACACTATAGACTACATTACTCTACAGACTTCATTACCCAGAGTTCCCTTATCTCTTCAATTCCCTTATCTACTCTTCTCATGCTCTGTATGGTCACGGCAAAGGTGATAAAAAGAATGACGCGTTTTCCCCATAAACAGCGGCAAGCCTCAAATTCAGTCTCTCTGCATTGGTCTTTCATCGAACTACCATTCAAAATAGAGATACCAAACCCGCTAAAGAATTCTTCTTCAGGACAAAGGACGACACGACGAATCATAGCCTTCAGAACTTCTGATCAAAGTTCCAAACTATTTGAAATCGTTTAGTTGCAACCTGAGTTTATATCGATAGTACTATATACTGCAGCCCAGCAGTTTTGTTTGAATACGAGCGAGGCGACCGGCTCCCTTCTCATCCATTCAACGTCGACGAACATCCATTCATCTCCTTCTCCACTGACGACCTCCAGGCCGTCCGAGGGCTTCATCTGACGAGAAGAAGCAGAAGGCCCAGGGACATTCCACGAAGCCTGTTCTCCGCGCTGCTCAACGGAAACCCGGCAGAAAACATCTTGGTCGCTATGCAAGAGCGATCGAAGTAAGGCTAAATATCTGGGCAGAATTTAGTTTTATATGCATGTTTTAATCTATGTGAGAAGTATTGTTATTTTGTTTCATTGAGATTTAAATGCAATCTTAAATTCACAATCTACACGGTCTTTGACCGTTTATAATTTTGCTTGGTTCTATTGCTTTTAATTAGATAGTGCACGCACGTCTCTCTCTCTCTCTCTCTCTCTCTGCCTAACTTCCTTTTTGCATCACCACCTGAACACACACACACGCACATCGTGATTTCAGTGTTGTGGAATATCTTGTGTTAAATTAAGGCCTAGCTTAGATTTAGTCCTTAAGACAAGAAATTCCTTTGTTAAACATTATTTACTCTGCGCCCCTTCCCCCAACGAAGTTGGC
>NC_137921.1:2469080-2470995 GCF_963457725.1 Sprattus sprattus | reverse complement strand
GGAGAGTGAGAGAGAGAGAGAGAGAGAGAGAGAGAGAGGGAGGGAGGGTGAGAGAGAGAGAGGAGAGAGAGTGAGGGAGGGAGGGTGAGAGAGAGAGAGGGAGAGAGAGAGAGAGGGAGAGAGAGTGAGGGAGGGAGGGTGAGAGAGAGAGAGGAGAGAGAGAGAGAGGGAGAGAGAGTGAGGGAGGGTGAGAGAGAGAGAGGGAGAGAGAGAGAGAGGGAGAGAGAGAGGGAGAGAGAGTGAGGGAGGGAGGGTGAGAGAGAGAGAGGGAGAGAGAGTGAGGGAGGGAGGGTGAGAGAGAGAGAGGAGAGAGAGAGAGGGAGAGAGAGAGAGAGAGAGGGAGAGAGAGTGAGGGAGGGAGGGTGAGAGAGAGAGAGGGAGAGAGAGAGAGGGAGGAGAGAGAGTGAGGGAGGGAGGGTGAGAGAGAGAGAGGGAGAGAGAGTGAGGGAGGGAGGGTGAGAGAGAGAGAGGGAGAGAGAGAGAGGGAGAGAGAGAGAGAGAGAGGGAGAGAGAGTGAGGGAGGGAGGGTGAGAGAGAGAGAGGGAGAGAGAGAGAGAGGGAGAGAGAGAGAGGGAGATAGCGAGAGAGAGGGTGCCAGTGCCAGAACTCACTACAGCTTCAATCTTCAGTAATTCTCTAAATATTAGCGAATTTGCCTTCAGAGTCAAAAATGTATTATTTACTTTGCATCTTATATTATGAGAGCAGAGACTCTGTCTCTCACACACACACACACACACACACACACACACACACACACACACACACACACACACACACAGTCGTGACTGACCTGTTTTCTATCCACCTCTATGTCAGCGATGTAGTGCCAGAACTGATACTTTATTTTGTAATAGCACAAAACAACAATAATGAAGACATTAAAGAAAGGCTTTTTTATTTTTTCTTCAAATTGAACAATATATTAACTGTTTAAGGTATACTATAAATATAAATAAATACAAAAGACTTCAAACCTTTTAACTTCAAATTATGAACAATATATTAACTGTTAACAACAGTTTACACTATACTTAAATAAATATAAATACATTCAAAACACACTCTGTACACACACTACAGCTTCAAATTTGCCTTCAGAGTCAAAAATGTATTATTTTGTTTGCATTTATTTCATGAAATTTCACCATTTGTTTTTACCCATCTTTCCTATCTTGTTTATACTTAATCTTGTTATTTTAACCCACTGGTTACGTACATTTGAACTGCCCCTTTCTCCCCCCTTCTCTCCCCCCTTCTTGCGTAATTATTTTTGTTGCATTTGCTGCACGTCGCGTTGTTTGAATCTTTTTGTGCGAAATCAGCCACACTTTTGACCGTTTACCTTTCGGCATTTTCTAAGTTATATTGATGGCTAGCTCTGTGAAATGCTGCCTGCTCTTAGCTGTCATTAGACTGTTGCTATGTAATCACCAATGAGCGTGAGTGACACAGGACAAAGTTTACATTGGGGATGGGGCAGTTTTATATGTTCCCCACGAAATCTGCTAGCAACCCAAAAAAGTATTCATACAGATCGTTCTCAGACAGATCTACGCCACTAACGTTACTGCTTGTTAGCTATCGCTAGTTTTGTACTGTTTTGGAACCAGCCTCCGTGTTTCATGTTGCAGCCTGAAATAATTCCTGTTTATAAGACATTTTACGGAGGTTTTGTTCATTTAGCTGCATGATTTGTTGCTGTTATTCATTTCAATCGGCTCAGGCACCGAAAGGAAGCACCGAAATCTGCGTTGCATTTCGGTCCGGGTAGGTATCGGTTGTATTGGAACCGGTTCTCGGTACCCAACCCCAACCAGGACCTCATATATTATGAGAGCAGAGACTCTGTCTCTCACACACACACACACACACACACACACACACACACACACACACACACACACACACACAC
>NC_137921.1:2451580-2454080 GCF_963457725.1 Sprattus sprattus | reverse complement strand
GACCTCTTTATCCCGCACAGCACAGACGTCTTCTGGTGGACAATAGAGGGCTTTCCTCCTAACTGTGTTCCTGTTCCACCCCGTGTCATGAAGTCCGATTCAGGACATCAGAACTCGACCCAAATAGGGCTTCAGCTCCCGACCCACGCTAAACGGACCGATGCCACTCCCAGGGGCATTAGGGTCTGACCCGCTCATGCCGATCACATTTAACACAGTCTGTGAGTGTGTCTGTGAGTGTGTGTGTGTGTGTGTGTGTGTGTAACCCATTCACGAGCGATTACATTTAACACAGGCTGTGTGTGTGTGTGTGTGTGTGTGTGTGTGTGTGTGTGTGTGTAACCCGTTCACGAGCGATCACATCTAACACAGGCTGTGTGTGTGTGTGTGTGTGTGTGTGTGTAACACACTAACGAGCTACCACATCTCACACAGGCTGTGTGTGTTAAACAGCTTTGGGAGGAGTTACACCAAGAGTGCATTCTCACCTCCTCCGGCCTCCTCAACAAGATCAGCACAGAAGTCCGAGGCGCCCGACCAGACGGCTGGAACCCTGGAGTGGACCGGCCGGGTCAGTGCTCTATCTGGGCTAGACACGTTACTGTGTGTGTGTGGGGGGGGGACTATAGCCCTGGTCATGCCTACCCCCTGTGTGTGTGTGTGTGTGTGTGTGTGTGTGTGTGTGTGTGTGTGTGTGTGTGTGTGTGTAATCGTGACTGGACAGTTCTCATGGGACTATAGCCCTGGTTCACACGGCACTTCATATTTATTCAGATCATAAACACACACACACACACACACACACACACTGCCCTTGCTCTCAGCATAGCAACAGATCACAGTCTATGGTTTACATCAGTGATTGCTGGATGCCTTCAAAGGGTGTGTGTGTGTGTGTGTGTGCGTGAGAGAGAGAGTGTGTGTGTGTGCGTGTGTGTGTGTGTGTGCTTATGTGTGCTTATGTGTGTGTGTGTGGGGGTGTGAGAGAGAGAGAGTGTATGTGTGTGTGTGCTTGTGTGCTTGTGTGTGTGAGAGAGAGTGTGTGTGTGCTTGCGTGTGTGTGTGTGTGTGTGTGTGTGTGTGTGTGTGTGTGTGCAAGTGTGTCATATCTGGGCGTGGTGGTGTCGCCTGTCCCTGTCGGTTTGTTTGTTTGACCCGCTGAGACACCAAAACATGCCTACCCCCTGTGTGTGTGTGTGTGTGTGTGTGTGTGTGTGTGTGTGTGTGTGTGTGTGTGTGTGTGTGTGCGTGTGTGTGTGTGTGTGTGTGTGTGTGTGTGTTCTCATGAGACACCAAAACAAACCTCTTCCCCTGTCCCGCGGGGTGGGTATAGAGTTACACGCAAGTTTCGCGGCTCTATGGCCTAACATTCCAGTTCAACCGTTTTTTTACAAGGATACTGTAAAGAAGATTATTAATAACTTTACTTTCACTACGTCTTAAATAAAATGGCAGCCCCGAAGCACTAGAATTGAAAAAGAAAACGCAACGACATTTCGGCTACCTGTTTGACCGACTTAAAACTGGGGCAACATTCCTAAGCACGGGCGCTGGCCACAGTTACAATGTTGCGAACGGAACTCGAGGGGAGAAAGTTGCAAATATTTACTTTCCCCTGAAACAGCGAAGCAACGGGACACACAACCTAGCGACCGCCTGCTTTACTTTTCTGGCGTTAACTTACTATCCCACCATCGACATCGAAACGAAACGGTCATTTAAAAACTGACACAATTAGCCTACATGGAGTTCTGCATAGCGCTGCTGCTGCTAAATCACAGCACTGATACAAGTCTATCAGTCCTTTAGTTCTCTCTCTCTATCCCTCTCTCTCAATCAGTCCTTTAGTTCTCTCTCTCTCTCTATCAGTCATTTAGTTCTCTCTCTCTATACCTCTCTCTCTATCAGTCCTTTAGTTCTCTCTCTCTATCCCTCCCTCTCTCTATCAGTCCTTTAGTTCTCTCTCTCTCTCTATCCCTCCCTCTCTCTATCAGTCCTTTAGTTCTCTCTCTCTCTCTCTATCAGTCATTTAGTTCTCTCTCTCTATCCATCCCTCTCTCTATCAGTCCTTTAGTTCTCTCTCTCTATCCATCCCTCTCTCTATCAGTCCTTTAGTTCTCTCTCTCTCTCTATCAGTCCTTTAGTTCTCTCTCTCTCTCTCTCTCTCTATCTATCAGTCCTTTAGTTCTCTCTCTCTATCAGTCATTTAGTTCTCTCCTCAACAGGCAGTCGCACAACAGTGCGAGCAAGTCTCCTGACGGAAGCCGCTCCCTGGCCGCCGACTGACAAACATCACAACACCGACCTCCGGAGCGCGGACCGCCGCGCCTCACACTGCCCGCGGAACAGGTGGTGTTCCCCGGCGTCCACTAATCAACTTTCGGTCGCGTTCCGCGAGACATGTTACGCCACCAACCGGCGTTAATACGCGCCGCGAAAATCCGTGAACAAACTGTGTCAAGTTCTGCTGTCCGAACTACACGGCACACGCTGACCAGCC
>NC_137921.1:2410572-2423072 GCF_963457725.1 Sprattus sprattus | reverse complement strand
CTCTCCCTCCCTCCCTCTCTCTCTCTCCCTCTCCCTCCCTCTCCCTCCCCCCTTTCTCCATCTCTCTCTCCCTCACTCTCTCTCTTTCTCCCTCCCTCTCTCTCTCTCTCTCCCCCCTCTCTCTCCCTCTCTCCCCCCCTCCGTTGGCATCTGTGTGTTTTTCATTACCCCGCGGCCTCCCTATGACAGGCCAGTAATAACCTTGGAGGGATGTTGGTAAACACTTTTGACAAATTAGAATTGCCTCCTCTCCTATCCTCTCTTCACCCCTCTCTTCTCTCCCCTCCCATCCCCTCCTCTCCTCTCCTCTCCTCACCCCTCTCTTCTCCTCTCCTCTCCCCTCCTCTCCTCTCCTCTCCTCACCCCTCACCTCTCCTCTCCTCTCCTCTCCTCTCCTCTCCACCTCTCCTCTCCTCTCCTCTCCTCTCTTCACCCCTCCTCTCTTCTCCTCTCCTCTCCTCTCTTAACCCCTCTCTCTTCCCCTCCTCTCCCCTCCTGTCCTGTCCTATCAACACCTATTCTCCTCACCCCTATTATCTTCTCCTCTCTTCACCCCTCTCCCCTCCCCTCCTCTCCTCTCTTCTCCTCTCCCCTCTCTTCTCCTCTCCTCTCCTCACCCCTCTCTACACCTCTCCTCTCCTCTCTTCTCCTGTCCTCTCCTCTCCTCTCCTCTCTTCACCCCTCTCTTCTCCTCTCCTCTCCTCTTCACCCCTCTCTCCTCCCCTCCTCTCCCTTCCTGTCCTGTCCTTTCCACACCTCTTCTCCTCACCCCTCTTATCTTCTCTTCTCTTCACCCCACTCTCCTCCCCTCCTCTCCTCATCTCCTTATTTAACCTCTCCTCCCCTTGTCCCTCCTCTCCTCTCCTCTCCTTTCCCCTCTCCTGTCAGGATAAGGGTGACACCCACCCTCCATTGGGTTTGGTTTGCTGTGTGTGTGTGTGTGTGTGTGTGTGTGTGTGATGGCATTCCAGCTCCATCTCCTGCGGCGTCGGCGGCCGCTCCAGGGCCAGGTGATACCTCCGTATTGGCGGGACATCCATCTGTCCGGCGGTGCGGCTTATCGTGCTCGAAGGACCAATGTCCGGCCGAGGAGCGTTTGATCAGAGCAGCGGCCAGTTTATTTAGGGATAAATCAAAGCTTGTGAGAGCAGCATTACCCACACACGCACACACACACACACACACACACACACACACACACACACACACACACACACACACACACACACACACACACACACACACACACATACACACACATACACACACACACACACACAAAAGCACTACATTTGAGCTTGTGAGAGCAGCATTACCCGCCTTGGAAAAACAAACGACTTCACTAACGGCCTTGGAAACACAAACTTCACTAACGGCCTTGGAAATGGGTGATGTATGCTAACCAGGGGTGGACTGCCTACCACTCACCCTTGAAGTTCCTGTTTCGTTCTCCCTGGAGTGTCTTGGGGAAATTTAGTTAAGGTTGCGCTGTAGCTTTACCCCTGGACTTGGAAATGTAAAACACCAAAGAATCCCATTAGTATCAGCTTCTAAAATAAGTGCTATCCACTTCCAATAACATGTTGTTCTTTTAAGACTAAACATGCAATCATTAACATTTTACAGATTTAATAAATGTATGTTTATTATATGGCCAGCCTTAAAATTATTTTAGTTTGCCATAACCCGACCAACCCTGTCCCATTCTTCAGCTACTGATAACCACCTGGTGACCTCAGACTTGTTTATCATTCAGTTCTACTCTCCCAGAATTGCTCTCCTCCTCCTGCTCTGTCTCTGACAACTACTCTCCTGAAACAGTGTCAGAATGCAGGTACGTTGATTTGTGTCTTGCGCTGTTGATGGGGGCGTGGCCCAACATGTTGCAAATATGGGGCTTGTAGCGTAAGTGACAAATGATAATAAAAGACGACTTGATAAAAAAATACTAATGCATTTTTGTATTTATTTTTTTGCAAAAGGCCTCAAGTACAAAGTAAGACTGAAGAAGATAAATTCACATTTGTAAACGTTGCTTTGGTTCGCACTACATCACATTACAACAGTGTTACGTGTCCCTCCATTTGGCTACCTCTGGTGGCTGCTTTCTGTTCCCCTTTCTGTTCTTTTTACCTATTCTGTGTCCAGGTGGTAGTCCTGAGTGGGAGGCAGGGCCTCCACCTTAAAAACCCCTACAGCATGCCAGTAAACGAGACTTCCTTCTCGAGGCTGTTTGGATGCGTCGTGCCTTACGCCCGTGTTCCAGTTCACCCCCTGCGTCCCTTTGTCTCGTTGTCGCTGCCACGCTACCCTGTTTTGTTCGGCATAATTGTTTGCCAGCCATTTGTACAATAAATTTCCCCTAGACTTTCGATCCCTGTGTCCTCTCTTTTATGTTATGGTTCCCAGCCGTAACAAACAGGGACACAAGCTTTTAATAACGTGCTTTTAAATATGATGATGCAGGTAACAAGCCAGCCTCCCCGGTTCCATCTATATAGGCCTAATAGAACGTAAATTCTTTCAGCAATTGAAGATGCATGAGTAATTATCCTCACGCATATCGCTGCAGATTAGGTTTTAGGGTTACTGATTCTTCCTAATTTGTTTTACTAGTTGATGGCCTAATCCAAAACGAAAGGGACAGGACAGGAGAGGAACACACACACACACACACACACACACACACACACACACACACACACACACACTATCCGTAGGCATATTTCTGAAGGCATGTCCAAATAGAATAACACATGTTTGTGTCCAGGTTCTGTTTGCAACTCATTTATATGCTTTGCAAAGCATAGCAAGTCCTGATTTTAGATGGGATCACACCATGTAGTCAACGAATCAGTAGTAACTCATGATTTAATCATGAATTGAAGTGTTGTTAACTGCTTGTTAAAGATGCAGTAGCACTAACTATCTGTAAGCATATTTCTGAAGGCATGTCCAAATAGAATAATACATGTTTGTGTCCAGGTGATGTTTGCAACTTATTTTTAAATGCTTTGTAAAGCATAGAAAGTGCTCACTTTAGATGGGCTCACATAATATATTTTACTAACCAGCAGTAACTCCTGAATTAATCATGGATAACCTAATTGGTAAGTATTTGTAACATATGTATTAACGCCCCAGCTATTAGTTGAGGCCTATTTCTAAATCATAACATTTTATTTAAGGCATGAACAAATGTAGGTCTAGATAGTCTGTTAATCATCAACTTCCAGGTTTTAACCGGCCTTATACATTCCTAAGTACCGAGATAATAATGGTAAAATTACTTAGCGTAATTTTGGGCAGCATTACTCTCTATGAACAAGCCATTAATGAGTGTGTGTACAAATGCTTTATTGATGAGAATTAACATAGGAGCAATACTTTACAAATGATGAATGAAGCATTTAGTAATAGTTTGCAACTGGTTTATAATGGGAACATCATTTAATTTATAAATGGTTGTTTTGGTATTAATTAAGTATAATTGATGTATTTACAAGCATTGTTTTTTAGAAGGCTTATTTACTATGAGCAAACCATTTGTAATTGTGTGAAGAAATGCTTTCCTAATGATACGTTATGTATGAACAATAAATAACTGATTGTGAACAAACCATTATTTAATAGTTTTTTAAAAGGCTTATTTACTATGAACAAACCAAGTATAAATGTGTGAATAAATGCTTTACTAATGATACATTATGTATGAACAATAAATGACTTATGGTGAACAAACCATTACCTAAAAGGTAACAAATGCTTAATAAATGATGAATTGTGTGTAGTTATTATAAAGTGTTACCAAATTGTCTAATTGAATTGAAGTGGGAAATTGTAATTGTTTCTGAGTGTGTGCTAGCCTGGTTACCAGTCTGAACTTAGCCCCGCCCACCACATTTGTGAAATTAAATCACTACCGTATTTTCTGCACTATATGGCGCACTGGTTTATAAGGCGCTCTGTCAATGAATGGTCTATTTTCAATCTTTTTTCATATATAAAGCACACCGGGCTAAAAGGCGCATTCTAAAACTGATTGTTCCAATCCTTGAATCAGGATACCCCTGGCGCTGCACCAGCAAAGAGGAGCCCGTTTTAAAACTATTTCAACAATTGCGATATACAAATGAATGTGAATAAATGAGCACCCTTTTTTGTCGGTAGCGCAAGTGTTCCATATGGCTGTTGCGTTGCTTCAAGGGTTGCATGGCAACGATTTATTTAGGAACTATACTTTGTAGAAGAATGACTGTTTATCATTAAAACATTATGATGGAAATTGATATTACCATTGATTCACATATTTACAAGTCTATAACAAGCCTGCAGGCTCTCCTTTGTGTGTGTTTGCCATGGGCAATTGATCACCCATCGTGAGGCCCTATGCAAAATAGTCGTCGTCACCTTTCCAGACTTCCTCTCTAGCCAGGGTGATTTAATACACACCAACTATTTTACATGTTGGCTTTTGTGCCTTTGTGTGTTGACCTTCCGGAACCTTCCGTGGGGTAACCTCCCCTCCCCTCCCACTCACCTCCCCTGTCCCACCTCTGAACTGTAACACACCCCCAGTGATCTGTGACCTCCCATAGCTGACCTTATAAAAAGTAATACTGTACATTGAAAGCCAATCTTTTACCCTGTCTCATTTGATAAGGAACTGATTCCCTATAGGTTGTACGTGGACTAAACCTTCAAAACCTTTTGATTCATCTCGTGGTACCTTTATCTTATCTACAGAGTTTAGCCTCAGTTTTAATTCTGTCAACTTGGTCCTTCGATGCCAGAGAGTTATTAACTCGCCGAATACAGCGCAGAATCAAGGCCGAAGCTCAAACATTGTGAAACAGGACAGGTAAGCTTTTTACCAGCTTTCTTTGTGCAGAGGTTGTGTGGGGGTGAGAGACAGAGCAGTTTAGGCATAAATATAGCACTTGATTCAGCCTCAACTCTTTACATACCCACCGCTAGCTGTAAAGTGCACAGGCATCGTATTCCAGTTAAAACCAGAAATTAACAACGTTATCGTTACGCACGTGTTTTTATGCAAACAGTGCCGGACGTTGTACTAGGGTCGTGACTGTAGCGCGTGTTTTAGGTTAACACTGTGCCGCGCGCACTAGTAAACGTGATCGAGGCATGTTTTACATGCACAGTCTCAGACGTTTTTATCATTCTGCGTTTAGTAGACCTATGCATTTTTAAAAGCACTGTGTCGGCGCTGGGAAGGCACGAGTGCGAGACTGAACACTGTGTCTTGAGAGCGGCTTACAAATTAATGGTAAACGCCATACAAATTGAGATAAGTCTACCATTGTCAACTTTCAACGGTTTAAATAACTTGGTACTGTACGGGTGTGAAGGAGGTCTCTCGTCTGCTTAACCGGCCTCTGCATAAAGAAAAGTCCCGTTCGCTACAATTACCTTATAGTGTATTACTAGGACCATAGTGAATCAATCTGTTTGGTGGTTTGTTTCAAACGTGCGTTGTATTGTGTTTTCCCTCTGTTGTCTTGTCGCAGCAATCTCTTGGTCTGAATTAATATGGCTACTTTAAAACCTACACCCATATCTTTAGCGCGCTTTGTTCTCGACACACAAAAGAAGAGATGCGATAAAATGAAAAGAGATGGACGGAGTAGCGGGTGGGCTGTTGGACAGAGTTTGGACTGGTGGTCTGGCTTAGAGAACCAACAACAAAAGGCAGACCATGGCATGTATTTGTGTGCTCTGTTGATTGATAAGCAAAATGGTATTCTAATGGGCCTTAACGGTCAATCTATCGATGCAGAGCAGGACAAAACTGCGACTGTTCCTTGATTTTGATCGCCCCTATGGCTCCAGGTCAACTTCAGGGACACGAACCACCAGTGGACACTTAGTTTGCAGTAGCCTGTGAATATCACCATTGTTTTAAATATAGTGAACAAGAATTGTCTCGAAATGGCTTTGCCAGCGCTGTTGATTCATGTGCGGTCAGGCAAGCTGAGGAAGAACCATTCTTTGATTATGTTAAACGTTTCGAAGATCGCTATAGGCGCTACTGTGAGTTGACGGGAGACTGGGTTATATTCAATTCCGATGTAATGATTCTCACTGCAATTTCAGGTGTTAAATCTGAACTGAAGGCCCGATATTTTAACACCCTGCCCCAGCTCAACAGTTGGACTGACTTTATACAATGGGGCCAGCGAATTGATGTCAGCTTAGTTGAGAGAATGGACTCTCAGAATGTGTCGGCCACACGCATAGCCGCTGTTGACTGTGCTACAGAGAACTCCCCCAATCCCTATGCAAATTTAACAGCCCCTTCTCCCATGTATACTACTCCCGCATGTAACACATCGCAAGTGAACCCTCTTAAGCAAGGACATTGCTTTTCATGCAAAAAGGTTGGACATTGGGCTGACAGATGTCCCACTAAGATTCATTTTAGACCCAGCCCCAAGCGCAACCAACAACGTAGACCGAATTTTAACAGAGATGCTAAACTCATGGAGCAAATGCGCGAATTTTTTGCTCATATGAACGTTAAACCTTAGTCAGCATAACGATTAGTGGCCTCTGCTTCAGAAACGTTTAGGTGCCCGCCCCAGTTATTTGTAATTTACCTATACCCACGACTGTTTCAGGTTTGTGTTCTAGGCTTATTTAACTACAAGCGTAATATATTCCCGACTACAGCGCCATCGCAAAACCTCTATTTTTAAAGGTGGCAATGGTTGAATGCAATCTAATAGGGGATAGCTTAACAGATGCCGATAACACATTTGAATGACAATTATGTTTTCCACACAGCCCTTTCTTATAGACCTGTTTGGAAAAAGAGGGGATAGCCTACTTGACGACTACAGACACCGATTAGTCTCGCCAGCAAACTCACGACTTTCGTGGCATTGCCTTCACAAGTACCATCTTACATTCAATAGGAACCAGAGGGGAACGTTCAAGCAAACACAAGCGAAAGCAGCAGTCAATAAAGGCATCGCTGAATTAGCTCCAACACTAACAGCCCTATGTTACTGTTTTAAAATAAATGTACAAATCAGACGATAATAATAATAATAATAATATCTTTATTTTGTATTGCGCTTTATCAGATACCCAAAGTCGCAGATTACAGAGTCATAGAGGAGGGGGGGGGGGGGGGTAGTACAGACAGGGGGGGACAGTACAAGCAGGAGACATTTACATTTACAGGCAAAGAAAAAAGGGGGGGGGGGGGGGTATTACAGACAGGGGGGGACAACACAAGCATACACAGCACAAAAAGAAAACAGAGTTTTGAGATGTAACAGGGGGTAGAAGTGTAGGCAGTTGGGTAATGGTGGCTAGGGATAGGGAAGATCATAGGCTTGGGTGAAGAGGTACGTTTTGAGGCGGGACTTGAATGTTGTGAGTGAGGGAGAGTGGCGAACAGTTTGGGGGAGGGATGTTAGAAAATAAATCATTGTCTGTAACCCTCCTAAATGACCACTTTGAAGCATTTTCCTTCCAGCATAGAACAGATGGTAAAACTCAATTTGATCTGGAATTTTATATAATGCTTACATTGGTAATAAGATAATTGTCCAGAACATCAGCGTGCTTTAGGCTCTCCATGCTAAGTTTAAGGGACCTTTCCCAGTAGTGTTTGTCCACTCCCACATCAGTGTTAGTGGACACCTGCATATCAACATCTAAATGGTACCATCTTTCCCAAACCAAGAGGTTGCTTGACTACCTGCCGGCTAAATGTTGCATGTTGTACTAACTTACTGCTTATGACGGTCATACCTGATATGTAAGTAGGTCTGGTATGGCCATGCTCGTCTTTATGTTCATGTCCCATGGGTTGTCTGTGTCTACTGTGAAATGTAATGTGCATATTCCATAAATCTGCCTATGTCAATCAGTGCTCTGCTCTGCCAACCGCCTCTGCTATGCATACTGTCACCTGTTTCCTGTCTCCTCAGATACTGTTCGGACATGGAGACACTCAGGCTGTTGCAACCAGCTTCATCACCATCATCTGGGTCCAGAGAGCGCATCGCAGACCAGGAGAGATCCTACCATCACCTCCTGACTGCCATAGTCGCAGGCTGACGACCCCATCTCCATCATCGCGGTCCAGAGGCCGCATCGCAGACCAGGAGGATTCTACCATCACCTCCTGACCGCCACAGTCGCAGGCTGACGACCCCATCTCCATCATCTGGGTCCAGAGGGCGCATCGCAGACCAGGAGGATTCTACCATTACCCCCCCCCCCCCCCCCCCCCAAACTGTCTCAGTCACACCCAAGGCGCGGTTACACGAGGTCCTAACATCAACCACGGACTTCCTTCAACCCCTTCTCCAAGCTGGACGTTGCCGGCATTACCACTCAATGAACTAAATTGCCCTTGAATGTTTAGGCTCACATATGTCAATATAGTAGTCTGTTCAGGGAAAGGAATTAATTTGGTGAGTTGGGTTGGTGGATGTGCAACTATCACTCACAGCTTACAATAAGAGTTGTTGCACAGCAAAGCTGCAGAAGAATTTGTCCTCTAAAAGGAGGTCTCGCTTCTGCCTGTGAGAGAAGGGCCAACATCCTGTTTGTGACCAACCCCTCAAAATAGACGGAATTATTTTCCATTTCATGCAGGGTGTCTGAAACATTCTCCACACCCATTTTATTTCCTCTGTTTTCAAATATTCGGTCTGGTCGGCCATGGGATACCACAGTAATCACCCCCTTATGAACGTTACTGTTGACACTCCTCCCTGCCCATGCTCATATCTACCATGAAAACTTGGCTGTTGGGATGATGGTTGACTATGCAGATAGCTTAAATAATACTAACTGTTGGATCTGCCAGAATATGCCCTCAGGTTATACTGATGCCCGTCCCACATAACCTTGGAGACGTCCAAGGGAGTGTGGGCAGCGGTGTCAGGCCTGGTAGGTATCTTCCTGGCAATCACAGTTATCTTAGCCGTCTACAAGACAATGTGTTGTTGGTCTCTGTATTAGAGTTGCCACCATCCCCTCCAAGCCAGGTACTGTACAGGTCATTGCCTCTGGGTCAACTCCCCAGCGTAGAAACATTGCATAGGTGTGAGCATGGCAGAGAGAAGTCCCATACACCTGAGATGGCTGAGTAGGTTATTGTTTTTAAATGTGAATATTTACATATTCAAATAGGGGACTGATGGAAATTGATATTACCATTGACTCACATATTTACAAGTCTATTGCAAGCATGCAGGCTCTCCTTTGTGTGTGTTTGCCATGGGCAATTGATCACCCATGGTGAGGCCCTATGCAAAATAGTCGTCGTCACCTTTCCAGACTTCCTCTCTAACCAGGGTGATTTAATACACACCAACTATTTTACATGTTGGCTTTTGTGCCTTTGTGTGTTGACCTTCAGGAAACCTTCCGTGGGTAACCTCCCCTCCCCTCCCCTCCCCTCCCCTCCCACTCACCTCCCCTGTCCCACCTCTGAACTGTAACACACCCCCTGTGATCTGTGACCTCCCATAGCTGACCTTATAAAAAGTAATACTGTACATTGAAAGCCAATCTTTTACCCTGTCTCATTTGATAAGGAACTGATTCCCTATAGGATGTACGTGGAATAAACCTACAAAACCTTTTGATTCATCTCGTGGTACCTTTATCTTATCTACAGAGTTTAGCCTCAGTTTTAATTCTGTCAATTAAAATATTGTTTCTAAAATTGAATTGTCGCGTCGTGCCTAACAACTCCCCTTACCTGTTCTAAAACCAGAGCAAAGCACGGCCTCTTGGGGCTTATTGCTTAATTAAGCGCCACAAAACAGTCAGTCAGTCAGTCAAACTTTACCAAACTTTATTAATTAAACTCTAAATAACCATAAAATTCTTCATCTTCAGTGTACAAGTCGGCATCCAGCCCGATCTATATCTGTCTATATAAAGGATAATTTAGACTCGGATTAAGCTGAGGAAAGGAAGGGGGAGGAGAGGAGTGGGGTGGTTCATAGGGGAAGGGAGAGGAGTGGGGAGGAAAGGCAGGGAGAGGAGAGAAGTGGGGTGGATCATAGGGGAAGGGAGAGGAGTGGGGAGGAAAGGAAGGGAGAGGAGAGTAAGAAAGAGGAGAGGATTGGCCGCTGCGTCTCTCTTCCTCGCTCCTTCGCTGCTCCAGTTGCAAGGAGAGAGACAGCTGGTTCGACACTTCACTCAACCGTTCGCTCAGCTCGTACGACGCTTCACTCAACCCTTTGTTCAGCCGCTTCTCTTCCTCCCACTCCTTCTTCAGCAGCTCCAGTTGCTTGGTCGTTGCCTCTCTCTTGTCCTTTTCCTCCCTCTGCTTCTTTAGCTGCTCCACGTGCAGGGCGAGACACAGCTGGTTCGACACTACACTCAACCGTTCGTTCATCTCAACAAACTTATCTTTCAGGTCGCTGGCCTTCATTGCCCGCTTCAACAAGTTTTTGTTGTCATGTTTTTGCGTCAGCTCCACTGCAGAAGTCAGGATCTCCTCGAGTTTCGTCAGGGCATCTTTTACATCGGTGTTGTCCAGGTCCTCTTCTGTCACGGCAACCACAGACCTCTGTATGACCTTGGCTCTCTCTACCAGCTGACCACAGCGCTCCTTGTTGGCCTTCACATCTCCGTAGCACTCAATCAGCTTTCTGATCGCATTCAGGACTGGAATAACATACTCAGAGACTTTAAGGCCTGTGAGGGGAAGCAGAGAAAAAAAGATTGTTTTATCGACATTAAAAGTGACATCCTTTTTGTAGGAGCCGTATGAGTCCTTTTGAGTATTTGAGTTTATATTTTAGTTTGTGTGACTTATTATTGTTATTAGTGATTTAATTTCTATTGAATTGTCTACATGACTTTTTTATCTCTACATTGACTCGGTTAGTTGTGTGTGTGCTACACGAATGTTGTATGAGTATTGTAGGCCTTAACTGAAGCTCAAGGCCAATATTGTTAGGTTAATGCTAATGCTTAGACCAAAAACCCATTGAAACGCATAGTAGCTAGCTAGCCTTGCTGCTAATAAGTATTACGTGAGCATGCATATCTCGCAGATATTGACAGCGCATTCATTTTGAAAGAGGAACAGAGAAACGTGATCAAGGCATTTGTTGATCGAAAAGATGTTTTTGCCGTCCTTCCTACGGGATCCGGTAATAGTTTAATGTATCAGATGGTCATACTTTATTGCTCTGATTGGTTGTAGGTATCCAAATGAGCGAAGAGGCATTTTTTTTCTGGTTCGTGAAACACGCCCCATAATCACAGCTCAATGGAGCAGTATCAGACTCATATTCTGACTAGAATTATGAGTATGACATCGTCAGGCTAGGTGTGTGCCCCCTATAGGTCAGAAATTAATTGACAGTAGGATAAAGGTGGGCCAGGCCAAGGAGAGTGGAGAGTTCCGGCCTGCGCATATCATCATTGACCGTGACCGTGGCAAGGACAACGTGACCGGGGTCGTGATTAGGAAACGTTAACCGTGCAGAACCTTGAACTGAGCTGAACTTAGAACAAAACAAAGAAATACTTTACTTTACTTTACTGCTTTAATTTACTTTTGAAAGAAATAAACGGATTTAAGTTAATTATATCCGCATCTCATGGACTCTTTGCATCAATATAAACAAAGAGGTTGTGAAGAATCTGAACGTGTCCGGCTTAGTAGACTACACTAGACTGGAATCCTTTAAGGCGAGACACGGCAGGTGAAATATCGATTTTTTTCATGCCCTGGTCAAATTTGAGATTTTGGGCTAGTTTGCCTCTTTAACTTGTTATCTTTCATACTACCATAAAGAAAACGTCACAATTACACATTTATGTGTCTGTTTCACTTCATTTAGTTCAGCCGCGGCATCCATTTTCTCCTAAATTAACCAAGAATTTTCCCTTGAACCGCGTTCAGCGTTTCGTTCTTTTACACGACATCTGTCATGTCTTCTATGATTTTAAAGCTCTGAGGCTCGATAAGAAGGCTGTGTAATCCAAATATGGGCATTTCCTTTCTTTTCAGCAACCAATCCTGACTTTCTGAAGGGATTCATTGGCTGACGGCGCTTTCCTGCTAACGTGATTCGCTCAGTGCGTCACGTGTTGTCTTTAAATGCGGTTTTCTCAAAATGAGTGTTTTTTCATTTTTAGGTACACATTTCTCAGCCTATGTAGAACCTAGGTACACCACACTTCCCAGTTTCACACATAGCATTGTTATGAAGATATCTACAGACGGATTTATTTATAAATTGTTCCTGGCAAGATTAATGGGTCATTTTACCTGGAAATCATGGCGAAAATAGGGTTTTTAAGGCCATGGATAGTATATTTTGATTTCCCAGGTCATAAAAGCAGATATCCTTAAATCCATCTGAGGATTTTTTGTCATTTGATATATAAACAAAATAAAAAAAGAATTTTGGTCCTGGCTTTATCACAGTTTAAGATTCATGTACCGGAAATATATGCAAAAAATTGCATATTTAATTAGATCCAGC
>NC_137921.1:2398072-2400572 GCF_963457725.1 Sprattus sprattus | reverse complement strand
ACACAGGGCCTCACATGTCACAGGAACATTACCACACAGGGCCTCACATGTCACAGGAACATTACCACACATATCAGTGTGTGTGTGTGTGTGTGTGTGTGTGTGTGTGTGGAGGTTACAGGACTCATGACATGAGTCGGAGGCAGAAGCTTCTGTACTTCTCTAACGAGCCTGAAATATTCAGTCAGGAATGAAATGAGCTGAATAGCACCGCTAATGCTAATGCCTTGTTAGCCTGAGTCGCTGAGCATAGGAGAACCTATAAAGCCTCCGAACAGGCCACAGTGACACATCACTTTCACTTTCACTTTCACTTTCACTTTCACTTTCCATATAGAGAACTGCAAACCAGATATGCAGACTGTGATGATGTGATCGTCCTTACAGGTGAATATGCTCTCTGGCTGTCATGCCATCGAGCCTGGCTCTTTTGGTGTGGAGGTCAGAGTGCATGTTTGGCACCCTGTAGACCTGTGTTTGAGTCCGGGTGGGCTGACCACGCTCTCCCTTCGCTACACAGACAATGTGATGAGTTCAGTTCCGCAGAGGGAGGTCATGGAGGTTAGAGGCATGGGAGAACATGTGTGCTTCCTGCCCAGTTTGAGCACCAAGCATCCAGACGAAGCAGCAATAGAGGTCAGCCTCTGATGATTTGGAGCACATGTTTGGATTGTGTGTGTGTGTGAGTGTGTGTGTGTGTGTGTGTGTGTACTCATAGTTGGCTGTGTGTGTGTGTGTGTGCGCTCATAGTTGGTTGTGTGTGTGTGTGTGTGTGTGTGTTGGCTGTATTTGTGTGTCTGTTTGTGTGTCTGTTTGTGCGTGTGTGCGTGTGTGTGTGTGTGTGTGTGTGTGTGTGTGTGTGTGTGTGTGTGTGTGTGTGTGTGTGTGTGTGTGTGTGTGTGTGTGCTTCATACTGGTGGGTTGGGTGTCGGGTTGTGTTGTGTGTGTGTGTGTCTCTGTGTGTGTGTGTGTGTGTGTGCGTGTGTGCAATGTTTCATATACAGGAAATATGGCCTTCCAGGCAAGGGGAACAGACAATCAGCTTATCATTAGTCTGAGTGTTGCTATTTAAATTCGTTTTATATTCCCATTGCCTTTTGTATTCACACGGCTGTGTTTTTTTGTTTCTTTAATATCCTCGTAATATTATTCTGTTGTTCTTAACTCCAGCCTCCTCAACCTTGCATTCCACATCCAAACAACCACCCTAATAAAGCACCTTTGAATGGAATGGAGTTGATAGAGAGAGTAGAATTGAATAAGGGATGGAGACAATGGGCCCTAATTTCACAGGCAATGAGCACTGCGAATGGGCTTCACGCATTAGCCACCGCACCGTGAGAATAGACAGGTCTACCTGTATTTGTGTGTGTGTGTGTGTGTGTGTGTGTGTGTGTGTGTGTGTGTGTGTGTGTGTGTGTGTGTGTGTGTGTGTGTGTGTGTTTGTATGTGAGAACAGGCAGGGATAGCTATATTTGCTCATTTAGTTGGCACAAAGCATAAATGGAGTAATTAGTAGATGTGGTAATATCGTTCTTTATCAACCAATCACTATGATTCAACCATACCTGTCACACCGACCATATAAACTATAGACCAAACTACAGTTTTCAGTCCTAAACAGAGCGGTTTACACCAGAGGAGATGGAGGTCTGCCCGACATGGAATCATTCAGAGGTTTTCAACAGGAAAAGGCGCTGCGTTGAAGGACTTCAAGTACACATGGAACTCCCTGTATGTTTGTTGACCCACCCGTGTTTGCGCTCAAAATCTTGGTTGTGTTATGAAACACACACACACACACACACACACACACACGTACACACACAAACACACACACACACACACACACACACACACACACACACACACACCAACACACATGTTTGCGCTCAGAATCTTGGTCATGTTATGAAACTAGCTGAACGATTTTTCCAGGTTATTAAATTAGCTTTAGGTCATGCACTGCAGACTTTGTGTACTGCCAGACGCATTGCCCATCAATGAAATTAGACAGACACCCACACACACACACACACAGTCACACACACACACACACACACACACACACACACACACACACACACACACACAGTCACACACACACACACACACACACACACACACACACACACACACACACACACACACAGTCACACACACACACACACACACACACACACATACATACACACACACACTCACACAAACACACACACACACACACACAGTCACACACACACACACACACACACACACACACACACACATACATACACACACACACTCACACAAACACACACACACACACACAAACACACACACACACACACACACACAGGCAGACACAAACACACACACACACAAACACACACAGTCACACAAACACAAACACAAACACCAACACCAACACAAACACAAACACAAACACAAACACACACACACACAACAGTGTTTAATACTCCCATCACCATGGTATCCACTAACACTTCTGAAAGGT
>NC_137921.1:2388072-2390572 GCF_963457725.1 Sprattus sprattus | reverse complement strand
CTCTCTCTCTCTCTGTCTCTCTCTCATTCTGTCTCTTTCTCTCTTGTGTTATGTCTCTCTCTCTCTGTCTGTCTGTCTCTCTCTCATTCTGTCTCTCTCTCATTTTGTCTCTCCCTCTCTCTCTCTCGCTCTTTCTTTCTGTCTCTCTCTCTCTCTCTCTCTTTGTCCCTCTCGCTCTTTCTCTCTCTCTCTCTCTCTGTCTCTCTTTCTCTCTGTCTCTTGTTCTTTCTCTCTCTCTCTATCTCTCTCTCTCTCTCTTTGTCCCTCTCTCTCTTTCTCTCTCTCTCTCTGTCTCTCTGTCTCTCTCTCTCTTGTTCTTTCTCTCTCTCTCTCTCTCTCTCTATCTCTATCTATCTCTCTCTCTTTCTTCCCTTTTCTCTGCCAGTCTCCTGAAGTCTCACTGAGTGCCAGTTTGTGTTGGGTGTTTAACTCTCTGTTGCTGTCGGATTACCAGATTACCAGATTACCAGATTACCTGCCTTCTGAGTATTTGCCACCTGTCTCTGTCTTTTTTTTTTCTTTCTGCCAGTCTGAGTCAATTTTTGCATGCCGTTGTTGTGTATCGTTTTACCTTCCAGGCAGTCTGTCTTTCAGACTCCTTTTCTCTGTCTGTGAGTCTGTGTGTGTGTGTGTGTGTGTGTGTGTGTGCGCTGTGTTCTCTGTCTGTGCGTCTGTGTGTGTACACTGTATTCTCCTCTAGTCTCTATCTCTATATCTTTCAATCCTTTTTCTGTCTGTATTTTAAGTGTGGTTTCTCGTGCACATAAATCCCCATGAGGGACACACTTAGCTTTGCTAACACGGACTAAAAGCTACACGTGTATAATGATGTTAAATAATGTTCACTTAAAACATTGTGTGTGTGTGTGTGTGTGTGTGTGTGTGTGTGTGTGTCTGTGTGTGTGTGTGTGTGTGTGTCTCTGTGTGTATAATGATGTTAAATAATGTTCACTAAAAAACATTGTGTGTGTGTGTGTGTGTGTGTGTGTGTGTGTGTGTGTGTGTGTGTGTGTCTCTGTGTGTATACTGATGTTAAATAATGTTCACTCAAAACATCGAAGCCTGTCATTTTTCCATCTGAATCAGTCAATGTTTATGCCAAAGGCTCGTGAACTAATGATGAGTATGGTATGACTCAAGAAACATCTGCAATTTCAACGTCTTTATTGTATCAGAATAGAAAAGAAAATACTTTTTTTGTCATTTGTTATTTGCATACAACGAATTTTGGAGCGCTGGTCCTGTCGGTGCGACGAGGGACAACATATAACACAACAACAACATATAACACAACAACAACATATAACACAACAACAACATAAAACACAACAACAACAACATATCACACATCAACAACATATAACACAACAACAACATATAACACATCAACAACAACATATAACACAACCACAACATATAACACATCAACAACAACATATAACACAACAACAGCATTTAACACAACAACAACATATAACACAACAACAACATATAACACAACAACAACATATAACACAACAACAGCAACATATAACACAACAACAACATATAACACAACAACAACATAAAACACAACCACAACATATCACACAACAACAACATATAACACAACAACAACATATAACACAACAACAACATATAACACAACAACAACATATAACACAACAACAACATATAACACAACAACAACATAAAACACAACCACAACATATTACACAACAACAACATATAACACAACAACAACATATAACACAACAACAACAACATATAACACAACAACAACATATAACACAACAACAACATATAACACAACAACAACATAAAACACAACAACAACATATAACACAACAACAACATATAACACAACAACAACAACATATAACACAACAACAACATATAACACAACAACAACATATAACACAACAACAACATATAACACAACAACAACAACATATAACACAACAACCACAAAGACTCTGAGACTTCTCATGCATTTCACTCAAAAACATCTCAACCAAAAATGTAAAGACTTCTCATGCGTTTCACTCAAACACATCACAACCAGAGACTTAAAGACTTCTCATGCATTTCACTCAAACACATCACAACCAGAGACTTAAAGACTTCTCATGCATTTCACTCAAACACATCACAACCAGAGACTCAAAGACTTCTCATGCATTTCACTCAAACACATCACAACCAGAGACTTAAAGACTTCTCATGCATTTCACTCAAACACATCACAACCAGAGACTTAAAGACTTCTCATGCGTTTCACTCAAACACATCACAACCAGAGACTCAAAGACCCTCATTCCCTCAACACTTAGATAAGTGTGTGTGTGCGTTAGAAGGACACATGAAATGAGAAACAGCAGTAAAGCTGCTGCCTTTGAAACAGCGAATAGAGGCCATCCACAAGCCATACGCTAACCATCCACTAGCCCTGAACCTACAGAGACTTATTATCTTACTTATTCTTTTATTTATATATTTA
>NC_137921.1:2360572-2370572 GCF_963457725.1 Sprattus sprattus | reverse complement strand
GTATCTAGCATCCTGGTACTGTAGGTATCTAGCATCCTGGTACTGTAGGTATCTAGCATCCTGGTACTGTAGGTATCTAGCATCCTGGTACTGTAGGTATCTAGCATCCTGGTACTGTAGGTATCTAGCATCCTGGTACTGTAGGTATCTAGCATCCTGGTACTGTAGGTATCTAGCATCCTGGTACTGTAGGTATCTAGCATCCTGGTACTGTAGGTATCTAGCATCCTGGTACTGTAGTGTAGGTATCTAGCATCCTGGTACTGTAGGGTAGGTATCTAGCATCCTGGTACTGTAGGGTAGGTATCTAGCATCCTGGTACTGTAGGGTAGGTATCTAGCATCCTGGTACTGTAGGTATCTAGCATCCTGGTACTGTAGGGTAGGTATCTAGTATCCTGGTACTGTAGGTATCTAGCATCCTGGTACTGTAGGTATCTAGCATCCTGGTACTGTAGGTATCTTGCATCCTGGTACTGTAGGGTAGGTATCTAGCATCCTGGTACTGTAGGGTAGGTATCTAGCATCCTGGTACTGTAGGTATCTAGCATCCTGGTACTGTAGGTATCTAGCATCCTGGTACTGTAGGTATCTAGCATCCTGGTACTGTAGGTATCTAGCATCCTGGTACTGTAGGTATCTAGCATCCTGGTACTGTAGGTATCTAGCATCCTGGTACTGTAGGTATCTAGCATCCTGGTACTGTAGGTATCTAGCATCCTGGTACTGTAGGTATCTTGCATCCTGGTACTGTAGGGTAGGTATCTAGCATCCTGGTACTGTAGGTATCTAGCATCCTGGTACTGTATCTAGTATCCTGGTACTGTAGGTATCTAGTATCCTGGTACTGTTGGGTAGGTATCTAGCATCCTGGTACTGTAGGTATCTAGCATCCTGGTACTGTAGGGTAGGTATCTAGCATCCTGGTACTGTAGGTATCTAGCATCCTGGTACTGTAGGTATCTAGCATCCTGGTACTGTAGGTATCTAGCATCCTGGTACTGTAGGTATCTAGCATCCTGGTACTGTAGGTATCTAGCATCCTGGTACTGTAGGTATCTAGCATCCTGGTACTGTAGGGTAGGTATCTAGCATCCTGGTACTGTAGGTATCTAGCATCCTGGTACTGTAGGTATCTAGCATCCTGGTACTGTAGGTATCTAGCATCCTGGTACTGTAGGTATCTAGCATCCTGGTACTGTAGGGTAGGTATCTAGCATCCTGGTACTGTAGGTATCTAGCATCCTGGTACTGTAGGTATCTAGCATCCTGGTACTGTAGGGTAGGTATCTAGCATCCTGGTACTGTAGGTATCTAGCATCCTGGTACTGTAGGTATCTAGCATCCTGGTACTGTAGGTATCTAGCATCCTGGTACTGTAGGTATCTAGCATCCTGGTACTGTAGGGTAGGTATCTAGCATCCTGGTACTGTAGGTATCTAGCATCCTGGTACTGTAGGTATCTAGCATCCTGGTACTGTAGTGTAGGTATCTAGCATCCTGGTACTGTAGGGTAGGTATCTAGCATCCTGGTACTGTAGGGTAGGTATCTAGCATCCTGGTACTGTAGGTATCTAGCATCCTGGTACTGTAGGTATCTAGCATCCTGGTACTGTAGGGTAGGTATCTAGCATCCTGGTACTGTAGGTATCTAGCATCCTGGTACTGTAGGTATCTAGCATCCTGGTACTGTAGGTATCTAGCATCCTGGTACTGTAGGTATCTAGCATCCTGGTACTGTAGGGTAGGTATCTAGCATCCTGGTACTGTAGGTATCTAGCATCCTGGTACTGTAGGTATCTAGCATCCTGGTACTGTAGTGTAGGTATCTAGCATCCTGGTACTGTAGGGTAGGTATCTAGCATCCTGGTACTGTAGGTATCTAGCATCCTGGTACTGTAGGTATCTAGCATCCTGGTACTGTAGGTATCTAGCATCCTGGTACTGTAGTGTAGGTATCTAGCATCCTGGTACTGTAGGTATCTAGCATCCTGGTACTGTAGGGTAGGTATCTAGTATCCTGGTACTGTAGGTATCTAGCATCCTGGTACTGTAGGTATCTAGCATCCTGGTACTGTAGGTATCTAGCATCCTGGTACTGTAGTGTAGGTATCTAGCATCCTGGTACTGTAGGTATCTAGCATCCTGGTACTGTAGGGTAGGTATCTAGTATCCTGGTACTGTAGGTATCTAGCATCCTGGTACTGTAGGTATCTAGCATCCTGGTACTGTAGTGTAGGTATCTAGCATCCTGGTACTGTAGTGTAGGTATCTAGCATCCTGGTACTGTAGTGTAGGTATCTAGCATCCTGGTACTGTAGGCATCTAGCATCCTGGTACTGTAGGGTAGGTATCTAGCATCCTGGTACTGTAGGGTAGGTATCTAGCATCCTGGTACTGTAGGTATCTAGCATCCTGGTACTGTAGGGTAGGTATCTAGCATCCTGGTACTGTAGGTATCTAGCATCCTGGTACTGTAGGGTAGGTATCTAGCATCCTGGTACTGTAGGGTAGGTATCTAGCATCCTGGTACTGTAGGTATCTAGCATCCTGGTACTGTAGGTATCTAGCATCCTGGTACTGTAGGGTAGGTATCTAGTATCCTGGTACTGTAGGGTAGGTATCTAGCATCCTGGTACTGTAGTGTAGGTATCTAGCATCCTGGTACTGTAGGTATCTAGTATCCTGGTACTGTAGGTATCTAGCATCCTGGTACTGTAGGTATCTAGCATCCTGATACTGTAGGTATCTAGCATCCTGGTACTGTAGGTATCTAGCATCCTGGTACTGTAGTGTAGGTATCTAGCATCCTGGTACTGTAGGGTAGGTATCTAGCATCCTGGTACTGTAGGTATCTAGCATCCTGGTACTGTAGTGTAGGTATCTAGCATCCTGGTACTGTAGGTATCTAGTATCCTGGTACTGTAGGTATCTAGCATCCTGGTACTGTAGGTATCTAGCATCCTGGTACTGTAGGTATCTAGCATCCTGGTACTGTAGGTATCTAGCATCCTGGTACTGTAGGTATCTAGCATCCTGGTACTGTAGGTATCTAGCATCCTGGTACTGTACTGTAGGTATCTAGTATCCTGGTACTGTAGGTATCTAGCATCCTGGTACTGTAGGTATCTAGCATCCTGGTACTGTAGGGTAGGTATCTAGCATCCTGGTACTGTAGTGTAGGTATCTAGCATCCTGGTACTGTAGGTATCTAGCATCCTGGTACTGTAGGGTAGGTATCTAGTATCCTGGTACTGTAGGTATCTAGCATCCTGGTACTGTAGGTATCTAGCATCCTGGTACTGTAGGTATCTAGCATCCTGGTACTGTAGGTATCTAGCATCCTGGTACTGTAGGTATCTAGCATCCTGGTACTGTAGGTATCTAGCATCCTGGTACTGTACTGTAGGTATCTAGTATCCTGGTACTGTAGGTATCTAGCATCCTGGTACTGTAGGTATCTAGCATCCTGGTACTGTAGGGTAGGTATCTAGCATCCTGGTACTGTAGTGTAGGTATCTAGCATCCTGGTACTGTAGGTATCTAGCATCCTGGTACTGTAGGTATCTAGCATCCTGGTACTGTAGGGTAGGTATCTAGCATCCTGGTACTGTAGGGTAGGTATCTAGCATCCTGGTACTTTAGGTATCTAGCATCCTGGTACTGTAGGGTAGGTATCTAGCATCCTGGTACTGTAGGGTAGGTATCTAGCATCCTGGTACTGTAGGGTAGGTATCTAGCATCCTGGTACTGTAGGTATCTAGCATCCTGGTACTGTAGGTATCTAGCATCCTGGTACTGTAGGTATCTAGCATCCTGGTACTGTAGGGTAGGTATCTAGCATCCTGGTACTGTAGGGTAGGTATCTAGCATCCTGGTACTGTAGGTATCTAGCATCCTGGTACTGTACTGTAGGTATCTAGCATCCTGGTACTGTAGGTATCTAGTATCCTGGTACTGTAGGTATCTAGCATCCTGGTACTGTACTGTAGGTATCTAGCATCCTGGTACTGTAGGTATCTAGCATCCTGGTACTGTAGGTATCTAGCATCCTGGTACTGTAGGTATCTAGCATCCTGGTACTGTAGGTATCTAGCATCCTGGTACTGTAGGGTAGGTATCTAGCATCCTGGTACTGTAGGTATCTAGCATCCTGGTACTGTAGGTATCTAGCATCCTGGTACTGTAGGTATCTAGCATCCTGGTACTGTAGGGTAGGTATCTAGCATCCTGGTACTGTAGGTATCTAGCATCCTGGTACTGTAGGTATCTAGCATCCTGGTACTGTAGGTATCTAGCATCCTGGTACTGTAGGTATCTAGCATCCTGGTACTGTAGGTATCTAGCATCCTGGTACTGTAGGTATCTAGCATCCTGGTACTGTAGGTATCTAGTATCCTGGTACTGTAGGTATCTAGCATCCTGGTACTGTAGGGTAGGTATCTAGCATCCTGGTACTGTAGTGTAGGTATCTAGCATCCTGGTACTGTAGGTATCTAGCATCCTGGTACTGTAGGTATCTAGCATCCTGGTACTGTAGGGTAGGTATCTAGCATCCTGGTACTGTAGTGTAGGTATCTAGCATCCTGGTACTGTAGGTATCTAGCATCCTGGTACTGTAGGTATCTAGCATCCTGGTACTGTAGGGTAGGTATCTAGCATCCTGGTACTGTAGGTATCTAGCATCCTGGTACTGTAGGTATCTAGTATCCTGGTACTGTAGGTATCTAGCATCCTGGTACTGTAGGTATCTAGCATCCTGGTACTGTAGGTATCTAGTATCCTGGTACTGTAGGTATCTAGCATCCTGGTACTGTAGGTATCTAGCATCCTGGTACTGTAGGGTAGGTATCTAGCATCCTGGTACTCTAGGTATCTAGCATCCTGGTACTGTAGGTATCTAGCATCCTGGTACTGTAGGTATCTAGCATCCTGGTACTGTAGGGTAGGTATCTAGCATCCTGGTACTGTAGGTATCTAGCATCCTGGTACTGTAGGTATCTAGCATCCTGGTACTGTAGGTATCTAGCATCCTGGTACTGTAGGGTAGGTATCTAGCATCCTGGTACTGTAGGTATCTAGCATCCTGGTACTGTAGGTATCTAGCATCCTGGTACTGTAGGTATCTAGCATCCTGGTACTGTAGGTATCTAGCATCCTGGTACTGTAGGGTATCTAGCATCCTGGTACTGTAGGTATCTAGCATCCTGGTACTGTAGGTATCTAGCATCCTGGTACTGTAGGTATCTAGCATCCTGGTACTGTAGGTATCTAGCATCCTGGTACTGTAGGTATCTAGCATCCTGGTACTGTAGGTATCTAGCATCCTGGTACTGTAGGGTAGGTATCTAGCATCCTGGTACTGTAGGTATCTAGCATCCTGGTACTGTAGGTATCTAGCATCCTGGTACTGTAGGTATCTAGCATCCTGGTACTGTAGGTATCTAGCATCCTGGTACTGTAGGTATCTAGCATCCTGGTACTGTAGGGTAGGTATCTAGCATCCTGGTACTGTAGGGTAGGTATCTAGCATCCTGGTACTGTAGGTATCTAGCATCCTGGTACTGTAGGGTAGGTATCTAGCATCCTGGTACTGTAGGTATCTAGCATCCTGGTACTGTAGGTATCTAGCATCCTGGTACTGTAGGTATCTAGCATCCTGGTACTGTAGGTATCTAGCATCCTGGTACTGTAGGTATCTAGCATCCTGGTACTGTAGGGTAGGTATCTAGCATCCTGGTACTGTAGGGTAGGTATCTAGCATCCTGGTACTGTAGGTATCTAGCATCCTGGTACTGTAGGGTAGGTATCTAGCATCCTGGTACTGTAGGTATCTAGCATCCTGGTACTGTAGGTATCTAGCATCCTGGTACTGTAGGTATCTAGCATCCTGGTACTGTAGGTATCTAGCATCCTGGTACTGTAGGTATCTAGCATCCTGGTACTGTAGGGTAGGTATCTAGCATCCTGGTACTGTACTGTAGGTATCTAGCATCCTGGTACTGTACTGTAGGTATCTAGCATCCTGGTACTGTAGGGTAGGTATCTAGCATCCTGGTACTGTAGGTATCTAGCATCCTGGTACTGTACTGTAGGTATTTAGCATCCTGGTACTGTAGGTATCTAGCATCCTGGTACTGTAGGTATCTAGCATCCTGGTACTGTAGGTATCTAGCATCCTGGTACTGTAGGGTAGGTATCTAGCATCCTGGTACTGTAGGTATCTAGCATCCTGGTACTGTAGGTATCTAGCATCCTGGTACTGTAGGTATCTAGCATCCTGGTACTGTAGGGTAGGTATCTAGCATCCTGGTACTGTAGTGTAGGTATCTAGCATCCTGGTACTGTAGGTATCTAGCATCCTGGTACTGTAGGGTAGGTATCTAGCATCCTGGTACTGTAGTGTAGGTATCTAGCATCCTGGTACTGTAGGTATCTAGCATCCTGGTACTGTAGGTATCTAGCATCCTGGTACTGTAGGTATCTAGCATCCTGGTACTGTAGGTATCTAGCATCCTGGTACTGTAGGTATCTAGCATCCTGGTACTGTACTGTAGGTATCTAGTATCCTGGTACTGTAGGTATCTAGCATCCTGGTACTGTAGGGTAGGTATCTAGCATCCTGGTACTGTAGGTATCTAGCATCCTGGTACTGTAGGTATCTAGCATCCTGGTACTGTAGGGTAGGTATCTAGCATCCTGGTACTGTAGGTATCTAGCATCCTGGTACTGTAGGTATCTAGCATCCTGGTACTGTAGGTATCTAGCATCCTGGTACTGTAGGTATCTAGCATCCTGGTACTGTAGGTATCTAGCATCCTGGTACTGTAGGTATCTAGCATCCTGGTACTGTACTGTAGGTATCTAGTATCCTGGTACTGTAGGTATCTAGCATCCTGGTACTGTAGGTATCTAGCATCCTGGTACTGTAGGTATCTAGCATCCTGGTACTGTAGGTATCTAGCATCCTGGTACTGTAGGGTAGGTATCTAGCATCCTGGTACTGTAGGTATCTAGCATCCTGGTACTGTAGGTATCTAGCATCCTGGTACTGTAGGGTAGGTATCTAGCATCCTGGTACTGTAGGTATCTAGCATCCTGGTACTGTAGGGTAGGTATCTAGCATCCTGGTACTGTAGGGTAGGTATCTAGCATCCTGGTACTGTAGGTATCTAGCATCCTGGTACTGTAGGTATCTAGCATCCTGGTACTGTAGGTATCTAGCATCCTGGTACTGTACTGTAGGTATCTAGCATCCTGGTACTGTAGGTATCTAGCATCCTGGTACTTATAGGTATCTAGCATCCTGGTACTGTAGGGTAGGTATCTAGCATCCTGGTACTGTAGGTATCTAGCATCCTGGTACTGTAGGTATCTAGCATCCTGGTACTGTAGGTATCTAGCATCCTGGTACTGTAGGTATCTAGCATCCTGGTACTGTACTGTAGGTATCTAGCATCCTGGTACTGTAGGTATCTAGCATCCTGGTACTGTAGGTATCTAGCATCCTGGTACTGTAGGTATCTAGCATCCTGGTACTGTACTGTAGGTATCTAGCATCCTGGTACTGTAGGTATCTAGCATCCTGGTACTGTAGGTATCTAGCATCCTGGTACTGTACTGTAGGTATCTAGCATCCTGGTACTGTAGGGTAGGTATCTAGCATCCTGGTACTGTAGGTATCTAGCATCCTGGTACTGTAGGTATCTAGCATCCTGGTACTGTAGGTATCTAGCATCCTGGTACTGTAGGTATCTAGCATCCTGGTACTGTAGGTATCTAGCATCCTGGTACTGTAGGGTAGGTATCTAGCATCCTGGTACTGTAGGTATCTAGCATCCTGGTACTGTAGGTATCTAGCATCCTGGTACTGTAGGTATCTAGCATCCTGGTACTGTAGGTATCTAGCATCCTGGTACTGTAGGTATCTAGCATCCTGGTACTGTAGGTATCTAGCATCCTGGTACTGTAGGTATCTAGCATCCTGGTACTGTAGGGTAGGTATCTAGCATCCTGGTACTGTAGGTATCTAGCATCCTGGTACTGTAGGTATCTAGCATCCTGGTACTGTAGGTATCTAGCATCCTGGTACTGTAGTGTAGGTATCTAGCATCCTGGTACTGTAGGTATCTAGCATCCTGGTACTGTAGGTATCTAGCATCCTGGTACTGTAGGGTAGGTATCTAGCATCCTGGTACTGTAGGTATCTAGCATCCTGGTACTGTAGGTATCTAGCATCCTGGTACTGTAGGGTAGGTATCTAGCATCCTGGTACTGTAGGGTAGGTATCTAGCATCCTGGTACTGTAGGTATCTAGCATCCTGGTACTGAAGGGTAGGTATCTAGCATCCTGGTACTGTAGGTATCTAGTATCCTGGTACTGTAGGGTAGGTATCTAGCATCCTGGTACTGTAGGTATCTAGCATCCTGGTACTGTACTGTAGGTATCTAGCATCCTGGTACTGTAGGTATCTAGCATCCTGGTACTGTAGGTATCTAGCATCCTGGTACTGTAGGTATCTAGCATCCTGGTACTGTAGGGTAGGTATCTAGCATCCTGGTACTGTAGGGTAGGTATCTAGCATCCTGGTACTGTAGGTATCTAGCATCCTGGTACTGAAGGGTAGGTATCTAGCATCCTGGTACTGTAGGTATCTAGTATCCTGGTACTGTAGGGTAGGTATCTAGCATCCTGGTACTGTAGGTATCTAGCATCCTGGTACTGTAGGTATCTAGCATCCTGGTACTGTAGGTATCTAGCATCCTGGTACTTTAGGTATCTAGCATCCTGGTACTGTAGGTATCTAGCATCCTGGTACTGTAGGGTAGGTATCTAGCATCCTGGTACTGTAGGGTAGGTATCTAGCATCCTGGTACTGTAGGTATCTAGCATCCTGGTACTGTAGGTATCTAGCATCCTGGTACTGTAGGTATCTAGCATCCTGGTACTGTAGGGTAGGTATCTAGCATCCTGGTACTGTAGGTATCTAGCATCCTGGTACTGTAGGTATCTAGCATCCTGGTACTGTAGGTATCTAGCATCCTGGTACTGTAGGGTAGGTATCTAGCATCCTGGTACTGTACTGTAGGTATCTAGCATCCTGGTACTGTAGGTATCTAGCATCCTGGTACTGTAGGTATCTAGCATCCTGGTACTGTAGGGTAGGTATCTAGCATCCTGGTACTGTAGGTATCTAGCATCCTGGTACTGTAGGTATCTAGCATCCTGGTACTGTAGGTATCTAGCATCCTGGTACTGTAGGGTAGGTATCTAGCATCCTGGTACTGTAGGTATCTAGCATCCTGGTACTGTAGGTATCTAGCATCCTGGTACTGTAGGTATCTAGCATCCTGGTCCTGTAGGTATCTAGCATCCTGGTACTGTAGGTATCTAGCATCCTGGTACTGTAGGTATCTAGCATCCTGGTACTGTAGGGTAGGTATCTAGCATCCTGGTACTGTAGGTATCTAGCATCCTGGTACTGTAGGTATCTAGCATCCTGGTACTGTAGGTATCTAGCATCCTGGTACTGTAGGTATCTAGCATCCAGATGTTTTCCCCCCTAACACAGGTCGTCTTATAGACCCAGGTCTCCCCCCCAGAGAGCAGCTGAGACCAGCCGGCTGTGGGCCAGCACTGAACCAGAACTGGGCCGCACTCAGCTGCAGTCGGTGATGAGGGGATAATTCAATTAAATGTCGCTGCGGCAGGAAGTGCTTCGGAGCAGGAAATTAACATCTTTTAATTTGCCTTCATTAAATTTCACACTTTCAACCTTGAAGTTAATTAAGAGTATCAGGACCAAGTTTAGGCAACCCCCTCAGTGTCTCAGGAGCTGTCACACACACACACACACACACACACACACACAGACACACACACACACACACACACACACACACACACACACACACACACACACACTCGCACTCTCAGAGAGATTCAGGCCCCCTGCTGCTCTTCGTCTCCCTGAGGTAGAAGGTGCCCTGAGCTCGCCACC
>NC_137921.1:2333072-2338072 GCF_963457725.1 Sprattus sprattus | reverse complement strand
GCCTCTGGTTATAAAAAAAAACAAGAATAAAACCTTGTTTAGTAAACACCACTCCAAAAGAAGAGAGCAAACGGCATAGCAAGCTAAACAGGGAGCGAAGCCTGTTGCACTCCAGGAAACAGTGATAAATTGTCTCTCTTTCAGTACAGAAAGGGCATGTATCCGGTAATGCCGAGTTCATCACAGACACTATGGCATTCACCGCAATGGCCCCATGCAAGATCCTCCACTGAAGGTCCCCCGTCCTTTTCGTCAGTGGAGACTTATAAAGAACTCTCCACACCGGCTTGATTTCATCAGTAATCCCCAACTTGTCCCTCCACACATTGTCCATTCTACCCTTCAGGTTAGCCCTATTAGCCACTTTCACCAGGTTCTTATACATAACCTTCCCCGTGACTATGTCCAAAAGCATCTCATCACCTTCCCCAAGTGCTAGCAGAGGGCTAGTATGACCACATTCTAGTACATCAGGAAACAGTCGCATAAAAGGAAAAACATCACATTCAGACCCTTCAGTATCATCCTGCAGGAGACTTTTCTCCTGAGAACTTAACACACCACTTAGTTTGTCCAAAAAAAGCTTCACAACCCTCTGAGACCTTATACCTAAAAAAGAGGCTGCCGCCTGCACATTCTGTAAATCACAACCTGCTATGCGAACAACATGTCTCAGTTGCAGGACTCTTTTTTTGCAGAGCAGAGTTTTAAAACCAGGAAAATCAAAAGATATGTCGAAACGTGACCCCATAACAATAGGCTCCTCCAGTAGCCAGTGCACAGATGATAGTCCTACTGCCCACTCATGCTTGAAAAACCCCCAAACCTTAAAAAGGCTCCTGTAGAAAGGACTCAGTCCATCAAGCGCCAGTTGTTTTATGTCCATCTGGAAAAGAGCAGTGTCCAGGCCCAGGTTGCTGACTCCGTGCAGAATGCCAAGAGCCAACGGTTTCCAGGCCAGAGTCCCTGGAGCAGTGAGCAGTCTCTGAATGAACTGCAGCCGAAAAGTGTCCCTCCTGCAGGCAAGATTCACGAGTCCTTGTCCCCCATCATCCTTCGATAGGAAAAGGACAGCTTGAGGGACCCAGTGTAGCTTGTCCCAGAAGAAGTTCACCACTTCTTTCTGGATACTCTCAAGTAGACCAGCAGGGGGGTCCAAACAAGCAAACTTGTGCCACAAGGATGATGCCACCAGGTTATTGATTACAAGTGTGCGCCCCCTGTAGGATAGTTGAGGGAGCAACCACTTCCATTTCCCCAACCGACACTTTACCTTTTCCAACACCCCCTCCCAGTTCTTTTGAACAAACAAAACATCCCCCAAATAAACACCAAGATATTTAAACCCTTCCTTTTTCCACACCAACCCACCCGACAAACCAAAGCACCTTTTCCCCCACTCCCCAACCCAAATAGCTTCAGACTTCCCCCAGTTTACTTTGGCAGAAGAGAGCACATTGAATTCCCCAACAATACTGTGTAGCACATTCAAGTCCTCTCTGTCATTCACAAAAACAGTTACATCATCAGCATAAGCAGACAAAAAAAAAACGTTCATCACAAAATGGCAAAGAAACACCCCTCAAATCAGAACGGAGTTTGTGTAACAGGGGCTCAATTGCAATAGAGTAAAGCATACCCGACAGTGGACACCCCTGCCTTACCCCTCTTTTGACCTTGAATGGGGCACTCAGGCCTCCATTTATTTTCAGCAGGCTCTCAATGTTGCAATAGATGGCCTTGACCATTGCTGTGAAAGTGACGCTGAACCCAAAAGCCTCAAAAGTTGCCCACAAATAATCATGTTCAACACGGTCAAACGCTTTTTGTTGATCAAGAGAGATCAGCCCCATATTAATGCCTGCATTACTTGACACAGTCATCAGGTCTCTGACTACAGCTATGTTGTCAAAAATGGATCGGTCTGGTATACAATAAGACTGATCTGTGTGCACTACTCGACCAATTACCTCTTTTAACCTCATAGCCAGAGCTTTGGATAAGATCTTCAAGTCCGAGCACAACAGGGAGACAGGGCGCCAGTTGCCAATTTCCTGCAGGTTTCCCTTCTTGGGCAAAAGTGTTATCACAGCCCTGCGACAACTTAAGGGAAGACACCCTTCCCTCAAGCTCTCACGGAGCACTTCAATGAGGTCCTCCCCAACACAAGGCCAGAGCGCCTGGTAGAACCCAATCGAAACGCCATCAAACCCCGGAGCAGAGCCACAACGCAGGCTCATAACAGCCTGCTCAAGTTCATGAAGTGTTAGCAACTTATCTGTTCCAGCATGACATTCGTCAGGCACCCTTGGCAGGTCCTTAAAGAAGGGGCTAGACGACAGATCATTAGACTCCAATTCATTTTCATACAACTTAGAATAAAAAGACCTTGCATAGCAGCGTATCTGCGCAGGCTCAGTCAACTCCTGGCCTGATTCAGACCTCAAGGAGTGCATTAACCTGCTCTGACCATTCTGCCTCTCCAAACCAAAGAAAAACTTAGACGGAGCATCCATCAGTGTGATGCTGCAAAAACGAGAGCGAACCAAAGCCCCTTGTGCTCTAACATCCAACAGCTCTTTTAGCCTGCCCTTTCTTTCATGCAGGAGTTTTAGGTGGTCCCCATCTCCATTAGGTGTTATCAGCCCTTGCAGACGCAGGATATAATTTTCCACAACCCTGAGTGAGGCAATAATTGTCTTAGTGACATTAGCGGTGTAGTGCTGGCAAAAAATCCTAATCTGGACCTTGCCATAGTCCCACCACTCCCGTAAGGAGGCAAAAGAGCCCTTTTGCTTCCTGAAAGTCTCCCAAAAGAAAACAAAAGTATCCCTAAAGTGCTGATCCTGCAAAAGCGACGTGTTAAAGCACCAGTAAGCACTTCCAGGCCTAAAGGCTTTAACACTCACCACACAAGCCACCGCACAGTGATCAGAGAAACCAGTTGGCAGAATACGGCAACCTCTTAAGGTATTACAGTGGCTCTTCTGGGTGTAAATCCTATCTAACCTTGCAAAAGAAATATAATTCCCTCTGCTCTGAGACCAAGTGTACTGCCTGACACCTTCATGCAGGGCTCTCCATGTGTCACACAGGTCATGAGCATTAATCAACTTAATGACAGCGTTCTGAGAGGGAGCATGAGGCTCGAGGTGATTTCTGTCCACTTTGTCATCCACTGTGCAGTTAAAATCACCTCCCATGAACAGAGAACATTCTACCTCCATATCATTTAACACCTCATCAATTTTACTAAAAAACATCACTCTTTCAGCCCCATTTGTTGGAGCATAAACATTTAAAAAAAACATGGTTTGACTTTCAAACACTGCTTTAATCAACAACAGCCTCCCCTCCACAATCTCTTTCACATCAACGGAGAGTGGGAGAGAATCTCTGGCAAACAAAATCGCCACACCCCCACTCAAGGAGGATTTGTGACTAAAAAAAATCTCGCCATTCCATTCCTTCCTCCAATCAACTTCAATTGCTTTGTCACTGTGCGTTTCCTGAACTAGCATGACATTAATTTGTTTCAATTTAACGAAATCTATCAAAGTCAGCCTCTTAGTTTTATCTCTGGCACCATTTAAATTAAGAGTTGCAATTGTGAGGGTATTCATGATCATGGTTACGAGGAGGACATAGACTGCTCCTTAACTTTTTTTCTCAGTTTGGTCAGGACTTTACGCAAACGCGCAGCCTCCGGGCCAGAGAACACGTTATCTCTCAAAAAGCGAACAACATCATTAATGAGTTGCTGCCGGTCAGGAAAAAAGTGTTCAATCTCCACATTACGCTCCCCCTTTGTATCGCTCAAAAACCGACTTATATCCTCCGCCTTATACTGCAACGGTAACACCCCACCATCACCTAGCGAACATTCAGACGCACTAGAGCCGACAGATTCATTGTCACTTTCGTGCTCAGCCAGCTCATCCCCTTTCTGAGCTTTTGACAATCTGCTTGCACTGTCATCCATCCATTTTCTTTTGAAGGGTTGCTTGAAAACACCACTCATTTCCACATCTTGAACAGGCTCTGGGATCAGCGAGCCCGAAGCTTCGGCGCTGACCTCTACCAGTTCTGTGCGTCTTTCTAAAACTCCACCATCTGTCTTACACTCACTCAACGCAGTCAACTCCTTCATAATCAACTCGTTAACTGTATTAACATTTGAAACAGTTGGAGAAGCTCCGGCTCCAGGCTCCTCGGCAACTAGGTCCACATTAATCAAAACATCATTCGCACCACCTGTATTAACGACAGGAGTGTCTTCCGCGGCTCCTTGCGCAGAGACGCTGCCTTCGGTGGGTGAGGGGGCAGTCGCGGGGGCTTGTTTCGGTGTATGATCAGCGCTCTTTTTCAATGGGCAGTCGCGGACAATGTGGCCTACACAACCACAGTGGAAGCACTTAAGCATTGCATCCGTCGTAGCATAAACGGTGTAATCAAACCCATCCACAGTTAACTTCATCGTTAAGTTCAAATCTTCCTCCCCATTATCCAGCACCATATACACCTGTCTCCGAAAGGAGACCACATGCTTTAACAGCGATGATTTGCACCCCAACGAAATCTTCCTCATTGATGAGACCAGCCTGCCATAACCCGACAGCTTACTCTCGAGCATAACATCCTCAATAAAAGGTGGAACATTAGAAATGATAACCTTCTTAGAGGGAGAGCTAAGGGGGAGAACAGTTATGTGTGTTTCTTTCAAAACTATTCCCGACGCAATTACCTGCCTAGCCTTCTCTATTGTACCAACAAATATCACAATCGCGCTATTCATGCGCGAGGCAGATTTAACATTGTCGTGGCCGACCACATTTCCAACAGAAAGACTCACCTCTTCCACACTTGCGGAACAATTAACCTTAATCCCATGTTGTCTCGTTAAACACTGAAACGCCATTATTCCCGCAGCAGTCACGCTTCCAGCCGCGCTGGCTGCCGACTCCACGGGAGGAAAACCGATTTACCAAACAAACTAAAAA
>NC_137921.1:2315572-2320572 GCF_963457725.1 Sprattus sprattus | reverse complement strand
AAAATGTAATAAAACAGAATTTTACTGTTTTTTTTTACAGTTTTTTTCTGTATTTTTAAAATACCATTCATTTTACAAAAAGAAACTGTGATTTTACATGACAAATGTAAAATAACATGAAATCACTGTAAATGTAAAAACACAGAATATTTCTGTTGTTTTACACAGAAAAAACCCATTAGAAATACGTATATTTACTGTTGTAACACGGGTAGATGAAATCAAGCATTCTGATTGGTTGAGAGTGAGTCACTCAAAAATATCGAAACTGAACAAAGATGGCGGCGTGTAGCCTGTTAGTGGGAAATATTTGATGTGAATTAAGCTATCTACACGACTTTTTATACGTCTACATTGACTCGGTTAGTTGTTTATGTGCAACACGGATGGTGCACAGTATTGGTGGTTTTAACTAAGGCTCTCAAATATTATTTTAGGTTGCTGATTTCGCGTAGACCAAAACCCCATTAAGAACCATAGTAGCTTAAGCTAGCTAGCCTCTCTGCTAAAAGTATACCGTTAGCATACAGATTATGCTCTCATACATAGACATATACATGTGTTATGTCTATGCTCTCATACGCCTCCCGCATTGAGGCCGATGTAGGGTCTGCGCGCGCCCAAATAGAACATTCTTGCACTGGTTACCACGGAGTTTCAACACTGACAAGACACACGACAGCAGAAGACTAAAGGTAAATGTCTTTGTACTTTAATTGAGTTCTCAAAAATAAAAAGCTTAATACCCTGGCATTGTATTTGACGATGAAAGGCTCATTGTGTATAGGTTGTCGTGCTGTCATGTTGGTGTGCTGAATGGGGGCCGTAATGTGAGTGTAGCCAACACCATATGAGGCTCTGGCTAACTTTGACTAGCTAGCTTGCACTAACAACCTTCAGTTTGTAGTCGTTAGGTAATGTAAGCCATAGTAGCTAGCTAAGGTAACATGTACAGTTCAAGTTAGCTAGCTAGCCAACCTGGATAATTTAATCTGTAAAATTGGTTGGCATTTTGTATTTGCTATTGAAAACATGCAGAGTGAGAGAAAGTAAAAACCTGGCTAGTAACATATTGCGTTTTCTAATGACGAAGGCTCTTTTAAGCACATATCATAGATACTCTTTTGCCATAGCTTTAAGGCTAGCTATTTAGCATATCGTGTTGGCTAGTTTGCTCCATTTTATATTATAACCATAGAGCAGGGGCAACGCCAGTGGTGTAAATCAGTTTTCCCCAAACCCTTTTCTCTCGAAGCACAATCTATGTATTCTATGGGGAAAAAAGTCTCACGGCACACCAGCATTACATGTTATTGTGTTGTTTGGTTGTGAAATGCCTTTTAAGTTTAGTTTGTTCGAGTTCCCCCCCACAGACAAGGCACAATGGAATCGGGAGCAATCTCCTGTGAACTTGAATGCATAGCTTGAGTATTGGTCATTGTATTGTCTGTTCCTGACCTGTTACATTTTCTTTTTCTGTTCAATTCTACAACAGAGTAACCGGCCTTGAACGGTTCAAATAAAACACAGTTCGGTAAGATTTAATTACTCAAATACGGCACTATCTATCAATCTAATTTTGCTACATGGTTTGATAAGCTAGCAAAACAATGGCAATGGTAGAAGTGGCTGTCTGTTTTTTTTTTTGTTTTTTTTTACTGTAGTGAATAATGACTAAAACCTTGTTTTTCTTCTCTTTATCAGCAAATGGAGGCTAGCTTTTAAAAAAATACTGGCATCTATCTACCTAGATGGCAGAGAGATCTGCAAGATAGTTTACCACCTGCGAAGGAATTACTTGATGAATGAAAATCTCAAGATGGCCTACCTTCTGAAGTGTATATATAGATTGATTTCTCATGTATAATGCCGACTTCAATGAGTTTATTGATACAGATCGTAACACAGACATCAACGAACTTGATACATTTCAGTTGTTTTTTTCTGGTCGGGTTCTGAGCTAGCGGATGCAGAAATTCAACTGATATGTCCGGTAAGTCTGTAAGATAAGAAAACTTTGGTTGAATAGTTGTTGCTAATTTTTTAAGTAATTGTGCAGTCCTGTTGAAAATATGTGTTTTAAATGTTTGTTTAGGGATTTTAAACTGCACCAATGGCTCATACATTTTTGTATTGGTTTGTGTTTTTCTCCAGCCTCCTCCCCTGCCAAGACAGACACATTTTCTACCTTCCCATGACAGGCTGGACGACAGTGGATTGGAGTACTCAAAGTACTAATTCAATCAAAAGCTCCAAACATACTCACAGAATATGAGAAATCTGGTACCATATGCACAAAAAACAGGGTGCTACTTGTGAGGGTTGCTGTCAGCAATCTTGAGGAGAGATGAGGATTGTAAGTTGACGACACTGTCAAAGTGTGAGATTCAAAAGTATTGACAGTGGAGTGGAAGTTGTTCTTATATATCTCATACTTAAAATTAATATTTTAGTCAATACATGTGAAGTGTGAGTATAACTGATGGCAATACATGTTTCTAATTGAAGAGTTCAGGTGCAAAAACTTAAAAATTTAGGTATGATATAAAGGGAAATATTCTCAGTGCCTACTATACGATAATCATGCCAGCTGTGTTTTTTCCAATTTACCACAAAAAAGGTCAGGTGGACTTCTGAACTCTTCAATGTGTGTTTAGAAATGGTTTGGTTGATGCTGTCTGTTATTTTCAGTTACCCATCCAGTGATGACAAGGTGCGTCTTGACAAGAATGTTGTCACCACGTTTCCTAAATTGAGTGCCCCCCCCCAATATCTCAGTAAATATAGCCTGTAAATTCAAATGAATAAATTGGATGGAATATTTATTTTATCTTTGTACATCTTAGTTTGACTTCGATAGCCAGTTTGAGGGGAAAGCTGATCTTTTCCTTCGCAAATGGCAGATGAACATCATCCCTAAGCTAATGAAGGTTGCTGCGTTGGAGTTGTCTGAGGATCTGGAAAATCCTTCAACCACCAGGAACAACAGTGATGGTATGTTGGTTCGCATTCAGAAAGATAGGGGGGAAATGCACTTATAACTTTTATGCAATGGATAATAACTGAAGCCAGTTTAATTGTTCAAGATAACTTAAAGTGCATATGACACCTCAATACTATTTTTTTTTAATAAATAGAACGAAGGTGGTATTTCACAATCGATATATATATGTTGAGGAAAAATATACACATTTGACTTGTTAAAATCATCATTTGAATGCAGCGCCACTGAGCTACCGACTTCCCAAGCGACTCACTACCACCCTGCGTTAAAAAACTTAAATTACTTAAACGGAGGTACTCTGTTGCACTTGGTCGCCATTTTTCCTGACAGAAAACACATTTTCTCAGGGAGCCACCGGCTATTTTCTCAGTTGTAAATATGCCTTCACGGTGTGTTGCAGCATATTGCTCGAACGTCAGTTCCCATTCTTTTAGCCTTTTCAAATTTCCAAAAGACGAGGAAGTACGCGAGAAGTGGGTGCAGAATGTGTGTCGCACAAGAGTGCCTTCTCCAGCAAGCTTGAAATGACAACTAAAGTAATTTGCTGTGAAGTAATGCTGGAAGCATTGCTCTCTTTCCATTAAATAGGGAATGTATTTCACGTATTTAGAATGGCTGACCTAACAAACAACAGCTGTGAAAGAGCTAAGAGACTGGAGGCAAACGGTACATCTGCCTCAATGAGGGGGGCGTTATACTTATTAGCAGCGAGGCTAGCTAACTTCTATGTCATCACTGTCAGAACTCGGCTCTTCTGCTGGCTCGTCTTCCAGATACGGCTCAATGCTCACAATCACCTTTACAAACTGATCCGGATCGAAGTCTTCCTCAATCTCATCTCTGCTTGAGTCTGTTGCAGAAAATTGCTCAAAATTGCTGAATTCTTCAACCTCCATCGCTAGTTGTGTGGCGTGGGAACGAATGAGGTCTACTGCCAGGTGACCCTGTGATGTCAGTGGTGGTAGACTTCATTCGTTCCCACACCACACAGCTATCGATGGAGGGTGAAGAATTCAGCAATTTTGAGCAATTTTCTGCCACAGACTTCAGGTTTCAGGTAAGCCGGCACTGCTTGCCGAAGAGCGTCGCGAAAACCACACTTTGAAATCGTGTACAAACCTAATTTTTCAATCATCGGGTTTACACATGACTTCAAAGTACTATGTTTTATGTATAGTCTTGATAATTATATGCCGTTTACCTTTTTTTTTTAGGTGTCATATGCACTTTAACCTTGTGTAATGGTAGATATCTAATTTTGATTCTAATATTTTCATGTAGACATGCTTTGCTTCAAAGCACTTCAGATGCTCATACACCTTCTTCCACCAATGCCATCAGGACGAGGGGCTGGATGGAGTCGCTGCAGTGTTAAATCAGCCATTTCCTACCTCATGGACTTTGTGCAAGTATGTTTGTGTCTTATGACTTATTGGTTGCATCACTGAACCTCCTGATGTTGTGTTGTGGTCTCCTCCCCATGCTGGTTTAATAATGTAGTAATTCAAACGTTTTGTGTTACAGCCTAGAACGAGCATTTCATCATTGCTTGAGAATCCTGATTCATCGAGAGGCCACCAGCCTAGCATTGTGTGCATTGGACACCCAAGCGGAGCTGCCCAGCAGTAGCTGATCGTCGCAAGAAGTGACAAGATTGCCACTTGGAGATGAAGGGCTGATGTATTGGGCCTTATTGAAAAAAAAAACATTTACATTTGCAGTCGAGTTGGAAATTATATTAGAAGATATCAAGAGTCTGTGGATTTTTGTTTAGTTTTTTTTTTTTACTTTTTTTCTTTCATTTCCAATTCAGTTGAATTTGTTTTTGTTTGTTTCAGAACCAGTTGCTGTATGGTTACCTGTTAGTTTTTTTTTATATATATACAGAATAAAAATACAGAGAATGGGAAATTGTAGTTGTTCTCAGCTTAGTCTTGTTCAAACACAATTCATTTAAGCCCCTTTTCCGACTGGCCAAAAACTGGTTTAAACCATT
>NC_137921.1:2300572-2303072 GCF_963457725.1 Sprattus sprattus | reverse complement strand
TCGCGCTGTGCGCCGGGTGCAAGATAGGAATTATACATGCGTCGGTGACAATGTCAATTGCGCTGGGTGCAAGATAGGGCCCTAAGTGTTTCATAGGCTAACGTTAAAAAAGAGCTAGCTAGTCAATGTCTAACATAACCGTGTCCTTGCTAACCAATGTCATGGGGTCATATATTTGTTGGTTTGAAACGCGTTTCGCTGGTTTGTGAATTATGAAACTAATCTAACTCCATAAGAGTCTGAGTTAGGTGTGTGTGTGTGCAGGGTGCGATTTGTCCAAAAACCAGAGGGGGGGATGTTTTTTTTTTTTTTATCATGAAAAAAAAAACCAAGCAATACATAGGCCTAATTCTCTTTATGCATCATATATGTCTATGATATGATAATCGCTGCTAGACGCTCAATTATTGTGCTCCCTCTCATTCACGTTGATATACTGAAACCGAAATTGAAAGTGAAACGCAACTGTTTTGGACAGAACTCGCTAATTCAGTGAACAAATAGGCTATTTTCATATTCATTGTACAGTAAGGAAAGCCACCGAGTTCTGAGAATGCCGACAGTTCGGGTAAGGTGAACGTTAGTGTCAGCGATGTAAGCAAGTGTAAGAAAACGCTGTCACAACCTGTCTGTTTTTCTTTGTTTTTTTAATAATTGAGGGTTATCCCCCCCATGTATGAAATTCATCCAGCTGAGGTGGGGATGTAAAAACCAGAGGGGGGGTAAATCCCCCCCATCCCCCCCGGCAAATCGCACCCTGTGTGTGTGTGTGTAAGTGTGTGTGTGTGTGTGTGTGTGTGTGTGTGTGTGTGTGTTTGTGTGTGTGTGTGTGTGTGTGTGTGTGTGTGTCTGTGTCTGTGTGTGTGTGTGTGTGTCTGTGTGTGTGTGTGTGTGTGTGTGTGTGTGTGTCTGTGTCTGTGTGTGTGTGTGTGTCTGTGTGTGTGTGTGTGTGTGTGTGTGTGTGTGTCTGTGTCTGTGTGTGTGTGTGTGTCTGTGTGTGTGTGTGTGTGTGTGTGTGTGTGTGTGTGTGTGTGTGTGTGTGTGTCTCCAGAACAAAAGAGCCGAAACAAGTTTCTGGGAAGAAAACTATTGGTCTGAGTGAGGTGTGTGTGTGTGTGTGTGTGTCTGAGACAGGTGTGTGTGTGTGTGTGTGTGTGTGTGTGTGTGTGTGTGTGTGTGTGTGTGTGTGTGTGTGTGTGTGTGTGTGTGTGTGTGTGTGTGTGTGTGTGTGTGTCCCAGACAGGGGCTCTAACTGACACGGGTCTTGTCTGGTGTGAATCAGATGAAGATTGAGCAGCTCTCACTGGAGGCTCAGATAAGATGCAGGCTTATTGATTCACTAAGTGTCACATTACACTAGGCTTGTTTGGAGGTGTGTGTGTGTGTGTGTGTGTGTGTGTGTGTGTGTGTGTGTGTGTGTGTGTGTGTGTGTGTGTGTGTGTGTGTGTGTGTGTGTGTGTGAGTGTGTGTATGTTTGTGTGTTGCAGACTTACCTGACAGTTAATTAACACACACCGTCTGTCCTGTGAATGAGCAGGACTGTGGTTAACTAGCATGAACAGCATCCTGTGGGGTGTGTGTGTGTGTTTTTGAGTGAGGTGTGTGTGTGTGTGTGTGTTTGTGTAGCATGATCAGCATCCTGGAGGATAGAAATCCTTGTCTGGCAGAAACAGTAGAGCATTCAATTCATCAAAGAATCAAGAATTCATTATCTGAAAAAAGTCTAATTATAATCAACTGCAATATGTTACCAGCATTCTCTAGAACAATAGTGTGTGTGTGTCTGTGTGAGTGTGTGTGTTAGTGTATGTGTGTGTGTGTGTCTCCAGAACAAAATAGCAGAGACAAGTTTCTGGGAGGAAAACTATTGGTCCAAAGTAAACAAGTGTTTAATATGGTGTAAAATATGGACTTAAAATATACATAAACAGAAATACATGCATAAAGTGCATCCAAATCACCATGACGATGCTGTGACCATGACAACACTGCCTCATCCAGTAGCTTATCTCTCTGCCTCCACAGCATCTGCATTAGACCCCTCACTCACATGTGTATCAGCACAGAGAGAGAGAGTCCCACAGATATCTGCTTTGCCCCCCTCAGAGCTGAGGGGAACCTCGGGAACAATAGGAACGGTTAACTAGTATGTATTTCCGGTTATAATACTTTAACTTTGATAGGGACCGGATGTTGTACCTGTGAAGTTACTCTGTACTTGTACCGGTGAACATGAAGTTGAACCAGTAAATTGAGTTGAGGAAACACAGTGATTTCGGTAACCATGGAAACCACATGACACAGCAGAAGAGGAGATGGTCACCTAAAGAAGAGTAAGGCCTGATGCACGGAAGCACTCGGTCAGTGCAGGCGAACTCAGAGCTGTGGTCGGAAAGCCAGACATGAAAGCAGAGGGGAGATCCTGCTGCCGGAGGTTATAGGCATCTCTCTGTTCCTCGAGCCTGTTAGCACTGGCCTTTGTACCTGGTTAGTATCTGTA
>NC_137921.1:2283072-2295572 GCF_963457725.1 Sprattus sprattus | reverse complement strand
AAGCCATAGGGTGCGCTTGCCCCATTCCTAGGGTCTGATGGATCTCAAAAGTTCATAGAGTATATACAGTATGTGGTGCAAAATGAATAGTCCATGTATATGCAAAATGAGGAGTCTGAATGTGCTGCGAAAATGAAAAGTTCATGAATGCACGTGTACTGGCTTAAGCTGAGTTTTCAGCTTTTTTTCGGCAACAAAATTGGCCTTTTCCTTTGCCAAATCAACATGTTCCCTAGAGGATCTATCACGATACTTTGTTTTACTTAACCCATCTGAAAGTTGAATTCTTTCATCAGCAGTAATAGAGGATTTCTCAGAGGCTTCACTCTCACGATTGTCAAACAACTCATCTCTCTCTTTTTCTAAACGTTCCTTCTCAGCCTTCTGCTTCCTGAAGGCAGATTCCAAGCTGGCTTTCTCCTTCTGAAGGGACTGCAGAGACTTCTCCATTTCAGAGACCTGTAGATACGGAGTCTCCTTTTCTTGAGCAAAGGCTGTAGTTTCCTGTTGGATCTTCTCATTTGCCTTCTTGACCTCATCTGCAATTTGGCGAAGCTTCTTATTAAATTCCAGTTTCTCTTTTGCAAGCTCCTCCTTCTCAGAGCACACCTTTCTACATGTGGAAAGTAAGTCTTCCTTTTCAGATGTAAGGGACCGAACCATGGACTTAAGTTCTGCATTCTTTGCATCTAGGGCTTTCTTCTCTTTTCCAAATGCGCTTTGTTCCCCCGTTCTCTCCATAGCAGAACAAGAATTGAGTGGGCCGTTGACCACCCATCCTAACAGAGTCTTGACTGCATACGGTCCATTCTCTTGACTGTTGACTACCTGCCAGGGTTGCATCGCCTGTGGAACATTCATTCCGATTAATATCTCTATGTTGGCGTCAATGCTCTGGAGTTCAATTCCTTTGAGGTAAAGTCATTTTTCCAATTCATGCTGAATAAGTAGATTGTCTTTAGAAACAGGAATGTTGGATTGGGTGTATACTTTGGGCAGCTCAATGTACACACTTCCATCTAAGTGGCCTACTTGTAATCCTGTGAGCTCATAGCTCTGTACGAGTCTTTCTTGTCCCAACGTTCGCAGGACGAATTCCGTCTTGCATCCTTTGGCGTTTAGCTGATGCATGATGTTCTCCGTGCAGAAGGTGGCTGAGCTGCCAGGGTCAAGGACGGCATAGGTTCTGATAGTTTTGCTGCCATTGACCACCTTAACTTGAACTGGGACTATTGATAAAGCGCAATCCTTGCTGGCCCCTGTTGCGTGCTCAGCTGACGCCAGTGCACTGTTGAGAGTTGTCGATGTTGTGGAATCTGTGTTTAGCAAGGTCTGCTGATCTGGGGTATGCTGATGGATGTGTAGTAGGGTCGGATGATTCCGATTGCATATCTGACAAACCAATTTTTTATTGCAATTCATAATCATATGGCCCTTCTTTAGACATCCAAACAGGGGCGGACCGGACGAACGGGCAAACCGGGCAGTTGCCCAGGGCCTCGGCCACCAGGGGGGCCTCGTCGTATTTCCGATTTTTATTTTTTTTTTTGCTAATTAAAATAAATCACTTGGCATTGCAAAATAATGGCAATTCATAATAAGCAGGAAAAACGATTATTTTCCTTTCACTATCAGCTTAAAATGTATCTTAATTCCATCATGGAACAAATTATTACAGGTCACGTGACTTTTCTGTCAATACTGACAATTTTTCGTTTGGTGACGTGCGGTCGCAAAGTTAAGAGGGAAACGTCTTTTAAGTGGCAGCGAGAGAAGAAAGAGGAAAGGGCAGGATGAGAAGTTCAGGGAGAAATTACCTAAGGTAACACACAATTTCCTATTAAGGAATTCTTCCGTGGAAGTGGAAGAAATATCTGATAATGTGTCGAGTTCATCTGATAATGTTTCAAGTGCGGCTAAGCCAAGTTTAGCGATTGCTAGCAGCAGCAGCAGACAAACGGCTTGTAGTGACACCAACTAGCTCTGCCTGTCTTGCTTCTACAAACGGTGAGCCATCATGTACCACAGCTGCCCATATCCGAGACAGAGTCACACCCGCACTGACGACGACATGCATGATACTGCCATGGTCATGAACACAGCTCAAGCACAGCTGGCTGATAACGACAGCGGTGATGTCAACAATGTGAGTACATCAATGGTGGAGATACAGTGATTAGTGAAGGCCCCTATGGCGTGACAAATTAACAGATAGAGAGAGAATTGAAATGGTTAAAACAGGACCTGTACAAATTTGGAAGTTTCAGTTGAAAACATTCAGAAACAGAACTATAAAGCATTAATCAAATGTAACCAGTAACATTGTTTTGATTAAGAAATAAAAAAGTTACACTACTAAAACACTGTACTCAAAACCTCTTCATTAAAATAAATTACAACTGTTTAATTGTTAAAGTCATATACTCACAATAAATGTCAGTTCCACTTAACATTAAAACGATTTCTTTTTTTTGGGGGGGGGGGGGGCTCAACATTGTTCTTTGCCCAGGGCCTCCAATTTGCTACAACCGCCCCTGCATCCAAAGCAGTGACCATTCCCTTTCAGGTGTTCTACTTTGAGGTCATGTGGTTCTTACTGGAATTTTATGCAGTCTGTGACTAAAAAAGTAAATTCCAGAAAGTACATAAAGGCATAACAGCACTGGACCATGTGTTCGTCCCTTGTGTTACCTGTGATGGCCTGGATACTTGCTGCCTAGCCGGTGACACAGAGGTCACAAAGCTGCTCCTTTTAGGTGTCCTAGAGTCAATGGCTCTGGCTTCAGAGGCCGTGCTGTTACTGGGTAGAGGATCTCTAATGTCTCCGAACACTGGATGCAGAGGATCCTGGATTGTCTTTCCAGGAAGTCAACGAGATGCTTGACTCTCACACGCGTATTTCCTAGGGATGATTCATACACTGTGGTCCGCCATCGTTCACGGAGCTTGTAAGGTAACTTGTAGACAAGCAATTTTAAATTGGATGCCACATCCAGTTCGTCAAGGTAATCCAGGTTTTGCATTGCATTATGACATTCTCTTAAAAACAGAGCATATGAATGAAGGGACGTACAGTCATCAGGTTTTATAGATGTCCAGTTCAGAGCTTTTTTCAGATATGCATTTGCTATTATCATTTAATTTCCAAAATGTCTGTGTAAAAGCTCTCTAGCCTCGGTGTAGCCTTGACGGGGTTCCATATGCAAACAACTGCGGACTAGGTCTCTGGCCTGACCTACAGTAAATTGTTCAAGAAAGTATAGCCTGTCCTGGTAGTTACTAGTCTTGTCCTCAATAAGGTGTTTAAAAGCATTCATAAAAGATTGAAATGATAAGGGGTTACCGTCAAAGACTGGAACTTCTCGTTTTGGCAACAGGGAAAGATCTTGTTGCCTGGCCATAAGATCCATAAGCTCCTTTTGCCTTTGAAGCATGGTATGGTGGTCTCTGATGGAAACATTGCTTGAATTGGCTCGTTGGTGAGATGCAGTTTCAGGTCCTTCTGTGGCGACCGGAGAGCTGCTGTGCATGTGCCGAACCGCTTTCTGGAGGGGGGTCTTTGGCACTGTACCCAGGGAGGCATCAGCAAAAGTGGGTTCAGGGATATCTTCTTGGCCCGCATCATAATATTCATTCATTGCGTCACCTTGTTCTTCACTAATACTGAGTGCTTTAAGCTTTGCATCTACTGCCTCCATTTGGGATTGCAACTCAATCCTTTCTTTTTTTGACTTAAGTGCTGCTTCCTCCATTTCAATGGCCTGAATAACTGGAAGAGCTCTGGAGCGTGCCTCCAGTGAGGCCTTTTCAGCAGCAGCTATTTTAGTAGCAGAGGCTATGGATGCTCTAGACATTCTAGACACCTGTGATGTACTATCTCCAGGTTCAACTGCGGCCTGTTGCGTTTCCTGTTCCCTCTCTGTCCTTTTCCAAAAGTCTACTTCTTTTAGGAAGCAGGCAATAGACTTAACTTTGGGCTCGTACCAATTATTCTGATCCTCCTTTCGCTCAGTCTCATTTTCTATAAGTGCACACACGGAATCGTTCGCTGATTTAAGATCCTGCGCACAGCCACGCAACACGAGGATTTTACTATCCACTTCCTCAATGCTTCCACCTTTGGACATAATTTCCCGAATTTCATTTATTTTCCTTGAGCAGGCTCCGAGCTTTCCTTTACGTGTTCCAATTTTTGATTTCAAAAGCTTGCCCGCCTCGTCGGCCTTTTGATCCTCGTCCATGATTTACTTTCAAATTCACAGATACTTTAGTTCAGTCCTCTTCGTTAATGCAGTTCTCTTAACAGTCCAAATAAGAATGCTTATGCTGATAATTTCACTTTAAAGTTCGTTAGAGTCTTTGTTTGCACGCACGTTGTTTCAAAACATTGCTTTCCAGCGCAACAGTTCATTCATAAAACCAGTTTACTCACGATGCGATGCGTTGGTCATTCATTATTTTCATTGATCGCGTTCCACCTCAGCAATGAAGAGCAACATTGTCCAAAACCCGTAAGGGCACAATCCATGGAAATAATCCTTCAAGACGTCGGTCTTCGGTAGTTTTCCGACTATGAAGTGGCTATCCAGATATTTTTTAGCCACGAGGTTGAGGCAGAGGGTTACCGACGCACATTCCAGTTAAGTACGCACGGAGAGTGGAATTCAATTTGATACTTTATTCCAACAGTCAGGTTACTTTCAGAAATGAGAATGAAGGATGACAAGAAGCAGTAAATTAACAATTTGCCAGTATATTCTTCAATTTGATACGTATGTGGTCGGAAAACTTTTCCTTCTCCACCATTTGAGCTACTACCGTCCCTGTCAATGGGCCAATTAAGGTCTACACATTCACGCAACAGAGGCACGTCAAGAGGGCGTGGTTACGTCAACACATTACGCACATAACAAGTTTAACAAGACTAAGGCTATGCAGATCAATATTTTAAGTAAATATGTAGGTTTCTACTAAACCATTGATAAATCATAAAGAATAAGAGAGTAACTGAGGGTTGTTAGACCAACTGCACATATCCTTATTTATGGCTTCTACACGTTTGTATATACTGTATATATATATATATATATATATATATATATATATATATATATAGCTTGAGTAATTTAAAATACAAAACAACTACACCCAAAAAATGACATGTTGTGTTTCCTGTTACGCAACCCACAAATGACAATAAATAAAATATGTAATTAAACATGCTTTTAAAATAAATATGATTGAAATGCCGCCCCTCTCGCAATGTTCTTAAGGATTCTGGGGTGACGGTGTCCAGATCGGAGCAAGCCTGGTTTTTAACGCTGTCACTGCTGAGTGGAGCAACAAAATGGATGTCCCTTTTAATGTCGATGAAACAATCTTTTTTTCTCTGCTTCCCCTCACAGGCATGGCGATTTTTAAGAATGTGAAACCATACCTGAATGCGATCAGAAAGCTGTTCACAAAGCTGTATGAGTGCTACGAAAATGTGCAGGCCAACAAGAGGCTTTTGCGGCTGGTAGAGGAAGTCAAAAAGAGTTTTGTGGTTGCTGTGACAGATCAGGACAACCCCCATGTAAAAAAGGCCCAGATGGATCTCAAGGAGATCCTGACTTCTGCAGTGGATCTGACACGAAAACATGCCGACACAAACTGGTTGAAGTGGGCATGGGAGGCCAACCACCTGAAAAAGCAGTTTGAAGAGATGGAAGCCCGGTTGAATGAAAGGCATGACCAGCTGTCTGTCACCCTGCAACTGGAGCAGGGGAGGAAGCGGAGGGAGTTGTGCTTAATCTGCTAATGCTTCAACTCATAAAACAGTAAAAAAAAAATTTAAATGTAAGTCACTCTTGATTATTATGCACAACATTGATTTATCTCCTAACCTGGTCCTTTTTTTTTAGTAAGTTTGTAAATACAAATAAATATATAAAGTTGAAAATAATTCACTTTAAGTCGGGAGTGGGAGGACTAACCTGCTGAAACCCATTAACGCAAAGTTCCATCCAACGCAACGAGAGCAAGGTCATACATGCGACAGACATGAGAATAACAAGGTGCAAATTAGGATAAACTGGTACGAGACAGTTGTTAGAAACGCCACAGCAAACACTTGGATTAATTGTGTTTTTGGAGTGTTGTACAAACCTCAAACATTTAAGCTGCTAAACCTTTAACTACATTTAAAAGTATATTTTTCTAAATGAATGTATTGTAGTGGCTAAAAACAGCTTTTGGGTTTCTTCCTTTAAGAAACCCAATCCAGTCCTACTCCTATGTCCTAGATCCTTCTTGATTTGCCACCATGGAGAAAGCAGGGGAAGCGTGGTCAAGACTCGTATAGCTCTGTCCAAATAACCCAACGCAAAAAGGGAGTTTAACTGTATAATGTTGCAGGTTTTATTGCAGAAAAAATGTTACGAAAAATAAGGAGGCAATTGTAGTAACAAAGTTTTTAAAGTCCAAATAACTGCACAGGTCCAAATGCCAGCGTGGTTTAAGGCCTCAGCTTTGGGCTCAATGACGGTATTTTGCGTCCCGCCTTCTCCTCGTCATGCCCGTCTGGCAGCCATTTATAGGGTGGCACAGTCACCACCTATAGAGGGCGCACACTCGAAATTCCATAAAAGGAAAAAATCAATAAATCATTAAAAAATACAAAAACCTTAATGCGGCTCCTACATTTATAATACTAATCAGTGAATTCATTGAGTGGAAACGTAGCTTCTGCCTGGGATTCAGTCATTCAGCATTGAGTGGAATCCAGTTACCCACACCTCCATGTAAATGATTAAGTCCTTTTTTCAATTTGTTAGATTCTGGTGTATTTCTCCTGTTTAGATCTTAAAGTGTAAGTTCTCCCTGTGCGCAAGCCACTGTAAATTAGTTGATGCACCAACTGACTGAGACTGACATTCACTGGACTGGCAAAATGTCACGTCTGTGTTACAGAGTAGGTGAGAAGAGGGAGGTCAGAGTGCGGGAAGACTTTAAGTTCTCATTTTTAATTTTTACGGAGGGCTTAGTGGCAAAAGGAAGATTAGGGAATGAAAGTGCAGGTTTCTCCTCTATCCTCTCGAACCAGTCCAGGCGAGATGTTGGTATAGGTTTTTGGTGGTACAACTTCTTAGATTAGCTAATCACACTTGCTTATTGCTGGAATAGTTTTTATTGTAATCAAGATAAATGTTTAGTTGCTTAGCATTAAAGCATGACATAACTGTGTTAGATTAACAAATTGATTGAAGGCTAACAATTGCTTACCCCCCCCCCCCCCCCACTGATACTGCTCTTGTTCTTTAAATCATATGTACCCCGTGGCTGGAAACCCGAAGATCGTCAACACGACCGAGATCCTGAGATAGCTATCTGCATCTTCTGAACTTTCCAGACCACGAACTGTTATACTCCTCATCAGCCGTCCCAGGAGAAGACTCTTGAAACGACTGTTCCAACAATGAAATGCCATGTGTAGTATGCCCTGTTGGTATGTTATTTGTGTATAAAAGGAAATTGTGACATTGACAGCCACTATGAGGTCCACAGAGATAACACCTTCTTGCAGGCTGCGCACGGTTTGGCCAAAGCTAAAGGAGTGCAGGCTTGTTGGGTTTGTGGGTTAAAGCAAACCTCCTCACAGGTACCACCTTACCTTGCTGTCTCCTTCACGATCCCTGAGTACACTGCTGCCTATGGAACACCCTCCATAGATGCCCCCTTTTACACGGTACCCATGGACATGGGTCCCCCCACTAAGGTTAGATTGAGCTACGCCCCCGTAGGAATTATTTGCTGGGTTAACTCCGGCAAAGGACAGGTTATGGGTAACAGTAGATGTACCTACACCACTGACGTAGGCTGCCCTGGTATTCAGATCGAACAAGCTGGTATCACGATTGAAGTCCCCCTCCCCACGAGGGTGGCCGCAGACCATTGTCTAAAAAGACACTGACACCATGCTTGCAGTAAATGGGTCCATGTTTGTATGTGGGTCCACTGCTTACTCTTACCTCCCTGTCTCCTGGTCGGTTACCTGCTAGCTTACGTGGTCCCTGCTCTAGGAATTGAAAATGAAAAGCATATCGAAGGTAATGCCACTGATCAGACCAGATCCAAACGTGATCTGTTCGGTAAGAATTTCCCCATTGCTACCCCAACTCAGAGATTTTTCTCTGCTATCATCCCTGGATATGGTGCCTCAGTGGCCCTCGATGAGATTAGACTCCTAGTTAACACCCTGGACGCAATCGCTAATGATTCCGCCAGTGGACTCAGCGACCTTAGTCATGAATTGTACGGACTCAGGACAATGGTTTTCCAGCATCAATACCTACTTGACTTCTTAGCAGTCCGCTTGGGAGGGTATTGTTTTTTCATTAAGCAGCACCTGCATCAACGCTGCTGCCAAATCTGTCCACTAACATCACCAGCTATGTCAAAGATATTCATGCTAACGTTGCGAGGTTGACTGCTGAGACCAGTCCCTGGTCCCTGGGAGGGTGGTTGAGTGGCCTGGGTGGGTCTCTGTTTTCCCAGATCATCCAGATGGCTCTACCTGTCCTCATCCCTATCATCCTGATCTATATCGCCATCAGAGTGTTCCTCTCTGTACCTCCTGTACCTCCCCCGCTCCCAAGTTGGCCGCCCTAAAGGCCAGACCTGAGAATGGAACCCCCCATTCCCCAACCCATCTCCCCAGAATTTAGAGTAGCCTATCAATCCACTCCCTTTTAACTTTACCACCCCTTCCCCTCTCCCACCAACTTCTTATTATTTTTTTCCCTAAGTAACCCACTAACCTACTCTGGGTTTTCCCAGTGTATGACAAAGTATCCTTATTTTTCTTATTATTATTTCCTGTCCTTTATTTCCCAATCCCTCGCCCTGCTTCCTTTTTTTGTTTTCTTCCATATCATAATAAAATACTGTCAGAGCAATGTAAGATGTTTATTGTTTAGGTTTTCCAGAAATACACTGTTGTTGATGTTTAAGAATGATCAAGAGGGAGGAATGTTAGATGCTGGGCTATTTCTCCTGTTTAGATCTTAAAGTGTAAGTTCTCCCTGTGCGCCGGGAGGCCCCCAAAATTCCAGTAAGGTTAATCGGGTGGTGCCTACTGGAGACAACTCCAGTGTTTATAAGATGTCTCTTTGGGTGTGTGTGCTGTGACGCATACCGCTTGGGCGCCTCGTTAAGGACATTGATGAACTCATGGCACTGTGTATGTGTGTATGTGTGTGTGTTAACTGCAATAGAAATGTTATGCATTGTATTTGGTTTACGTAATGCCACCAGTTAAATTGGGGTGCGGCCCGCACTTCAGTTAATCAGAGCAGGAAGACCATCTCCTGAAGACGACCCACGACACGCTACTGCGTGTGCCCGGCGACTCTTAGAACTCTGCTCAACTTAGAATACTTAGACTCAGAAATGTACTTAGTGATATTTCGTGCCTCTTACAATAAATATTTCTGCCTCTGATTCCAACTGCCTCAAGCTGCATTGATTGAAGACTTCAACCTGCAACGACCTAGACCACCTTTTATAATTAAGTGTAGTAGCCTAAAAATAGAAAGACTCTTACAAAGTTGGGGAAAAGTACATTAAAAAACTGTGTGTGTGTGTGTGTGTGTGTGTGTGTGTGTATGTGTGAGTGTATTTGTGAGTGTGCGCGAGCGCTTTCGTGTGCTTGTGCGTGAGCGCGTACAAGTGCTCACATGTAGAAGAACATGACGGAGGTTGGCTTTAAATGAGAGTTGGGTGGTGTGCTCTTAAGAAGTTTCAAGGAGAGTGTTGCTTTGAGTTACACAAGTAACTGCACGTCTAACACACACCCCAGCCTTGTACGGACCCATTCATGTTTACGCTTAGGACACACACGCACACATACACACACAATCACACACACTCCCCAGCGGTCTGGGAATTGGGCTGGCCATGACAGGGTCCTGATCTGGTGGTCCTTCATCCAAACCTTCACTGACCTGGCTGTGTGGCATGGAGCATTATTCTACTGGACTCCTCAGAGTTGGATAACATTGTCAGAGCAAAAGCAAGCACGTTTTTCTTCCACCCTGATGACAGGAGCAGAGAAACATTGTAATTTTGGCTTATGCCTTCCCCCATAACACCACGCACCCTCCTTCACGGCGTTAACGTGCGTTTACCCTCCACTATAGCCCTGGATTTAACATTATATTTTGAAACGAGTTGCAATAAAGTGCTCACATTAAAGAAAGTAAGGACTGCATTCATTGTGTCAAGCCACTCTTGAACCAGAGAGCTGATGTATGTATATGTCCATAAAGATTATATTCGTGTTTTGTTGTAGTTTACTAAGCCGGATATGATACATTTCAGTGAAATTACCCGTGCCACTCCTTTGTCGAGATAGCGTTATCATTTGGCTGAAGGCCATAGCCTCCGCATTGGGCAAAGTTCACTCCATAGCGCCGCTTCTTGGGACATTTTTTAGTGATTTATGCTTGTAGTTTTCATATATACGTGTGTATATATATATATATATATATATATATATATATATATATATATACATATATCTTGAGTAATTTAAAATACAAAACAACTACGCCTAAAAAGTAAATGTTGTGTTTCCTGTTACGCAACCCACAAATGACAATAAATACATTCTGTAAATAAAAATGCTTTAAAAAAAAATATGGAGCAAACCTGGTTTTTAACGCTGTCACTGCTGAGTGGAATAGAATGGATGTCACTTAAGTCGATAAAACAATTATTTTTACTCTGCTTCCCCTCACAGGCATGGAGTTTGCTAAGTATGTTATTCCAGTCCTGACTGCGATCACAAAGCTAAATGAGTGCTGCGAAAAGGTGCAGGCCAACAACAGGCTTTGTGTTCGGCTGGTAAGGAGAGTCAATGACATAGAGAGTGTTGTGGCTGCTGTGACAGAAAAGAATCTGGACAACTCCCTTGTAAAAAAGGCCCTGACAGATCTCAAGGAGATCCTGACTTCTGCAGTGGAGCTGGTGCGAAAACATGGCGACACACACTTGTTGCTGCAGGCGATAAAGGCCGACCAACTGAATAATCAGTTTGTTGAGCTGAACGACCGGTTGAATGAAGTATCGGACCAGCTGTCTCTCGCCCTGCAACTGGAGCAGCTGAAGCAGCTCCGTGAAGCCGAGCGACAGAGAGACGCAGCGGCCGAGCCGCAAAGTAGAGACACTTTCATTTGCACTACTCCCAAATCACGCTGCGTCTGCTGCGTCTGCTGCTAATGCTTCAACTCATAAAACAATAAAAAATGTGTGTGTACAGTGTTGTCAGCTTTATTACAGTTTTTTACAATCGGATACACACTAAAATCAAAAGTGTAACACAATTATCAAAACCTTCACTCAAGGAGCAAAACAACGGCTCAGATCTGCACAACTATAAGCACATTTAAACATCACACTTTTTGCGAAACCATACACACAAGTGATTTGCAAAGCACTAAACACACTTTTATGCTTTAGACACAGATGTATATCAAGAGGTCACTTCCTTGCAATTCCAAAACACTCTGTCAAGTTACCACACCTATGAGCCGGTCAAATAAACACAGCCATCAAGTGCCCAAACACATGATTGCTTAATTGTAGACACAACAAACAGGTTTAAGCACTATAGAAATGCAGCAGATGAGTAACTGTAATCTGTCTTCAACCAAAATGGAAGGAATCAAAAGAAGAAGAGTGAGGGTGAGAGGGGGAATCCACAGAGGAGGAGAAGGAGGAAGAGGCCGAGGCCATGCCATGAGGCTGAGGTCAAGGTGGAAGTAGAGGAAGAGGAAGACCTGTAGCAGGAGGAAAATGTGCTCAAAGAAGAAGAAGACCAAATGTATCAAATACAGTAAACTTGAAAGGAGGACAGGCCCATATTCACTCAAGAACAAGATATAGAGATCATAAACATGCTTTTGGCAAATACGTAATGCTATCAGGCTCAGAGAAATTCAAGCAAACATTACACTGTAACGGTGACCATGCCATTTTCAATACAGTAATATCCATCAGGTCTCTCAGTCAACACTGGCGACACTGACAAATCTGTACATTTTACTGTAAATGGAATTGTAACCTGTATTGGAAGCATCTTTTCACCTGTGTCTGATATTTGCTGAGCTTACAGTGTTATGCACACTACTGAAGTAGCATGAAAACTGGGACATGTTTTGTTGTGATTCTCCATGTTGACATGTTGACTGATTTGGGTATATGGAGAGAATTACGTAAATAATATTTTCATAAATAATATTTTCATCTGCATTGGTCTTGGGTAGTGTTTTTACTGTATTGTGTATTTTCACGTTCTCTGTGTACTTCACTTACACTACTCTAATCACTGAGAAGTAGTATTGCTAAAAGTGTTTTAGGTTTATAACAGAAGTGTGTAAGTGGTACAAACAGAATTCAGTATATGCAATGTGTGTGTTTCATATGGTAACAAAATATGGTTTTGTTAAATGAGTGTATAG
>NC_137921.1:2253072-2260572 GCF_963457725.1 Sprattus sprattus | reverse complement strand
ACATACTGTAACGTGCCGGCATAGTCGCCCCATAATGCCGTGCGGCGGGAGCATACTTTTTTCACTATGTGTGATGCACTAACGATGTTTCTGTTCTTATTGCATGTCGTTGTTCTGTGTTGGGACTGAGTTTATACAGGCGTGTGACGGTAACAAAGTCTATTTGCTGCGATCGTTGTTGTGTGAAATAATTGCAGTCTTACAAGGCAAAATAGCGTTTGAAAGTTGCAATTCCGTGAGTGAAGCTCGCCTAGAGCGCCAAATGTGCTAGGGCCACCCCTGCTCATGACAGTTGGTGTGGGTGTATCCCCCTCACACCTTAAGTGAAGGACGCTAGGTGTGTGTGTAGTGAGTGTGTTCAGTGTGACATCTTAAGTGACTGACGCCAGGTGTGTGTGTGTGTGTGTGTGTGTGTGTGTGTTTGTGTGTGTGTAGTGAGTGTGTTCAGTAGTGTGTGTGTAAAGTGACGGAAGCTAGGTGTGTGCATAGACGTCAGTTACGGAGGGGACGGGGGGGACATGTCCCCACCACTATTCAGAATTTGAATTTTGTCCCCACCACTTTCAGAAAATGTGCAAACCAATTGCGACCGAAAAAGTCACCACATACTCAAACGAAATCGTCTAATATGTGCTTGCGTATGATCCAGTCCCATCAATTCGCAAACATTTCTCAATTACGGTGACAGTTATTCATAATTATGAGCTATCACTTGCCCAATAACCATTTTAACAATAGCAAATAATGAATTTAGCCTCATTTGCCTTTTGCTGAATGAGTCTCGTTTTTATTAAGTAATATTGCCATCGAAAAATCGCAAGGATGTCTGGGTTATTCTATAGCCCACCCACATTTGTTGCGATTTGTTTCCCACCCTGTGTTGTGTTTGCATTGTGTGTTGACTAAGCGATAAGTAGGCTCCCCCATGCCCTTCAAACACAAAAGTGGCTGTAGGAAGTGGCATGAACGCAACGAGCAGGATGAAAGGGTGGCAAAACTGCCAAAATGATCTTCATTTGGATTTGTGGCGAAGAGTGTTCTGGAGAACGCTACATCTCTGACCCCCAGCCCAACGGAAATTAGGCCCACCAGGGTAGGCTAATCACATAGCGTTTACTGTCTGATATACTGTCAACTCCTATAGTTCACGTCCTGCTTTTCAAGCAGCGATCTCTCAGCAGTCATGAGTGCAACAAATGGCAAAAGCTCAGATTGTGGATAAGCACTTGGTTACATCAGCCTTTGGAGAGGTGTGCATGGCTCTGCTATTGATTATTACCGTAGAATGCTATTCTAAACGTCAGGCATGTTACGTTTTATAATACGCCCAATGCTACTTCAAATGTATTTTTTCGCTTCAATGTCGTTAAAAGAATAAGGTATTGTTGGAGGAAGTTTGCTTTGTTGCAGCAGGCGCTGTCAAGCGGCTGTTCCCATAAATCCATGTAAATGTTCGTAATCGTAATTCACAATAATGTTTGATGACCCCCTGAAGAAGTTGTATTAATGTTCCCCCATGTGTTGTCTGCTGCTCATTTTACACTGTTTCTCCAAAATCAGTTTGATCGATGAAATACTGAGTTCATTGGTGATTTCATGACAACATATTGTAGCAACCCTTAATGTGTATTGTACATCATAAGTACATTGGCCTGCGTCTCGCTAAATTGCATTATTACTGTTTCTGACGTTACGATGGTAATGGGGAAGTCAAGTCATTGTTACGCCGCTGGCTGATGGTCAGTACCTCGTTTCATTTCGTACACCCTTTACAATCTGACATTGATGGTCTAGTAAACTTTGTTGATGTCAAGTGAAAAGTTAAGTTGCCTTCACTGTTCTTTGTCCTATTTGTATTAGTATTAGGCCTACATATCCCGAGCCAATATCTTGGTCTGCCCTGGTGTTTCCAACGCCGTTTTGCAAAACAAGCCAAAACACAATCTGTGGTTTTCAACTTTTATTGTTCGAATGGGATTTTCAACACCTGACAATACACTGTAGAGCATATTGTAATGCAACGTTGAATGGATGAATAGCTTACATAAGGGTACCCAGCACTTTTCAAACCACACTCAAGCTTATGGTTATTGTCCCCACCACTTCTAAAAACAAACTGACGCCCTTGGGTGTGTGTGTAGTGAGGGTGTTCAGTGGTGTGAGTAGGTGTGTGGTCAAGTCTGGTGGGGGAATATGCTTGTCACACAACACAAGTTACATTGGGACTTGAACATGTTATCTCTGAGTAAACAACCACAAAAACATTAGAACACAAGAACATTAGAACTCAAGAACATTATAAAACAATTATATTAGAATATAATAAAACATTAGAACACAAGAACATTAGAACACAAGAACATTAGAACTCAAGAACATTATAAAACAATTATATTAGAATATAATAAAACATTAGAACACAGAAACATTAGAACACAAGTTTATTGGAACTCAAAACCTAAGGACACCAGGAGCTTTGAGCTTTGAGTGTTCCATCCGTACCCCAAACATACTCTCTCTCAGATCGGGCCGTAGAGTCCATCAACTGTGTCCACAGTGGGCTGCAGAACATAGGAAACATAGAGTGGGCGTGAACTGTTTGTTTGTAGGTGTGTGTGTGTGTATGTGTGTGTGTGTGTGGGGGGGGGAGGGGGTCAAAGGTTAGGGCTTGTTATACATTATCTTTATTTATTATACGGCTCTTCAGAACGTTCCAAAAAGCCCCGTTGATTTGAATGGGCCATCCCCAACGTTCACAGGTACTTATTTTCATATAATGACCTGCATATAATGACCGCTGTGCTGTCAATGGCAACGGGTTTTGTGCTTCTGATATAGGTCTTTCGTATCATTCCGCAAGTATTCCACACTAACTTATCAATGGAGTTTCAGCGGACGGTTGAGCAGCTGTGTTCTAAAGAATGTTCAACGTCTTTGAAGTTCAACGTCTTTGGCGAACTATTTCTCTGCTTTTTAACACAACGTATAGTAACAAATACATTGTAAAAAGACACACTGTGTTAAGTGTATTTGTTTTTTTGTTTTGTTGTGGCAAGTAACCGTATAATAAGCGGGATAATGTATAGAACGCAGGTCCTTATCGGAAAATAAGTCCCTTCAGGGCGAAGCAAGACACCTCCCTTACATATGCCACAAACTTAATTCAGTGACAGGTGTGTTTTAATACAAGATGGCAAGATGAGTATCAAATGCAAGTCGGTAAGTGTGTGTGTGTGTGTGTGTGTGTGTGTGTGTGTGTGTAACGAGCATGGCTCAATGCCCGAACACAAAGGGGAGGCCACGCAGAATTTATGATAAATATTATAATATATATTTATTAATGATTACAAGTATAAGCGGTATCTAATAATTATAGGTAAATGTGTGGTGAACGTCAGGGTTGTGAAGAGAAACAAAAGGTGTGGTGTAAAGTCAGTGCAATGGTAATATAAACAAACGACGATAATCCACAATCCAACGATCCAACGATACTCCAAACTCCAAACTCTATCCACGACCAACGACCACCAACTGAAGGGAAGACCAAAAGCTCTCTCGTCTACCACCTGATCAGGGCTTTTATAACCCATCCAATCAGCCATCCACTCCTCTGCTACACCTGTTTCCAATCACCTGCTAGAGATAAGAGACAGAACAAGCATGCAATCATGGGGGCGGGGCCTAGACCCGCCAGGGTCGTAACATTCCCCCCCTTAAGTCAGAAGCCCACCGAAGGGGGATTCTGCACCAAAAAAAACTAATTTTACCTTACCCCCGAATCCTAACAAAACCCAGGCCCACAACACTCATACTGGGTCAGAGTAATTTGTCCTTTTCTCACACTCTCACCACTCCTCCCACAGCCTATTCCACCACCCCGCGGGACAACGCATCTGCCATTACGTTATCCACACCCCGAATATGATGAATCTGTAAATGGTATGGTTGCAAGAACAACGCCCAACGCATCAGGCGTTGATTTGGATTTTGTAATGAGTGTAAAAATGTTAACGGATTGTGATCAGAGTACACCACTACGGGATGAGATCCCCCACCCAAATACACATCGAAGTGTTGCAGAGCCCAAATCAAAGCCAGCGCTTCCTTTTCGATGGTGGAGTAGTTAAACTGGTACCGATTAAACTTCTTCGAAAAATAACACACTGGACGGTCTATCTCCTTTTCGTCAGTCTGTAAAAGCACCGCGCCTGCCCCAACCTGGCTAGCATCCACTTGCAGTTTAAACGGTTGGTCAAGTCGTGGAGCAGCCAGGACAGGCTCAGTGCTGAGCAGCAATTTGGCATTCTCCAAGGCCAGTTGACATTCATCAGTCCACGTAAAATGGACATTTCCTTTCAACAAATTCGTGAGGGGTGAAACCACTGTGGAGAAATTAGAACAAAACCCCCGATAGTACCCAATCATGCCCAAAAATCGCATCAACTCTTTCTTTGTTGTGGGAGGCGGGAAATGGTCAATGGCCATCACCTTGGCCCGCACCGGCCGTACCTCTCCCTGCCCTACCACCTTCCCCAGATAGACCACAGTAGCCTGCGCAAACTCACATTTTGCCAAGTTAACGGTAAGGTTAGCCGCAGAAAACCTCTCGAACAACTCCGACAGTCTGGATAAATGCAATGGCCATGTATCACTCACTGTAACGACATCATCCAAATAAACAGCGCAACCCTCCAGCCCCGATATGACATAATTCATGAGGCGTTGAAAACTTGAAGGGGCGTTGCGCAACCCAAAACTCATAACGTTGTAAGAGTATAACCCAGACGGAGTAACAAATGCTGAGATCTCTTGCGCCCGCGGCGTCAACGGGATCTGATAATAACCCTTTAGGAGATCACACTTTGTAACGTATTTGGCGGCCCCTACGCGGTCTACACAGTCCTCTATTCGGGGAAGGGGGAAGGAGTCAGGTTTAGTTACCTGATTCACCTTGCGATAATCCGTACAGAACCTAAACGTCATGTCTGGCTTTGCTACCAGCAAACAAGGCGATGCCCAACTAGAATATGATGGCTTAGCCAGGCCATTCTCCAGCAAATACTGGACCTCGCTTTCTAGGATTTTCTGTTTCACCGGTGGTGCTCGGTAAAACCGCTGTCTAATGGGAACAGCCTCCCCGACGTCTATGTCATGCGACATCACGTTCGTGCATGTCGGTACGTCGGAAAATAAAGAGGAATACGACGAAATAAGTGATTTCAAATCAATCCTCTGTTCAGCCCCCATATGACCCAACAGGCCATCAAGATCTTTTAGCACCTCAGAATTCTTGAGACGAGGTAACAGTAGGCAATCATCAGGAGCAGCTTCATCCTCTCCCTCAGCTGCCACACTCTGAGTGGAGGATGCCGCCTCCCCTACTGCAAGCGCAGCAGACCCAACCCCATCTCCCTTCTCCTCTGTCCTGGATGATGGAGAGAAATATGGCTTCAGTAAATTGATATGACACAATTGAGACGATTTCCTACGATTTGGTGTGGCAATTACATAATCCTGTTCAGTCACTTGACGGACCACCCCATAAGGTCCAGAAAACTGTGCCCGAAAAGGTGAACCAGGGATTGGCAACAATGCCAGCACCTGGTCCCCCGGACTAAACAGTCGGGACTCTGCGTGACGGTCAAAAACTTCTTTCATCCGCCCCTGGGATTTCACCAGATTCTTTTTCGCGCACTGCCATGCCAAAAACAACCTGCGTCGAAAGCCATGAATATAATCAATAAGATTTACTGGAGGATCGGAATCCTGCAAGCCATCTTTTAACACTGACAACGGTCCACGGACTTTATGAGCGAACACCAATTCATTTGGGCTGAAACCCAGACTGTCTTGCGAGACTTCCCGCGCTGCCATCAGCAACCACGGAAGGCCATCCTCCCAATCGCGCTGTAATTCCAGGCAGTAAGCGCGCAGCAGGGACTTTAATGTTAAATGAAATCGCTCCAGAGCGCCCTGGCTCTGAGGATGGTATGCACTACTCAAGCTATGTTTGACTCGCAGTTGTTTCAGAACCTCAGCAAACATTTTCGATGTGAAATTGCTACCTTGGTCAGATTGAATTACTCGGGGAATTCCAAAGACCGACACAAACTGAGAGAGAGCTTTCACAATTGATTTCGTGTTTATGCTCCTTAATGGATATGCTGCCGGATACCTCGTTGCTTGACACATTACAGTTAACAACTGAATAGAACCCGACCTCGACGTAGGCAGTGGACCCACGCAGTCAATCAAGAGATGTTCAAAAGGTTTTCCCAGAGCTGGAATAGGATATAGAGGCGCGGGCTTAATGGACTGGTTTGGTTTACCCGCCACTTGACAGGTATGACAAGTTTTTATAAACTCCGCCACATCACGTCTCAACCGCGGCCAATAGAAGTGTTTCAGTAGCCGGTCATATGTTTTACGCACTCCAAAGTGCCCAGCCCCTTCCCCATGCGCTGTCTGCAACACCAGATCTCTGTATTTCTTCGGCACAACAATCTGTAACAACGTCTCCGTCCAGTCATCACATTGCGATACAAATTTCCGCACCAGCAACCCATCCATCATAAAATATCCCCGCTCTGCGCTTGCCATTTCCTCGCCGGGCAACGCCCCCTCCAACAGCTCCGCTAACCCTTCATCCCCCTTTTGGGCCAGAACAAAATCACTGCGATCAAAGGATGGGGGCAGTTTAGGTAGCTGAGGAATTACACGCTTTGATTCTGCTATTTCGCTTGAGCCATGCACTGATTGTGTGCGGCTCCTCGCCCGCGTCACCGCACAAGCCGTGAAAACATTAGGAAACTGTGTGACACACTCATCCTGTTTAGTACCCTCTAAAGGCTCATTTGACACCACCGGTGGTGCTGTCCCGCTCGGCCATACCCGATCTCCAGCCACAATATTTCCCAAAATCACGTGCACTCCTGGTATGGGCAACGCCGGCCGAACCCCAACAATCACTTCCCCCTGGACCAGATCGGAACTCAGCACAATCTTATGCAGTGGGACCGACATCGTTTGCATTCCCATGCCCCGAATAAGTACACTTTTGCCCGTACTAGACCGAAGAGAAAACGGTAAAGCGTATTCAGCTACGAAGGTCTCTGTAGCCCCAGTGTCCCGCAAAATTTTTACAGGTCTTTTATGAGAGCTACCCACAAACGAAATAAAGCCATCCGTGATGAATGGGGCATAACCCTCGCCGACCTGCCCATCAGTGCACTCAGAGACGCACTGCCCCTGTCCAGAGGAATCAGGCACCTCACAGCCTGAATCATCTGCAGGGACAGAGGCCTTTTCCTGCACCTCTCCTGCGCGGTTCCATCTACGCACCGGGGCTGCACATCCCGCCCCTTTTGCCGAGTCCCATTTGCTATTGTTTGGCCATTTCTTATCTCCCCCCTGGAGCAGTGGACACTCTTTTTTCCAATGACCGGTCTTCAAACAATAATGACACTTGTCGACGTCCCACTCACTACGATTTAAAGGACT
>NC_137921.1:2243072-2245572 GCF_963457725.1 Sprattus sprattus | reverse complement strand
TGGAGGTTGAAGAATTCAGCAATTTTGAGCAATTTTCTGCAACAGACTCAAGCAGAGATGAGATTGAGGAAGACTTCGATCCGGATCAGTTTGTAAAGGTGATTGTGAGCATTGAGCCGTATCTGGAAGACGAGCCAGCAGAAGAGCCGAGTTCTGACAGTGATGACATAGTAGCTAGCTAGCCTCGCTGCTAATAAGTATAACGCCCCCCTCATTGAGGCAGATGTACCGTTTGCCTCCAGTCTCTTAGCTCTTTCACAGCTGTTGTTTGTTAGGTCAGCCATTCTAAATACGTGAAATACATTCCCTATTTAATGGATAGAGAGCAATGCTTCCAGCATTACTTCACAGCAAATTACTTTAGTTGTCATTTCAAGCTTGCTGGAGAAGGCACTCTTGTGCGACACACATTCTGCACCCACTTCTCGCGTACTTCCTCGTCTTTTGGAAATTTGAAAAGGCTAAAAGAATGGGAACTGACGTTCGAGCAATATGCTGCAACACACCCTGAAGGCATATTTACAACTGATCCTTAAGAAATAGCCGGTGGCTCCCTGAGAAAATGTGTTTTCTGTCAGGAAAAATGGCGACCAAGTGCAACAGAGTACCTCCGTTTAAGTAATTTAAGTTTTTTAACGCAGGGTGGTAGTGAGTCGCTTGGGAAGTCGGTAGCTCAGTGGCGCTGCATTCAAATGATGATTTTAACAAGTCAAATGTGTATATTTTTCCTCAACATATATATATCTATTGTGAAATACCACCTTCGTTCTATTTATTAAAAAAAATTAGTATTGAGGTGTCATATGCACTTTAAGTCATCTTGAACAATTAAACTGGCTTCAGTTATTATCCATTGCATAAAAGTTATAAGTGCATTTCCCCCCTATCTTTCTGAATGCGAACCAACATACCATCACTGTTGTTCCTGGTGGTTGAAAGATTTTCCAGATCCTCAGACAACTCCAACGCAGCAACCTTCATTAGCTTAGGGATGATGTTCATCTGCCATTTGCGAAGGAAAAGATCAGCTTTCCCCTCAAACTGGCTATCGAAGTCGAACTAAGATGTACAAAGATAAATATTCAATCCAATTTATTCATTTGAATTTACAGGCTATATTTACTGAGATATTGGGGGGGGGGGGGGGGGGTAAGTGTTCCTTTTCATGGGTTGAAGGTAGAGAGTGGACATGAGGCATCAGTCAATAATACCAAAAATACAATGGCCCTTATTTCTGAAACAATAAACATTTGGTACATCAGTAAAATGTGGGGTGGGAAGGTAAACATCATTTTTTTTTCACTTACATATCCCTCATTGTGTTCCTGGATTTTGACACTCAATTTAGGAAACGTGGTGACAACATTCTTGTCAAGACGCACCTTGTCATCACTGGATGGGTAACTGAAAATAACAGACAGCATCAACCAAACCATTTCTAAACACACATTGAAGAGTTCAGAAGTCCACCTGACCTTTTTTGTGGTAAATTGGAAAAAACACAGCTGGCATGATTATCGTATAGTAGGCACTGAGAATATTTCCCTTTATATCATACCTAAATTTTTAAGTTTTTGCACCTGAACTCTTCAATTAGAAACATGTATTGCCATCAGTTATACTCACACTTCACATGTATTGACTAAAATATTAATTTTAAGTATGAGATATATAAGAACAACTTCCACTCCACTGTCAATACTTTTGAATCTCACACTTTGACAGTGTCGTCAACTTACAATCCTCATCTCTCCTCAAGATTGCTGACAGCAACCCTCACAAGTAGCACCCTGTTTTTTGTGCATATGGTACCAGATTTCTCATATTCTGTGAGTATGTTTGGAGCTTTTGATTGAATTAGTACTTTGAGTACTCCAATCCACTGTCGTCCAGCCTGTCATGGGAAGGTAGAAAATGTGTCTGTCTTGGCAGGGGAGGAGGCTGGAGAAAAACACAAACCAAAGCAAAAATGTATGAGCCATTGGTGCAGTTTAAAATCCCTAAACAAACATTTAAAACACATATTTTCAACAGGACTGCAACTCGAACAAACTAAACTTAAAAGGCATTTCACAACCAAACAACACAATAACATGTAATGCTGGTGTGCCGTGAGACTTTTTTCCCCATAGAATACATAGATTGTGCTTCGAGAGAAAAGGGTTTGGGGAAAACTGATTTCCACCACTGGCGTTGCCCCTGCTCTATGGTTATAATATAAAATGGAGCAAACTAGCCAGCACGATATGCTAAATAGCTAGCCTTAAAGCTATGGCAAAAGAGTATCTATGATATGTGCTTAAAAGAGCCTTCGTCATTAGAAAACGCAATATGTTACTAGCCAGGTTTTTACTTTCTCTCACTCTGCATGTTTTCAATAGCAAATACAAAATGCCAACCAATTTTACAGATTAAATTATCCAGGTTGGCTAGCTAGCTAACTTGAACTGTACATGTTACCTTAGCTAGCTACTATGGCTTACATTACCTTACGACTACG
>NC_137921.1:2225572-2238072 GCF_963457725.1 Sprattus sprattus | reverse complement strand
GGGGTTCAGGAGGCAGGAGAATATGTTTGTTCTGAGGGAAGCATCCGTCTTCTGTACAGGGACCCCTTTGGGGTGGACTCTCCTTTCTACAGGGCTACTGGGCCTGGGGGCTGCTGGGATCTGGTTCAACCTGAGGAGCAGAAGAGGAGGACAGGCCTCTGGACGTCAGAGCGGAGAGGGGCAGCAGAGCGGAGAGGAAAACCTCCATGATGACGTGGAAGTGGCTGAAGACAGCGTCTGAACTGAACACGCTTCTCTCCTGCGTCTGAACTGAACACGCTTCTCTCCTGCGTCTGAACTGAACTCGCTTCTCGCCTGTGTCTGAACTGAACACACTTCTCTCCTGTGTCTGAACTGAACACGCTTCTCTCCTGTGTCTGAACTGAACACGCTTCTCTCCTGTGTCTGAACTGAACACGCTTCTCTCCTGCGTCTGAACTGAACACGCTTCTCTCCTGTGTGTGAACTGAACACGCTTCTCTCCTGTGTCTGAACTGAACACGCTTCTCTCCTGTGTCTGAACTGAACACGCTTCTCTCCTGTGTCTGAACTGAACATGCTTCTCTCCTGTGTCTGAACTGAACACGCTTCTCTCCTGTGTTAGAACTGAACACGCTTCTCTCCTGTGTCGTCTACACCTGTTGAAGATGCAGCTCACCTTTCCATTCATGCCAACTGATGCTAACATTATATGCTAATGCTAATGTGTAACATGAGGTTGCTGATGTCATAAAAGTATTTTGTAGTTTGTGTTTTTCTGCCACTTTTTCTGGAGATTTTTTTGTAACTTTTAAGCCCATATAATAAAGGCAATTTCTACAATATAGCCAAAACGATGGTGTTGCTAATGATGTTTGTGTGTGTGTGTGTGTGTGTGTGTGTGTGTGTGTGGTGTGTGTGTTTGTGTAGGGAAGTGTGTGTGTGTTCAGTTTATGTGTGTGTGTGTATGAAGCAAAGTGTGTGTGTGCGTGTGCGTGTGCGTGTGCGTGTGTGTTTGTATGAGGTGAAAATTCACTTAAGTTATCTCAGGATTCCAGAGTTGCATATAAAGTAAATATATTTATTCAACAACAACAAGCTTGTCTGGCATAACCACATCCTTACAGGCCAGAGAGAGAGAAAGAGAGAGAGATAGAGAGAGAGAGAGAGAGAAAGAGAGATATCAGGCTCATTCCCAGACTACAGCAGATGTAAAGAGAGAAATAAAATAAAACACATCACACAAGGTTTATAAAGAAAGAAGTTAGCATTCTCTGACGCCAAAACACTTTGTCAGCAGGGAAAACCATGTAGTACGTCTCAGACGTCCAGGGTCCTCTTACTTTGCTTTTTCCTACGTAATGCAACAACAAGGCAAAAAGGAAGGACTACTAGTTGTTCTTATCAATCCTTGCTTACACACACACACACACACACAAGGTACACTTTTAAGCACATGCACAGTGCATAGAGTTAGAACCGTCAGCAGTTAAGAATCAAAGATATACAGAAATAGAACAGTCATGTTTCAGCAAACAAAGGCATATGATTAACACACATGCATACTTGATTAAAGTCAGAGTTTCGTATTTTCCTATCAGTGTGTGTGTGTAGGGTAATGTGTGTGTATTGTAGGCCTGAAATTATCAAGTTCTAAGTTAATCTAAGCATCTCCTCTTTCTGTATTAATAAGTGTGGCTCTTGGGTGCTCCAGTGTACCTTAAATGGGAAAGCAGAGGTCAGAGTTCGCTGTATTTTAGGCCTAACTGCTAGACAAAGAGGGTTTTACTTAAAATGACACTCAGCAGGAAGCCACCTGCCGCTTCCCTTTAGACGGACTGTCTCCACCTATTTTAAACAGACTCTCTCTTATTTGGAAGTAACTTTCTAAAATGTCATCTGAGAGGAGACAGTCACGTATATTTCAGGGTACTTGTTGACTATAAAATGTGCATGAAATCTGTGGCTAGTTAGATCTTGGATTCCGGGGTCCAAACTCCTGTTCGTCTGCTGTCTTGTTTGCGTGCATTAAACCAGCTCCAGTTCTCCTCAATCTTGATGGCTCTTGGCTCTTTTGATTATCGAACTCAGATCTAGTACGAAGTATTAGGCTACCAATTCTCTACATCATAGTTGGCGACCGCGAAAGGTACTGAATAAGGACAAAGAAAGCGTCAGGAGATGTGGTTTTCGCCGCCTGGCTCTCGTTCAGCTGCAAGCGCGCATTAATTGGTAAGCATGGCATACTTTTGCTAAAATATATGCAGCTGAGTGAAGTCAGAAGCGATTACGGCTATCCTGACGTAGTCCTCAGTTAAAGAATTCTAAATTAAAGAGTCTTAAGGTTGAGGAACATTGGAATACCTGGTAATAATATGTCTTATGTTTGTAGAACGTGTATGTTTGTATACTAATGTCTTGGTGAAGTTTGTTGAAGTGTATGTTTGTATACCAATGTCTTGGTGTGTACGTATTGTGTATATCGTGTCTAAAGTGAAAGTTTACGAGTGAGAGGAGTTCACAGTGCTTTCGGTTAAAAAGGTATGGTGTTATGCGCTGATAGTGAGTAGGACTCCACTTCCCAGCATGCTTAGAGTTACGCATGCGCAGTAGGAGTACAAACGCTACAGGCATATACGGTAGTAAAAACGTTGGTATAATTATATTTCTTTAGAATAAAGGTTGTGTGTGTGCAGATTGGAGAAGGTCTCTCTGCAAGAAAGAGTGTGCAGGTTGGACCAGGAGCTCCTTGCATTGTGAGAAAGTGTGTGGGCCTGAGATACGAGTGAATGATAGCCTAGTAAAAACGGATAGAAGAGGATCTCTTCGTGAATAACGTGATAATTAAAGAAAGGTGTAATTAAAGAAAGGTGGTGGCCAAAGAAAGGTGTAATTAAAGAAAGGTGGTAATTGTAAAAGAAAGGTGGTAATTGTGGGATCTCTGCGTTGACAAAGTGTGTTAAATTGTAAAAGTATTACGTGTAGGCCTATGTTGTTTAAGTTGTTGGTGAAAGTATAGCGCTATGAGTAATGCTCTCTTCATTGAAGAGTGTGGTATTTATGTTATGTAAAGTTTCAAAGAATGACGATTCGATGAAATATTGTAAGTTGAAGTATTAAGCATTTAAACTGAAAATAAGTTAAATACATCCAACACATAAGGTATAAAACAAAAGGGTGTTGGGAGATAGTATTGACACATTTCCTTAAGCAACAGACATACCGGTATAAACACCTCACGCAGTTGTTCAGTTATGAATTGTCAATGAATCATAAATGAGAAATTGTCATTGAAATGAAATTGTCATTGAATATTCCTTTAAAGGTAATTTCGTGACTAGTGGAGAAAGCAGATAAGAGACTGCATTGTGAGTATAGTGAATTCTAGAGAATTTGAGATTGTTGTTGCTATAAAGTGTAAAATATAAGTGTTAGAGGTGTTTTTAAGTTTTTGGAAGAAACATAAGCTAAAAAGAATACATTAGGAAATTGAATTTAGAGTTTAAAATTGGAAGACTTGTATGATGATAAGTAGTAGGCTACATTATAGGTTATTGTGAGTATTTTTAAATTGGCAAAAAGATTAGGTGATCGTAAGAAATTTAAATGTGGGGCAGCGAGATAACTAAATTGTTTGTTGAGAAAATTATATGTGGAAAAGACATTGTAATTAATGTTATTTGACAGAATTGTGAGTAGGGGAAAAAGGTTGGGGCCATATCATCCTGCCATACGAGTTATTTTCTGTCATCAAGGGAGAGAGACAGAGGGACAGCGCGTAGGAGAAGCAGAGAAAGGAGGGGTTAGCCCCTCCCGTACGGCTCCTTGTCACACGGAGGAAGAGGAAAAATCCTTGAGTAAGCTTTAAGCAAAGAATTATTTTTCAAAGTACAGTAATATAGTTTAAAGTATACGGTTGTAGTCAGAAAAGAGAGAGAGGAATAGTTATAATACATAGAGCTGTGGTAAAATTTGAATTCAAAGGATGGCGTGGGAAGAAATAAGTAAATTGTATGTGTTGTAAGCAAGTGAGAAACTAGGCATTAGCGCTGCATTTTGGTCTCTGGCTGATGACACAATAATAGTGGGGGAAGATTATAGTCATACTACAAAGGAAGATTTCACAAAATTGAGACAAAAGATCAGCGCACCACCAGATAAGATTAGAGATAAATTTGGAAAATGGACAGAATCTGATTGTCCTGTAAGGTAGTTTATGTGCTACGCCTCTAGGTAGGCTGGCAGGCGTGTTTATATTTTGTTCGCGCTGGGGTGTTTGTACCTCGGGGTGACCCGTACAGTTTGAGGAGCTCTAATGTCAGAGATGCGTTGAATGAATCGGTGAGTGTGTGTGTTAGATGAAGGAGATAGATGCTGTGTGGAATACAATAAATCTTGCCACCATTACGAAACCTCCTTTTCATCTCCTGTGTTAAATACTTTGAACGCCCAACCACCCGTTAACATAGATTACCAGAAAACAACGTAGAGTTTCAGTGGACCGTTGACCAACTGGAAATATCAAAGAATATGGGGTCATTAACAAATACTATGAGAAGTTTTGGGGTAAGATAGATGATATAATTGTTCTCATTAATGGATTTGTGACGGAAACAATAAAACAGGATTGCTCAAAGGCAGACATGGAGCACTTGATTAAGAAAATTGTGAAAGAAGAGACATTGATTTTAATGCTTTAAGTCCAGGAAAATAGGATTAGGACAAAAGTTATTTGATAAAATGATAAGGCAATTAAGAAGTTTGTGGAGAATGCAGGCTGGGGTGTGGGGATGTCTGAGTGTTGGAGACAGTCCAGAAAAGGGAACAAAATAAAAAAGCATTATAACTTAAAGTAAACAGTAATTGATGGGGATCTGTAAATATAACTTCTGGGTAACTTTAGTGGTGAGGTGGAAGAGGACAAATTTCCACAGCCAGATTTGTTAACACTAGTGCTCCCATTAAGGTTTAAACAGGAGTGAAAGAGACAGCACATAGTCCATTAGGGAAAGTGTTGAGATAATTCAAGAATAGAGAAAACAGAGAAGGCAGTAATTAAGAATCAGAAATAGCAGGAAAATGCTTTATAACAGAGCTGAGTAGAAATACATTCTGAGGGGAGTGTAGATAGAAAGGAAAAAAGAAAGGCCAACACATATAACCTATTGACTGTGGGGACATCAGGTTGTGGCTGGGCTGACCTCTACTACCCATATGTGCAAGAAAGTGCTCCAATACAACTCGCCTGGAAAGAGAGATGGAAAGAAAACATCTTGCTTGGATCTATGCCTAAGATCTGAATGCAAAACTAACTGGACTATGTGAGAAGGACAAAGATAGCTCAGGCTCTTGCATCTGGCCTGAGACTTCAATTCATGCCTGTGTCGCAGTCTGCTTGGCGTCTGCACAGCAATCCCCTCCCAAAGAGTTTCATGGCACATCACGCCTAGCCAATGAACAATCCAACTGGACATAGCCATCTCGACAGTGGCAGCAGCCCTCAGAGGAAAGAGGGAGAAAGGGGTGAAGGGAGGTGGCAGGTGAATAGGCCTCCGACATGACCACCCACACAGCAAGGACTTCTCTCAAGTATATGTACTATGTGGTGGGACGAGGATATGCTCAGCCATGAATTGGTGAAACCAGGGGGTCTAGTTTCCCTGTACTGGGGTGTGTAGTATTAATAAAGGCCTAGTGAATTCTACAATTCCAGTATCAATTAAAATATGAGTGGGAAGGAAGTAAGGATGCCCATATTAATTTGAAATCATACTCATATTAATTTATTAGAGAATTATGTGTTTTGCCATATGAGAATTTAAATTGAGTGTGCCCTGGATGGACTTTCTTTGACTAATCAAACACCATGCCTCACAATGGTTCTCCAAGCACTTCTTACGCCTCAAATGTAATTAAACCAAGCTGATAGAGAACTTCACTGCAGGTAACATGATGGTCCTTCAGACTTTTGTTACACCTACAGAAACACAGGTTTAGAGTAAATGATCCTTATTGATAGTGAGTATATCCATTATATGTCATATAAAGATAGGGTTAATAAGGGGTTTAAAGATGAGATGATGCTCAACACAAACACTTAAGATAGAGTTAACTAGATATGCATTTAGAATTTGAAAATTAGACATGGTAAACAGGAGAGAAATACGGAGAAAATAGAGACATGGAGAAAAGAGGAGTAAAGTATTGAAAGTTTCTCTTATCAGTATTCTTATTTATACAATGTACAGGAATCAGTGAAACTTAGAACTAGGCCATTAGGGGTATGGAGTTATATGTCTTATGTGAATGACAAGGAGGTTTGAAGGAGTTTTGGAATGGTTGGCTTGAGAGTAAGGGGGTGTCAGGTGAGAACACATATTCCAATAAGGAATCACAGTTTAGGGTGTATATGGGGAGTTTCGGTAATATGAGTGGGACTGTATGGATGTGTGTAATTCAAAGATTTGCGGGTATGCGTGTGTGTTTGTGTGATGAAGATAGGTATGTGTGGTTTTTGTTCAGCTATCGCACACTGGATAAGACATGTAGCAGTATTGAAGTTCCTGTTCTTCTGAGTGACAGGAAGGGGCGTGTCTGTGAGTCCGTGAGGAAAAATGAGAATCTTCCAAACAGTGAAGATGTGAGAGGGGAATTGTGTTAGTTTTATGTTAACACATGAAGGTATATTTGAATATATGTGGTTTTAAGTGTACAGGCTTGGCTGTAATATCTACACTAAGGGGTTTTTGTTGAGAAACAGAAATGGCATCAAGGGAAGGTATGCCACAGGTAATTGTACTTTCAGTGGGTGAGGGGCATGAGGTAGGAATGCCATGCCTGTGAAGTATTAGTTTACTAGTGATATAGCTTGGTATTGAGTAGGATTGATGTAGTATGCAGATTGTGAACATCAATGTAAGCCGTTTGGTTATTAGCCTATTATGTTACCAAGGGGGGTTAGCCATTATATATGTGATAAGCCGTGTGGGCTTTGGTTGTTTGCCACATAGGATTCAATAATTACTTTGCAGTAAACTTAGTACTAGAAAATATACTGAGAAATATGTGATGAAGCTTGATGGAATAAGACCATTGGATAAAAAAGGGGATTAACTGCGGGCATGATAAAATATGAATGTACTATGATGGCCACATGGTAACTTCATACATGTTATTAGCCCTGTTGTGTTGTACGCACGTTGAGTTTAAGTGCGTAAAGGGGGGTATATGAGAATAATTTTGAATTTGGGGTTATGGTCACCCTAATTATGGGAGGTTTGGGATTGCAATTTGTATAATGCTATGTTTGTAGCATCTTTTATCAAAGAAAAGGAGTGCGGATAAAACTTTTGGGTAATACTTTACACTAAAAGGTGTGATCGTATAGGTAGTTACGTACTACATAGATATGAAAAGGTATTGAAGATATGGAGTGATTTATATGATTGATTGAGGAATGTCTAAGGACGGGACCAAAATTAAGAGAGGGTAAGTATACTTCTTAAATATGTGATATTATTTTTGATTTTAGCATTACAGCAATGCTTTTAGTATAACAATAAGAATGTATAGGAAGCATGGACTACAAGTACTGCAAATCATCGATCATATTACACTTTTAGAGCATGTCTAGAGGGCATGTGGAAATTATGTGTACCTGTCATTTCTAATTTTTGGAGATTATATACACACAGGTGGATGCAGATGGACTGATCCAGTCAGGAGACTGGGTATAGGTGAAGCTTTTAAACAAAAAGAGCTTCCAGCCTATGGTGATATCAAGGTTCTAGTGTCTAATATTGTACTAACTTTTTGTGGAATTTCAGGACCACAAGGTGGTGGGACTACTACAATTTATTGTATCAGGGTTAGAATGGGAAGCATTCTGTTGCAGCAGCTCGACCTGGATGAGAGGCTGTGAAGGTCATGGAAATGCTGCAGTGAATGAATGTTTCTTGTCATTGCAGGAAAGAACTGTTGTATGATATACATGGGAAGTCATTCACATAAAAATAGGACACGTCATGTTGAAAAGGGTGTTGCATACACATTACGAGACCATTGTAAATTAGATGTACACAATTGGTCAGAAACTGATTTAGCGGAAATCCGTGAGTACACTGTAGAAGAATATTTCAATTACAAATGTTTTGACATGACTAATAAAGAGCATGTGGGTATTTTTGAAGGAAATTGTAATAGAACTTGGACACTGGTTACCAGTGGTCCTTTTAACACTTCAAATAAGAAATCCAAGTTATACAGGCAAGCATGGGAATTGCGAGGACTTGTTCCTATTAGATGTAAACCAGGCATGACTAACTGTACTAAAATGGATAGATTCCTAGACGGTCAAAGAACATTTATGTATGCATATCATTTCCCCATTTTCCGCAGGATGCTCCATTAGCTGATATATGGTGGGCTTGTGGAAAAGAATATGGATTAAGAAACACTCTACCTCATGATTGGACAGGGAAATGTGCTAGAGTAGCCATAATGCAACAAATAAAAGTTATTAATGTGGACAACAACACAGAGGGGGGACCTGGTTTGCTTCAGTACTTGGTATCATTGCACTAATCATATTAGTGTTCAGTCTAATTGTATGTTGTGTTATTCCTTGTTGCAGGTCACTTGCAGTCAGAGCAATAGCTTCTCAATTTACCCAGATGACAGTGTTGGTTGATAAGTGAAAGCCGAGTGGGGTTAACAATGTCTTATGGTAACGATGAAGCGCTTGAAATGTTACAGGTTATGAGCAACTAAGACATTATGGGTCAGGGAGGCAGTCCTGACTCCAACGGTGGCTTATGGGAACTAGGTGACTAGACCATATTAGCCCTGGAAAAAAAGAAACAAACAAAGTAGCAGGCCAAAATCAAGTGCTAGTCTGCCCTCGCCAGGCAGAGCGATAAGTGGTTTACCACTATCGCAACCTCTGATTCTACGGCAGACTCAAAGGAAGTTGAAGAATCACCACACCAGCAGTCATGTGTTATGTATTAAAAGTATAATGCAGTAGTTGATTTACTTATGAGTATAATGAAATAACTCAGGGAAAAATGTAATAATATATGATGTGAACAAAGGGGCGTATTATTATTTGTTAGAGGATTTTCCCTCATATACAGAAAGGCCTCTCAAGGAACTATACTTCCTAGAGATGAATGTAAGCGTAATGGTAAAGTGTAATGGGTAAAAAGAAATTGAGTATCCATAGTGAAGTTAACGTCTATAGTAAAGTTGTGTGTGTAATAGTTTAGATAAACAGAGAGTGCCTTAGTAAAATAGACAAATGTGCTTGTAGCTTTTTAGACGAAGCTATATTTCCATACTTGTGTATTTTTTATTTTTCATATGACAGGCCATATGGGAATGTTCCATGGTCTGTGTGTGTGTAAAACTCTCCTAGGCGTACCCTAGGGAGGCATTATTGTTCTGTGATGTAAACTACTGGAAGTTGGTGACATAGCTGTATTGGATGTTTGGAGTAATGTGATGTTTAGCATAAGGTTAGTTGTAGGCTCTACTGTATAAGTAAAACTGTGTTTGTGTGCTGTGTAGTATAGTAATAAATGTTTAGGTTATAACATGTGCTAGGATAAGGTGTGGATTAATCCACAAAGGGGCGGATGTAGGCCTGAAATTATCAAGTTCTAAGTTAATCTAAGCATCTCCTCTTTCTGTATTAATAAGTGTGGCTCTTGGGTGCTCCAGTGTACCTTAAATGGGAAAGCAGAGGTCAGAGTTCGCTGTATTTTAGGCCTAACTGCTAGACAAAGAGGGTTTTACTTAAAATGACACTCAGCAGGAAGCCACCTGCCGCTTCCCTTTAGACGGACTGTCTCCACCTATTTTAAACAGACTCTCTCTTATTTGGAAGTAACTTTCTAAAATGTCATCTGAGAGGAGACAGTCACGTATATTTCAGGGTACTTGTTGACTATAAAATGTGCATGAAATCTGTGGCTAGTTAGATCTTGGATTCCGGGGTCCAAACTCCTGTTCGTCTGCTGTCTTGTTTGCGTGCATTAAACCAGCTCCAGTTCTCCTCAATCTTGATGGCTCTTGGCTCTTTTGATTATCGAACTCAGATCTAGTACGAAGTATTAGGCTACCAATTCTCTACATCAGTATGTATAGAGTATATATGTGTATGTGTGCATGTTTGTGTGTAGAGTAGTGTGTGTGTGGGTGGGTTCTGGAAACTTCACTCTCTCTGAAGATCAAACTGATAGTTAGTTCTCCAAAAGTATGCTCTTATCATATCCTCATTACTGTGATAATCACAGTACACTGAATTACTTTTGCAATATGTCATATCACTTACCCCTAGAGCCTAAAGTATATTACACACAAACACACACACACACACACACACACATACACACACACACGCACGCACACACACACACACACACACACACACACACACACACACACACACACACACACACACACACACACACACACACACACACACACACACACACACACACACACACATACACACACACACAACACACACACACACTATCACTTATTACACCTACACATAGTGTTAGGGTTAGGGGAGGGGAGAGAGAGAGAGAGAGCATGAGAGAGAGGGAGAAGGGGAGGGGGTGTTTCTGGTGGCAGGAGTACGTCACCGTGGCAAACACACACACACACACACACACACACACACAGAACATCACCAATTACAAACACACAGATAAACACACACACACACACACGGAAACGCACACACACACACACACAGATAGAACATCACCTATTACAAACACACAGATACACACACACACACACACACACACGCGTACAAACTATCACTTATTACATATGCACAAAGTAAAAGAGTTAGCTTGGGAGTATGGGGAGGGGAGAGAGAGAGAGTGAGAGAGAGAGGGAGAAGGGTGGGCGGAAGCTGTGTTTTTTCTGGTGGCAGGAGTACGTCACCGTGGCAAACACACACACACACACACACACACACACACACACACACACACAGAACATCACCTCATCATTACAAACACACAGATACACACACACAGATACACATACACACACCTCATCATTACAAACACACAGATACACACACACACAAACACACAGATACCCACAGATATACACACACACACACATCAGTTCCGTTACAGGGAGGGACAGGAAGAGCCTCTCAGCGCTCATAGTCTGCCTTACTTACACACAACTCTCTGCCTGGTGGTATCAGACGGACAGAAGAACACAGAACTCAGAATGGAGACCTCAGTGGTCATGAGTACATTTCTGCTCCTGTTTGTCATCGCTGGCACCACATGTTTTCCCACAGTGAGAGTGTCTTTCTGGTATATAATGCCACTGCACACAACTTTGACCGTCTGGAGTTACGGTGGTACCGTCAGATAGCTCTACAGCCAAAGGTTCTGATTCTAGACACAACGATAATACTGTGCCTCTGCCTGAGGATCTGAGGGGCAGAGTGACTGAATCCGACCCTCGTCACACACAGGCACACACATATTCCAAAACACGCATACGCACGCGCATGCGTAGATAAACACATAGAAACACACGCAAGATCCGCACACACACATTGATACACACACATATACCCACAGAGATACACCCACATGCACACACATACACGTTCATACCCACACAGATACACACACACACCCAGATACCCACAGAGATACACTCACACACGTCATTTCCAGTACAGAGAAGGACAGGAGGAGCTTCTCAGCTCTCACAGTCTGCCTTACTTAACACAACTCTCTGCCTGCTGGTATCAGACGGGCACAAGAAGACTGTACTGAACAGAAGCACAGAACACAGAACTCAAAATGGAGACCTCAGTGGGCATGAGTGAATTTCTGCTGCTGTTTGTCATCGCTGGCGCCCTCAGAGCTGATCCTGGTATCATATTTGAGACTGAAGGACAAAGTGCTTGGTTTCGGTGCATGTCCTACGACAGGGAGAGTAAAGCTTCAGCGCTGTACAGAGTGTCTGGAGATGAAGATCTGCTTCTGGTCAACTGCTCACAGCCACAGAGACCACAGCCAGATGGCTATGATGTCAAATGTAATCGTGGTGTTTTTCAGATGCCCAACCTCATTACTGCCCACAGTGGAGTCTACAGGACTGAATGCTGTACAGAAGGAAACACCACAGAACACGCCAGCTACCGTCTCACTGTCTGTAAGGAGAGAGGCAATGATGAGGATCACAAAGTGAGACATGACGGCAGTGCTGTGCTGTGCAGTCCGGGTCACGGGAGGAGCCTACAGCTGTACAGAGTCAATATGGAGAAGGAAGAGCTGGTTCTGGTCCTGGACACCAGCTCCTCTCTGGAGCCACTCCTGGAGGAGATGAGAGGCCGACTGCACGTTGATCTCAGCAACTCTCAGGTCACACTCTCTGGGGTTACAGATGATGACCTCTTTGTTAGGAAGGATAATCCCAGAAACCATTCCCTGTGCACCACATGGAGAGGAGGTCAGTGCCAAAGAATG
>NC_137921.1:2095572-2215572 GCF_963457725.1 Sprattus sprattus | reverse complement strand
ATCTCTCTCACTCACTCTCTTTCTCTCACTCTCTCTCTCTGTTCCTCTCCATCTCTCTCACTCACTCTCTTTCTCTTACTCTCTCTCTCTGTTCCTCTCCATCTCTCTCACTCACTCTCTTTCTCTCACTCTCTCTCTTCCTCTCCATCTCTCTCACTCACTCTCTTTCTCTCACTCTCTCTCTCTGTTCCTCTCCATCTCTCTCACTCACTCTCTCTCACTCTCACTCTCCATCTCTCTCACTCACTCTCTTTCTCTCACTCTCTCTCTCTGTTCCTCTCCATCTCTTTCACTCACTCTCTCCCTCCGTTCCTCTCTATTTCTCTCCCTTCCTCTCTATCTCCCTCCCTCACTCTATCTTTCTCATTCTCTCTTCCTCTCCTCTCTCACTCACTCTCTCTCTTTCTCACTCTCTGTTCCTCTGCATCTCTCTCACTCACTCAATTCAATTCAATTCAATAAGCTTTATTGACATGAATGTTTTTTAACACTATTGTCAAAGCATGTTACACACACATATCAACTGAATAATGATTGTATACATATACAGTTTAACCATATATACGCACATATACATACACACATACACACACATACATACACATACACATGCTCACACTGTACACACACATAGACACACATAAACACACACACACACACACACACACACACACACACACACACACACACACACACACACACACACACCACTCTCTCTCTTACTCACTCTCCATTCCTCTCCATCTCTCTCACTCACTCTCTCTCTCCGTTCCTCTCTATTTCTCTCCCTTCCTCTCTATCTCCCTCCCTCACTCTATCTTTCTCATTCTCTCTTCCTCTCCATCTCTCTCACTCACTCTCTATCTCTTTCTCACTCTCCGCACCACACTTCTCTCTGTCTTTATTTCTCTTTCCCTGTATCACTCTCTCAGAAGCAATCCTATTTTTTAACTATGTTCTTGCAGAGAGTACCTTTAGCTGTCTTTGTCCAATAATCCAAGAAGTCCATGAAGAAAGTTAAGTCAAGACGAAAATGTTCCATTAAGACAAGCCGTATCGTTGGTTATTGTGCATTGTGCATTTCTCTTATTCTCTGTGTTGTTTTCTCTGCAATGTTCAAAGCAGCTGGACCGTGCGTGTGTGTGTGTGTGTGTGTTGTTTTCTCGGTAATGTTCAAAGTAGCTCTGCCCTCCTGTGTTCTGAGGCCCGTGACTAGTCTGACAGACTGTGTGTGTCTGTCTGTGTGTGAGAGTGTGTGTGTGTGTGTATGTGTGTGTGTGTGTGTGTGTGTGTGTGTGTGTGTGTGTGTGTGTGAGTGTGTGAGTGTGTGTGTGTATGTGTGTGTGTGTGTGCGTGTAAGTGTGTGTGTGTGTGTGTGTGTGTGTGTGTGAGTGTGTGTGTGTGTGTGTATGTGTGTGTGTGTGAGTGTGTGTGCGTGTGTGTGTGTGTGTGTGTGTGTGAGTGTATGTGTGTGTGTGTGTGTGAGTGTATGTGTGTGTGTGTGTGTGTGTGTGTGTGTGTGTGAGTGTATGTGTGTGTGTGTGTGAGTGTGTGTGTGTGTGCGTGTGTGTGAGTGTGTGCAAGCGTGTCCTCTCTGGCAGCAGGGCTGGTGTGTGCTGGGTTTGGCACGCGAGCAGGCTGCTGATCCTAACCGGGGCGGACAGCACTGGAGAGATGAGGAAGGCCCAAAGACCACAGTCTGACCATGTGTGTGTGTGTGTGTGTGTGTGTGTGTGTGTGTGAGAGAGATGCTGAGGAGCTGAGAGAGGAGGAGAGGCCCAAAGACCACAGTCTGACCATGTGTGTCGGTGTGTGTGTGTGTGTGTGTGTGTGTGTGTGTGTGAGAGAGATGCTGAGGAGCAGAGAGAGGAGAAGAGGCCAAAAGACCACAGGCTCAAAATCGATCCTGACAGTTTGTGTTTATCAGATAATAAATGTTAGTGTAACGCTTTACCACCCCCGGCCCCACACACACACACACACACACACACACACGCGCACCTTAAGTCACCCCCCACATGTCTCTGTACGAGCATGTGTATGTCATATCTATTTATTCCACCCTTCCTATATAACCGTCATACTCATACCATATTGTATTTTATTTATTCCTGCTCTTCCTGGACTCTCCACTTTGCACTATTGTTTGTATATATTTTTTAAGACTTGTTGACCATTGCACTGTTGTATTGAACTGTTTTGCACCGCTGTATTGTTTTGCACTGTTGTAATGTTTTGTGTTGTGATGTACATTTGTGTAATATGTGTAAGCACACCTGAGAGCCACTGCACCAAGACAAATTCCTTGTTTGTGCAAACTAACTTGGCCAATAAAAGCTGATTCTGATGTGTGTGTGTGTGTGTGTGTGGGGGGGGGGGGGGGTATCTCATCTCATCATTTGCATAACAAGCCTTTTCTGACTGGAGTATATCAGAGAGGACTATCCAGCATGATGTGACATCACCACCTACAGAAACACACACACACACACACACATTACTCACACACACAAACACACACAGCTATAGTGTAAATGAGAGGAGGTTTAAAAATACCGGATATTTAAAGAGATTAATTCAACAGCCCGACTCATATTGCTACCACAGGAAGTCCCTCTGAACTCGGAACAGCTCATGAACACACTAATCATTAACACTAACAACAAGCCTTATGTCTGTTACTGCGGCACTAGGTTGCTTTATAGAAGCCTGATGGTATTATTTGCTGTAAATGTTTCTGTTCAGAGCTCATTTATTTCCTCCGGCCAGCATTTTCCTGTCTTGCTGAAAGCTTGTTTTTCTTTGACCACATGAAGGAAGGTGATTGAAAGAGTGCATTTGACATGCAGGATGAAGTAACCAATGTATTTTGTAATACTTGCAATTAAACTAAATCACAAAATCTAATTTCTCACTTTTGCAGCCACTGACAGCTCTTAGAGGTGTAGGCTGCAGTTTTAGTTAGTGTTAAACTGTAGGTATTGTTTGACTTGTAAATTCCAAGAGCTCATGTGAGCCCATGTGAGCCATGAGTTCTACCGCGTGTCAGGGAGATTTCTCTAGACTGCTAGTATCATGAACAATTGGCTTAGGCTTGCTGTAGTAAATTAAGTTAAGGTCTGGTGTCTTTTAGAATGCCAGATGTGCAGAAAAGGGAGTTAGACTCTTAGTCGCCATGTAAATGGAGGTCTTCTCCTTTATGAATATTACAATTTGATAATTCTGATTGGACTTGGCCCAGAGCCAGTAAGAAATGAACAGATAATATTATAGGATAACTGAGGTCTATATAAGGGGTTACACACTTTTGTATCATTAGAACGACTATGCGGGTCCTTCTCTTATTGTCTTGTCTGTGACAATAGTTTCCAGCTCTTTTCAATTATGCCTCTCGAGTCTTTTGATTCCGAAGTAAGACACCAGTACCTGTACTGGCTACTACAGAGGTAAACCACAGCAGTTAGTTTTCAACACCTCTTCGCTGAGTGGGGCCACTTCTCGATAACATTTGTATGGGTTGCCATGGAAATGCTGAGCACCGGCCAGACCTTGACCGATGGATGTCAGGATGTGATTGGGTTGGAGTCACTGGGAGGCGGGGTTAAGTGCAGGGTCAGTTATGTGAGGTGAGGAGAAGTCTGCTGTAGTCCTGAGGTCGTTTCTATGGTATCGACCAGTAGAACCATTTAATCTCTGTAGTATCGCCCAGTAAAACCCTTTAATCTGGACTATAGACACACAACTGCCAATGGACATCGCTCTATTTCTACCTCTGTCTGTCCCTCGTTCTCTCTCTCTTGGCACATGGGCAGAGTGTGTGAGCATGTGAGGTGTGTGTGTGTGTGTGTGTGTGTGTGTGTGTGTGTGTGTGTGTGTGTGTGTGAGGTGTGTGTGTGTGTGTGTGTGTGTGTGTGTGTGTGTGTGTGTGTGTGTGTGTGTGTGTGTGTGTGTGTGTGTGTGAGTGTGTGTGTGTGTGTTTGTGTGTGTGTGTGTGTGTGTTTTGTGTGAGTGTAAGTCTGTGTATGTGTTTGTGTGTGAGGGGTGTGTCTGTGAGGGGTGTGTGTGTGTGTGTGAGAGGTGTGTGTGAGTGAGGTGTGTGTGTGAGTGAGGTGTGTGTGTGTGTGTGTGTGTGTGTGAGTGAGGTGTGAGTGAGGTGTGTGTGTGTGTGTGAGGTGTGTGTGAGTGAGGTGTGTATGTGAGTGAGGTGTGTGTGTGTGAGGTGTGTATGTGAGTGAGGTGTGTGTTTGTGTGAGGTGTGTATGTGAGTGAGGTGTGTGTGTGAGTGAGGTGTGTGTGTGTGAGTGAGGTGTATGTGAGTGAGGTGTGTGTGTGAGTGAGGTGTGTGTGTGAGTGAGGTGTGTATGTGGCCGTGGTTTAGGTTCCCCATATTCCATTTCTCTCCAGGTTAGTGTAGGTTATCTGGGTAGGCTGGGCCATGCATTGTGTTTTTCATCCTGCATGTGTGTGTGTGTTTGTGTGTGTGTGTGTGTGTGGGTTGTGTGTGAGTGTAAGTGTGTGTATGTGTTTGTGTGTGAGGGGTGTGTCTGTGAGGGGTGTGTGTGTGTGTGTGAGAGGTGTGTGTGAGTGAGGTGTGTGTGTGAGTGAGGTGTGTGTGTCTGTGTGTGTGAGTGAGGTGTGAGTGAGGTGTGTGTGTGTGTGAGGTGTGTGTGAGTGAGGTGTGAGTGAGGTGTGTGTGTGTACACTCTTTCAATCACCTTCTTTCACACTATTTGTGCCATATAATGTAGGTTATCTGGCTAGGTTTGGTCATATAATGTAGGTCAGTGGTGTAGTCCAGGTATACGGAGTATACCCACTTATTTTATAGTCAGCATTGCGTAAACCCACATATCAAAACAGGCCGTTTATCCTGTGCTGTATGGGCTGCTTGACATAATTATGAGTATACCCACTTCTCCAGGGAGCACTTCACCACTGATGTAGGTTATCTGGCTAGGTTGGGTCATATCATGTAGGTTATCTGGCTAGGATGGGTCACATAATGTAGGTTTTCTGGCTAGGATGTGTAACATAATGTAGGTTATCTGGCTAGGATGGGTCACATAATGTAGGTTATCTGGCTAGGATGGGTCACATAATGTAGGTTATCTGGCTAGGATGGGTCACATAATGTAGGTTATCTGGCTAGGATGGGTCACATAATGTAGGTTATCTGGCTGAGCATGGGGCATGGGGAGGAACGGAATACATGAAACAGTGTATAAAAATGTAAACATAATTTAAATACAAAAAAAGGTAACTGAATTCCGGTAGAGTTACAGAATAAAAATGAATTAGATAACAAATACTTTAAGCAAAATTTGGGATAATTAACAGGATTACACATTTCAAATAGATTTTAAAGTAAAGAAGATTATACTATCGTTTGCATGCGCACTTTGCAACACGTCACGTGAAGACATCAGAGAAGTCCAAATGATGACCTCAAGTTCTGAAAATGCCTCATCTGGCTCGACACTATTTTGTCTTTAAAGCTGAAAGTGGGAAGACATTCAGAAGAATATAACAGTGTAGTGCACCTTATGCCTCCCCGCTATGAAAACACTTTCGGACTCCACGTACGATTTCAGAATAATTTACAGATAAGTACGCATTTACTGCTAAGTACGCATTTACTGCTAACGTCTCTAAGACATCCAGTTAGCTAAGGTTAAAGTTGATTAGCTCACCTGTTTTGCTAGTATTGCTTGCCTACTAGCATAATGAAAAAGACGGGACTGTGATAACTGGGATGTTCATGTGTGGATAAAACACAATCCTCTGACCAATATATTTTCGTGGCACTTTAATTGATGTTTCAGCGTGAAGTGTGAATAACATCTTTTTTTATTAACAAATCTGGTTTAATGTAGCCTAAGTTAAATGCGCACCGGTACCGCGAGTATTATTAAACAACATTCAAACGGCATTTGTAAAATATACTGCTATGCTATACTACTCTGTAGGTCCACTCTATAATGTATTCTTGAAACTTGGTGTCCTCATTATTATCTTTTCTAAGGTTACATTGTGCTGTTGAAACAGGAAACATTGTCACAGAATATGCTTAACTAGGCCATGTTAACTAGGACTGCCGTCGTGGCAGGTGGTTCGAGGAGCTTCAAAAACCAGAACGATACAGATTTAAGAAATGTATGGTCGCTGTTAAAAAGAGGTTGCAATTACGATTTCCCAGGCTAAGATAGTATGTTGTTGTGCAAGGTTCATGTTGTGGCTTTCTCTTACGGTCTCTTTACCATCTTTTAACTTTGGGTCTTAAAAAACGGTTGTATTAATGCAGTTAAACGTAATGCGTTACTTAATTGAATGATATACAGGTTAAAAAGCGGATGTGTTTCTGTTGCAAGAAACACATACAGGCGCATACAATAAAATGCAGTGGAGCCGTAAATGGGGGGGTTGTGTTGGGAAGGGAAGCACTTTCTTAGCCATGCTTTATTTGTTTTTCTGTGTATAATTTGCTGTCAGGACTTGTACTGATGTTGTGACAGGAAAGGGGGACTTTTAATTTGTCTAATAAAAAGCACACCTGTGGAAGGAGACAGGAAGTGCATGTGTGAGACACCTGTGAAGGTTTCTTGCCATGTGGAGCAGCCATTGATGTCTGCTAGACAAAGATAACGTGTTTGTGTGTGTGTGGGATTATAGACCGCTCTTACCTGCCTGTTTGAAGGCAGTGGATTATATGATGCTGTAATTGATGGATCTTTCTGCAACAGAAGAGGAATTTTGGGTGAGATCAATCCTTATGTTTGCTGTTTGGCTGGGCTGTATATATATATATATATATCAAGGCCTTCTTTTTTCTCTTTGGGCCTTCATTTGTTTCAAGACAACTTCAAGGCACTTGCTTTATGGCTTGATGTATGTTATTTCTCTATTGCTTTATATTCTTCAGATGCTTGCCATGTTTTTTCTCTTTCAAATCGAAATGACCTTGAACTAAACTTGAGAGGCGGCTTGAGGTATTTGAGTTGAAATTACATCTCCACAGTGTCTCATCAGATTATTAACAATTTGAGTTACTATAAAGACGCTAATTTGTTATAAATGTATTTTTGATGTGTGACTTATTGGACCTGGCTCAAGTGTATGGTCTTAACCTTGGATTTGGTTTATTTAGATCAGAAAAAGCTTTTGATGGAGTTGATCACTTGAAACTGTTTAGGTAGAAGTGAGGGGGTCTAAATAAAGTCCTAAATGTAATCCACTCATTCTTTATAGTTACGGGTGAATGGTGACATTGTATGCTTTATTTGTTCTTCTGTGTATAAGTTGCGGTCAGGACTTTTACTGATGTTGTGACAGGAAAGGGGGACTTTTAATTTGTCTAATAAAAAGCACACCTGTGGAAGGAGACAGGAAGTGCATGTGTGGGACACCTGTGAAGGTTTCTTGCCATGTGGAGCAGCCATTGATGTGAGCTAAACAAAGAGAACTGGAGGATTTCTGCAAGAGGAGAGGAATTTGGGGTGAGAACAATCCTTTTGTTTGCTGGTTGGCGTGTGTGTGTGTGTGTGTGTGTGTGTGTGTGTGTGTGTGTGTGTGTGTGTGTGTGTGTGTGTGTGTGTGTGTGTGTGTAGCCTGTTGCCTGCTGACAGTGTTTGGGATTATAGACCGCTCTTACCTGCCTGTTTGAAGGCAGTGGATTATATGATGCTGTAATTGATGGATCTTTCTGCAAGAGAAGAGGAATTTTGGGTGAGTACAATCCTTTTGTTTGCTGTTTGGCTGCGCTGTGTATATATATATATATATATATATATATTTTGTAAAGGCCTTCCTTTTTCTGTTTGAACCCTTCTTTGTTTCAAGACAACTTTCAAGGCACTTTCTATAAGGCTTGATGTATGTTATTTCTCTAATCTTTTATATTCTTCAGATGCTTGCCATGTTTTTTTTCTCTTTAAAATCGAAATGACCTTGAACTAAACTTGAGGCATCTTGAGGTATTTGAGTTGAAATTACATCTCTACAATGTATTTTTGATTTGTGACTTATTGGACCTGGTTGAAGTGTGTGGTCTTTACCTTGGATTTGGTTTATTTAGATCAGGATAAAGCTTTTGTTAGAGTTGATCTAATGTTTCAGGGGGATTTCGGGTTTGGAGATTTCTTTATATCCTGGGTAAAGCTTTTGTATTTTGGAGCGGTCTTGTTTCCTGGAGAAATCTACAACTCTCAGTCTATGTTGCTGGCGTAACTCGAGTTGTATGTAAAGATGATGTGATGTTACTTATTGACAACTGACTTGTTGTAAAAGTACTTTTTTTACTTCAAACAAACGCGGTAAGCACATAAATTAAGCAGGGTATTCTCATTGTCTTAATCTCTCTGTTGTCTCTAGATCGTGCATGCTCTATTTATGCACAAAGCCACAGGTGCCTCCACCTAGTGGTTGGGGGTCAAATATCACTTATCAAAAATGATTTGCCTTTTTTTGCCAGTCTTTGTTGGTTTTTCAAAGAGCTTCATAAGCTAAAATAAACTGGAGCTGGAGTGAGGCCTTATGGTGTGGGGATGGGTTTTCTTACTCCAAACATTCGAGTTTGCTACTCAGTCTTTGCTACACTTCCTACTTTGTGTTTGATAATTAAAGAAAATCAACAGATGAATTACCTTCTATTTGCTTTATTAGAGAAAAAGCTTTTAATGGTCGCAATTTTGACTTTCTATGAGCAATGCAATAGTCGATGCAGCTTGCATTTCAACATAAAATGGATGTGTTAAAAAAAAACCGATAAACCGATAATCAATATCAAATCGTTGACCTCCTGAATCGATTTCGAATCGAATCGTGAGGTGCCAAGAGATTCCCACCCCTAGTCGTTATGCGTGTTTCTCCTCGGGGAGATACCAGTTGGCAAGCCCTTCTCTTAGGCCGGCTGCAATCGTTTCCCCAGTGTGATCGTCTGGGAAGTAGGCAGCTTGTAGGCAGCGAGCTTTGAGTTTAAAATCTTCCTCAATTAAAAGGACTGTGAGACTTTGATAAGGCTCAGATGTGCGTGCGGCTTGACCACATATCAGTTGTAGTTGAAAAGAACTCCACCGTCTTAAGCTCTACTGCTCGACTTTCTCCTTGCACTTATTGTAAAGCTCCGGTATGGCAGTCTGACTAAAATATGTACGGGAGTAAAATGTGTACCGTACCGTTTATTTAAGCAATAAGCCCCAAGAGGCCCCAATGCGCTATATGAATACACAGCCTTGCCTTGGCATTCGCTGCGCAGTAATATGGAATGTTATCATAGAATGTTATGAGGACAAATTGTAAGGTTATGCTGGATTTTACAACGGCTTTTAGCCAATCACAGTCAAAGATTTGAACAATCAGTTTTAGAACAAGTTTATTTACCAGTGCCGTAAACCCAGGCTTGGTCACCGTGCTGAGGCACCATATCTTTAGCTTTATACTCGGTTATTGCCCGAGTGATTTCTCTGTGCCGTTTTGAATTACGGTCTTATGGACACTACTAAACATTTCGGTCAGTGATCCCTGTCTTGAGGTGCTTGTTTTGTGCACTGGTGCTTGGCATTTTGTCCATACAACGGTCAAATGGTTTTGTGGTGTTTTCTTAAATGCTGAAACAAGTTTGTTGTGTAACCCCGAGATGAAGCATTATCTTTTTTATAGCCCAAATGATTCCACACCACCCACGTGCAGTTCCTCTTTGAGACTAAAGTCTCAAGAGGCGTGCTATTGAAATGGAACTTGAATTGCTGTTTGTATCTAATAGACTTTAGCAAGTATCCTCTCTGGTGTTTGTAGTTTGGTGTTCTTGTTCACTGCTAGAGCCAGCCTGTTACTTCTGCATACTTCTTCCACAGACAGATAGGAGTGCCCTGCTGATTGATCGGTTCCGAGATCAGTGAAGCTAGAGAGTACAAGTTCTTTCTCCCGGAGTTTTTCACTGAAACTAGAGGATCGCTTCTTTCTTTTGCAGCTCAGCAGAAAGTCTACGGATTTCATCAGTCAGGTAAGCTAACTTGTTTTGGGCGTTTTGCAGGAGGATTGAGTCCTCAGGTGATGTTGCCATTATGTAGGTTGTGTAGTCGTGCAATGTAGGACAAACAGCCACAAATTCACGAATTCAAGACGAGAAGCGCTAGGCAGTGTGAGCAGTGTCAGACAGGCTGCAAGATTTCCGGCTGAGATATTTAGTCTCATTAGTATACTCACGGTCTCGTACAAGGTGATCAAGGTGAGAGCTAGTTAAGAGTGTCTGGAAGAGTGAGTGAGTTTCCTGCGATATCTCGTTCTCGCCCATCTGAAGGGCCACTGGTTGAAAGGGGCCTAGATCTTTGTGTATGGCTGCAGCTAAAGTGTTGTGGTGATCTCTTAGAGCTTTGGTGTTTTCCATCATCCAAATAGTTGTGTTGGCCATTATTCTAGCTTGGATGATCATGTCAGGAGATGCGGACTTTATGAATCCAGCGAGGTGTTCCACCTGACGTCTCATTCCAATGGGGCAAGTGTTCTCTAAAATACATTTATTCAGAATTTCCAAGTGGTGAATGCATTGTAAAAGTTCAAAATAAGATTTGCTTAAATCTAGAGAGAGCTTAGGAGGGGGTGTAGTGAATGGTTTATGAAAGCCCTGATCATTAGATGCCTTGAACAGCAAGCCTGTCGTCATGTCCATAGCAAACTTTGGATGGATAGGGCCCAATGTAATTGTTATTATCGCATGTGTTGAGTCTGTGAGGGAAGTAACCCTTGTCATCAGTGAGAAGATTAAAAGCAGCCTCTGCGATGGCTAAACGCATTGGGATGAATGAGGTAGCTGTCTATAAAACGTTGTCGGAAAAGTTCGTCATATTTATAGATCAGTCGACACTCCGTCATGATGAGACGTGGCATGATGCCTATTTATCAATAGAATATTATCAATAGAATATTGTCAAATCCAGCTGCATTATGGGCCATCCATGTATAACCAATGTATTTGGAACATCTGAAATGTTAAAGTCTAGCCACACAATCAAGTCCCTCAGCTGTAAATTCTTCTCCACTACAGGTTATTGCACATGCAAAATTGGCTATGTGTTTTCCATTTTTAAAGCCGTGTCTATAGTTCAAAGAAAATGTACTTGTTAGTATCAATTAGTTTTTTGACTGGTTGTATGTAACACTTGTTTGTCATTGGGGGTCAAAGACTCTTTGCAGTGGGGGCATTGTTGTGGCACAGCGATGGGGTTTTGGTTTTTCAATACTCACACGATAACGTCTGTTGCAATCACCGCAATATTTCATCAGATCACAAGGGGACGCTAACATGCCTGAAACGCTCCTTGGAGACTGATGCTTATGTCTCACAAAACAGTATGTGGATTTACAATACCGCCGGCAATCACCACAATATACTGACATCCCCGGATTCTTGTAACAATCCTTTTCCACACATACATCACATGTGTACTTACATCTATGGTCACCCATCCGTGCATAGCCTTTGTAACAATGACTACACACAAATGTAATGATGCCCCCTGAGCTAGTAGAAACCTCGGATATATTGTTCACATTAACACCCCCTGAGCTAGTAGATGCTACGGCTCCATCATTCACAATGATGCCCCCTGAGCTAGTAGAAACCTCGGATATATTGTTCACATTGACACCCCCTGAGCTAGTAGATGCTACGGCTACATCGTTCAACAAGTTGTCATGTGAAACCCTCGGTCTGTCATCACACAGCATATCATTTATACGTGTTATGCTATCTCTGTAGGCCGTAACATCGTCAGTCATCCGAATCATATTCTGAATTAGCTGGGGTATGCCACGAATACAACAACTCATTTATACGCATTATATCATCTCTATAATGCCTAGCATCAACAGAAATGTCTTCAGCTGAGTCAGTTTCTGACAAATGGGGATTTTCCCACGTCTGCAACAGTGCATTTAAACTCGTAATGCCATTTCTAAATGCTGTATTATCAACAGTGTCGGAGCCATCCGATTAATTTTCTGAATCAGTTCTGAGGCTAGTGTGCGTTGTAGCAATTGCACCTCTGACTTCATCACCCACCTCATCACCAACTGTTACAGCGATCGTGTTAGGGGTTCCCGTGCGTTTACATGTTTCTATCACTAACTAAACAACAAAATACCTAAACAAATTTAAAACAAAATGCCAAATTTAAAATGACCCCTGTCGTTTACACCCTGAAAACATATCTATATAATAAGCTATCTAAAAAGTTTGAAAAAAACCCCACACCAAACCCCTACACAAGACACCCTTTAACGATGCAAAGCGACCATAACACTCCGTAAAACAGACTCCAAGCGAGCCATATCTAGTTGTGAGACTTGTTGTAACCTATTGACCCCTCGTGCAATATTTTGATTAACAACACTGGTCCTTAGCATGCTAGCCTCAATGGCGGTCACACGCTCAACCAGCTTGTTCGTGTTTAATATTCTGAGAAGATTCCCCAACAGCACACCATGCCTTCTTATTGCTACTTCATTATTAATCATCCAATCTAATATAGGGGTTATTGCCAGACGTACAGCCTCTGTGACCACAGTGGATCCACCGACACAATTGTGTTCAACAGTTTCTGACCTGTTTGGTGTGGGTTCTTGCTCATCCACGACTGCTGGCTCCGATATCGCTGATGGTGACGTTACTCCAGAATCAGGAGATTCGTTACTGAAAGATGCATTGTCCCATGAAAATAATTGTGAATCCGTCCAGTCAATCAGATTGTCAATCACATTGGTAGCATCAGCATCAACTTGAGTTCCTCACTGACACGTCTAGCGTTGGCTGGTCCAGCGGCGTAGCCACCACCAGGGGGTGTATCATAGAACCTTGTAATGTTGGTATCTTCAGGCACCTGGATGTCTAAAAAAAATAATGCCAAATAATGTTATCACAACCACCCTACACCACCAACATTTCAAACATACATTTAAAACATAGAAGCCAAAATTAGACGTGGCCCCTGCCACTGCCCTTGGCATGGTGGTGATTGAAAAAAAAAAACGATATACAAGGCAAGTGTCCAGTCACACATGAGCTGCCAATCTGTCCCTGGTTGCATGCCCAGGCCTCTCATTCATTGCTAGGGGGTCCCGGGGAGGTTGAGGATCCAGCACGTCCCGTGCAACATCGTCGTCTGGCTCCAGCAGGTCCCCATTCTCCAAACAGATGTTGTGGAGGAAGGCACAGAAAAAGGGTGCAACTCCACCTGGTCTTCGTCACCCCAAAAGCCCTTTCTATGATCCCACGGCCCTTGGCATGGTGGTGATTGAAGCGCCCCTGTATTGGGCCATTCACAGGCTCCTTGTACGGTGTCATGAGGCAGACTGGTGCGTCCAGACGCGGGTAGCCACCATCTCCAAGGAGCATGTAGCCTGTTGGAGGGTACCTTCCGGCTCGGTAGAAGCTGCTGTTCTTCATGACCCTTGTGTCATGGACGGATCCCGGGTAGCCAACATGGATGTCAAGGAATTTCCCCCTCGCATCACATATGGCCTGCAAGTTGATAGACTAGAACCCCTTGTAGTTGAGATAATCTATTCTATGGCGTGCAGGTGGCTTGATGCGTATGTGGCTCCCGTCTATTGCACCCACAACATTGGCGAATGCAGGGCTCCCGGACAGGTCTGCAAATCCTTGGCCAACTGCATGCAGCTCGCCGGCTTGGGGGAAGGAGATGGCACACTGTAGGTTGCTGCTTATGTGATTTGCCACCCTATGCACTATTCTGTGTACCGTGGATTTGGGCACGTTGAATACACGGGCCACTAAGGTGTAAGACACTCCATGTGCCAGCCAGTACACATATATGAGCACCTCTTGCTCACCGCCCCAGCCATGGTCCTGCTCTTTCCGCAGCAGCCTCTGCACTGCATCTATGGCCCTTCTGCTGAGGCGAAAGTCCCTCCTCAGCTCTGCCTCAACATTAAGTCAGAGACGAAGGATTGGCATGTTGAGGTCCAGCGTGCATGATGACCCGCCTGGGAAAAATTATGGAAGGAATTGGTTAATTCTCTTCTCCGGAAGGCCCGGCACTACATAAAAATTAATAATAATGAGAAGAAAAAAAAAATGTGAATGTAAGGCTTGTGCATATATACATCAAAGCAAATTGGATGAACATACCTGCTGCATGGTGTCGTCCTGTAGTGATGGTATTCTCGAGAGGTTAGAATCCCCCAAAATGACCTGTGGTTTCCTAATAATAATGTGCCAACCCTGCGCCTTTCTAGTACTGTTTGCATGTCTGATGGGTTCTTGTAACGGCTGTTTTTGTGCTTTGCTGTCAACCATTTGCTCTTGTCCCTTGAAATGCGTTGCAGATGCAAACACTGGGGGAAAACAGGGTCATCATGGGACTGGCTGTCTTGGACATGGTTAAGGATTGAGGTCCACTTTGCAACTCTCTCTGGCCCTGATGTTGATGTAGCGGCTGTCCAGTAGATGTGGTTTCTAATGCTGGGGAGCCACTTCAGTTTCTCACATTCTTTTGCTCTGGGTAATCTTGACCAGTTTCTTGTGTGACACAACAGTACAGTACAACAGTACAAATTATAGGGGCTGGCGCTCAGGACAGCTGGTGCTTACTCTTTGTAAGTATGGCCAATATTTGCACACAACATCCATAAAAAAAAAGTTGATGTCATGTCTGGATGCCAGCTGCTGCTGTAAAAACATTGGGTATGCAAATATTTCCCCCCTAAACATATTAAGGGCAGCCAGCAAGACCCCATGCCTGCACACTGCCAGCTCCAGTCCCTCCTCATCCACCTTGCTGCTCGATCTTTGGGAGGTCTCTCTGGCAGCCGACCACTCCCCACCACACCTGCTCCGTCCACTGACCTAAATTGCATAATTGACAAATCTCATCAATAGCAATTACAGGGAACAATTGTGAGCAAATTTCTACAAGACCCAGATGTAAATAACTTCAAAAAGTTGTTTTAAAGGCTACAGGAGCGGTCCGACTCCAGTTCTACCTACATAAACCAACCCAGGTGGGTAACATTGAGTATACCAAACCCTTTTTATATGTTGGAAATTTGCTGTTAAGCTTGGCGCTGGTGTAGTAATTGTCAACATACACATTGTACCCTGTGCCAAGATGGGCCACCTTGAGCAAGTTGACAACTGCATCAAACCTCAGCCAATTGCCACTTGGATGCTTGCCCTTCCCCTGGTATGAGGAAGAGTCACAGGTGTATCCACTCTTGCTATCGGCCATGTCAAACCGCTTGTAGCCCCATTTTGTGGGCTTGTCCTTCATATACTGCTTCATACCGATCCTTGCTTTTGTGGGTTCCATCTGTTTATCAACAGACAGGTTCTTCCGTGGGTGGTAGTGTGCCCTGCAGGCTGTGAGGATGTCATCGTAGAGAGGCTTCAGGCGGAAAAGGCAATCATGTCCAGGCTGACCGAGGCAGCGCTCATTCAGTACATCAGTAGCTGGGTCACTCATATGAAAGTTTGCACTGATGGCAATAAACCTGTAGCTTTTCATGACTTCTCCAGGAAAGGGAAACCTGAAAAGGCGATCCTTCCTCCACAGGTCCCTTGCAGCGGTCTCCCTGATCAGGCCGAGATGCACAACAATGCTCAAGAATCGGTACATCTCAGCTGGTTTCACGACTTGTAGACTTGTAAGTAACCTCTCTGGTGTTTGTCATAGTAGTTTGGTGTTCTTGTTCACTGCTAGAGCCAGCCTGTTACTTCTGCATACTTCTTCCACAGACAGATAGGAGTGCCCTGCTGAACTGTCTCAGTCTCTTCCATCGGACACTCATTTATTGTTTTCTGTAAGATCCTGGTGGTGGGGAGACTACTCCGGGGGAGACTAGGTTCTCCGTGGGGGGTAGCTTTGCAGTTTTTTGTGAAGTTGCCTCGAGCCCGGTAACCTCCGAAGACAGACTAGGTTAGTTTTGGTGTAGGTCTGCGGGAGTTGTATGGCTAGGCTGGGCTTTTGTTTGTGATCTGGGACATTGGGCCATCATGGCGGCCATCTGGAGTGTTGTGTTTGGCTAATCGTGAGCCTATCAATTGGATAGCGTAGCCTAATTGGAGTGCCTATTTGTGAGATTTAGTCTTAGTTGGTAATGATAACGATGTCTGTGTTCAATGATTTTGTTAAAACTCCCTCATTGGAGGCCTTCAATTTGGTAAAAAGGTGTGTCCTGGTTTTCCTGTTCTATGCATGATTTGCACAATGGAAACATTCATTTTCCACCATTTCTCTGCCGGCTAAGGCAGGCCTGACGTCCACACCTCCATGACTTAACATATTCGATCAATGATGTTGGAAAAAGCCTTGTGTTGATTAATATATGCATTGTTATGCGTCAGTGCCAGTGTATCTCTGGGTAGGTAATGTGTCTTATAAACAGCCATACAGCAAGATGCTAAAGTGGTCTGGTTAAATGGATCTAGATCTGTACATTGTATGAATTCATCCCTATAATTGAGACATGCCTCCCTCAGTATGGCAACATCATTCCTACCATATGCATGCAACTCCTTCTGAAAGTCAATATCTGGGGATGGCCTATGGGGTATGTCTTGCGAGCTTGACAATACGGATACAGACTTATAAAGTCAACATATCGTATCTTCTCATCAGCTTGTGCCTTGTGGTACAATTTATAGGCATTCGTCCGACCCCCAAGAAGACTATCTCTTGGCTTCAAACGGTCTGGGTGTATGTATGTAGTCATAAACTCCATAACACGTACATCAGCCTGCTCGGCCCGCAGCCAGTCACATTCCCACATGATCTCCACCTTTAACCCATACCCCTTAGACAATGTCTCTACTGTGTCATCAAAGCATTTTCTTAGGAGACTGTATGGCACTTTTGACATGGGGTGGACATTGTGAGGCTTGGTAGGACAGTCGTGGCCATGATGCATGCACCCGTTAAATTCCAAAGCCACTCTCTCACCAGACTTCTCATGGTACCCGTCTACATAATACTTCCCAAACATCACCTCACCATCGTTTAAAGCATGGCTCACCTGGATATTTCGCTGACTTTTCACAAACTCAAACCATTCAATTGACACATTGGAATACGCCTTATGCTGTTTAACATATGCATTGTTATGTGTCAGGGCCAGGGTGTATCTGGGGAGAAAGTGGGTTTTATAAACAGCCATGCAGCAGGATGGTAGTGTTATTTGATTAAAGGGGTCTATCTCAGTTGACTCCATGAACTAATGCCGGTATTTCAAACATGCTTCACGTAGCAAGACCACATCATTTGGTCCATATGCATATAAACTCCTTTTGAAAATCAAACAATGAATCATGGGTGCCACTGTACCACGTATCTAAGCTAGCTCTATCCTTATCAGACGTATTGGCATAGCCATAGAAATGCTTGGCAGGATATGATCCCACATAGTTGTTGTTGGCCCGGGTGTTAAAGAGGTGGGGGAAATACCCCTTATCACTTGTGGCTAAGTTAAATGCAGCTGTGGTGTTAGCCAGTCGCATAGGTATGAAGGAATAGCTGTCTATAGAACCTTTATTGGTGGCCCTGTGTAGAACACTATTGGTCAATGCACTGTCATCAGCTATTATCTGTGTATTATACGGGCCTATGTGATTTGTGTTATCAGGCCAATATGTATTTAGCATTAGATTCAACTGGTGGATATCTTCACTTAAGCCTAATCTGTTACCAACGTCAGAACCGGCACGATTATCAATTGAATCAGATTCACTGATACCCCCATGTACACCATTATTGTACAGGGCACTGTCATCATCCGTTGTCTCTATCATGTGGGTCTATGTGATTGCTGTTATTATCAGGCCAATATGTATTAAGCATAACATTCAGCTGTCGGATATCCTCGATCATGGTAATTCTGTCACCCTGGCTTGGATCATCACGATGCTTGCGCTTCTTGTTAGACAACATGTTTTATGTCCCTAACCACTCAATTAGCTACCAATAAAAATACTAAGAGTCTTTAACCAATAATCACTACAACTACCAGAATATTTTAAAAGTATGACACCCTTATTACACCGTTTAAATGGATGAAAACATCCCAGATATAAGTAATTAAATGGTGACAACAACCAGAATCAAACACCCTATAATATTACACACCTGTAGGAAAAAGCAGATAGACAACCACAATACAATAACACATATTATCTGGGGAAAAAAACATAGAACCATACACAATACAGTCTTACAGTATAGCTGTGAAAAAAACATGGAGGCAAACAGACATTCTCATATTACATAATCGCTGTGGAAAAAAACATAGAACCAAACACAATGTACTATTACAGTAAAGCTGTGGGAAAAAAAACATGTAAAATGAACACAGCGGCCCATGTAACTAGCAATTTAACGCCTCATAGTCCTGTTCAAATCACTTAAAGATCTATTCACAGCAGCCCAATCAATGGTTGTAATGTTAAATAGCTCTCTGCTAGCCTCGCTTAGCCTCTTCATTTCTAAACACGATGAATCTATTTTATCATTAGCACGACGGAATTCTTCAACCATTACCGTCTTATCATATCACCAGCCAATTTGAGCAATGTTGATTGCATAACTCTCATATCAGCACACAAAGCCAACATCATAGCTGGGAGTCCCCCTGTTTCATTAACAGTAGTTTTTACATCCCGAACTTCAGTGGTAAGATACTTAACGCGTGATGATAACTGTTTATTCAACCACCTTGTAGTATCTACATTTGTTTTTACACCCCGAACTAACGTGTGATAACTGTTTAGCCAACAGCCTTGTACTATCTACATTTGGCACACCCACCAACCCAGCCTTTTGAATAACAGATTGCGCATACCTTGAGGCCACTGTCGGGGTCCGTGTGTTTTGATCATGGACCACCGTGTTTGATGAGCATAATCCAGGCACCAGTCCAAAATGAGCGTTTGTGACCGTCTGCACGCCACTGTCTGTCAATGTTCCAGGCGTAGCCACTGTTGTGTCAGCGGTGTTGTTGACCACGACGGTTGGTTGTTGAGCTTTCTCAACTGCTGGTGTTACAACGGGGTCATAGAGGATCTCTGCAACATCCCACGCTATTAGCGATATGATGGTCACACACCGATCGCACACTCTATCGGATTTACACGTCTCTTTCTTGACTGTCAATCCGATACCCTTCAACGATGCTCACTTGCTTCTTGCTTACTTGTCTTTAACATCTAGAATGCAGTGTCATTCACCAATTTATCCCGATTTGCAAAATGTTGAAGCACACAACGACATCTATCTGCAGTGTTGCTCCCTCACTCTAATTACACTGCTACCGCGAGCACAAAGAGGCTGAGAAATATTAACCTGATGGTCGTAATTTGACGGTGTTTTACAAATTAGCCCTACCAAGAGATAGTATAGTATGGCATCCTCTGCCCACCTAGGTAGCATGCCATTATTCCGACGCCCCTTTGGTCCGACCCGTCAATATTCCGAAAATTTCCCATTAATCCTACAGCCCACTAATTCGAAATGATTAACATAAACCCATTGCTCCGACAGCTCAATGTTCCGACCAATGGCTGTTTGGGGTGGGTCAACATAATTCCCCAGGTCGTATGTTCCTCGCCCCTCTTTTACCCGGTGCCAAGTAGACTGCCGCTGTAAGGACTGCAGACGCACGTTGTTGCTGCTCTACTTTGCGCCCAGACACCAGAGACGCAATGGAGACAGATACGGACAAGTTATTTCGATTTTTGGTCGAGCTAGTGAAGTCTAGGCCAGCAGCGTCTTTGCAAATGTAAAATAAACAAAACAAACCAACTACGGATGGCTAACAGCAGCATAGGTCTACTGCAGCCACGCACAGTTCGAGGACGGGAGGATAGCTTAATGGAAAGAACCCTGTTTGGGCTGCTTTTCGAGAGCTGTCATGGAAAGATGATTCCGCTTTGGTTTTGAGATTCACATTTTTCTATCGATTTAGCCTATATAATTATAGTAACAATAATAATAATAATAATACTATAGGCCTGATAGGCATGCATTATTTTATGAAGTGACTGTGATCTAAAGCAGCTTTTGGTCGGAACATTGAACTGTCGGGACAAAGGGTTTCAATTTATCAGTGAAAATCTATCTAAGACTAAGGGCTGTAGGATCAATGGGACATTTTCGGAATATTGACGCATCGGACCAATGGGGCGTCGGAAAAATGAGCTGACCCCGCCCACCTATATCGTCCCCTTTTCCTTTATACGTCCTCTTCGCCCTGACGTACTTGTCCCTCAACCTTCTCCATTGGTTTGAGCAATCTTTAGAGTCAATATCTAAAGAGTGAAATTTCTCTCCAAGAGTTTGCCGTCATTCTGGCGTCTTTGTATTCTTTCAGAGACGTGTTGTATAGGTGGCGATATTTTCGGACCTCTTCAGCAATTCAAATCTCGATATGTCCGCTCCATCTTCGGTGTGTTGTTGGTTTTTTAAACATGGCAGTATTGTGATATAGCAACATACGGTTCACAGTATATTCGCAGTATATTCGCATTCTTTTTTAAATTTAATTGAAAAACCTATAATATCCTTATACTTACATAGTTGATCCACCCCTGCAGGAACCACCCCTCTGGTCTTGGTGGTGCTGGTGAGGTCTTGCCATTTCTTCCTCACATCTGTCCACGTTCTGACTGGGCAGGAGGAGCTGGAAGCAGCCATTCTTTCAGCGGTGGTTATCCAGACAGCAGTCTTTGCTTTGTTGGACACGTTCCCTTTAAAACGGCCGAATAGGATGCTCCTATTTGCTTCCACCTCGTCAAGGAGTACTTGTATTTCCTCCTTTGCAAACGCATGGCAGACCAGATACGGTTCCATGCCTCAATGTTAGGGTCGTTTGGTTTTAATCGAGGGATGTAATTGAGTATGGAATGCTTTTCCTGCGGGGTAAGAGCTTGCCACACACCATAAGAACCGTTTGCAGATGTTTCATGGGAATTTCTAGCATTATCAGTGTCTGATCGTCCGTGACCTTCCCAACAAGAGTCCTGGCCGGAGCTAGCGATATTGCCATGTCCGGTGGCAATACTATTCCCTTCATTATAGTGTCTGCGGGCTACAGGGGCATTTACTGCCGCAGGGGTAGATGTTCTGCCTCCTATGGATGAGGAGGGACTTAAGGGACTTAATTCATCTAGAGTAATCATCTCTGCCTGTGAGCTCTGCCCTGTGATGTCATTCATGGACAAATTTCGCACAGCTGGATCGGTTCCCGCAAGCATGGTAACTGGAGCCATAGGGGCTTGGTAAACTTGCTGAGTGCGTAAAATTGGGGAGAAACCAAGAAATGTTTACCTTATTGCCGTAATTAGACGACGTCTCCCTACGCGAGAGCCACCATAGAGCAATGAAAAAGGGAGGTGTCTGTTTTCCTCCAGCATCGCCGCTGGTGCCCTTCATAGTTCTTTTAATTTTTACGAACTTGTCCCTGATCTTCCTCCAATTCTTAATGCACTCCTGGACCTCCAGCCCCAGGTGCCGGGCGATCTCTCGCCAGGGGTTTGCAGTCATCTGCGCGTCTTTGTGTGTCTTCAGCGATGGGTTGTACAGGTGTTCATAGAGCCTCACCTCTTCGGACAATCTTTCCTCTGCGATGCTGGCCATATTCTTGTTCCAAGATCTGTTTGGGTTTTAAAAACGGCGGTTCTGTCATATAGGGAACGAAACAGGAAACGTGATTCCGGAAATTATGCATTTGTCGCGTCCAATCACAGCCAGGGGTGTCGGACAGCTCGGATCGGACAGTTGATTAAATTTGAGCGGTGCTCCAGAGGCCATCCGAGGCCCTCGGAAGGCTGTCCGAGGTGCTCAAAGGTGTGGTCCCACTTCAAGGTGTGGTCCCACTTTAGGGCGTGCCTCGTGAGTTAGTGGTTATCGCTTCCTGGATATCTGGAGGGAAGGTGCATATTCTATGATAGAGTATGATTTTGAGATTTTGATTATGCCTCTGTATGTATGATTGGGGTAATAGCTGTGTTTATGTAGCAGTGCATGAGTGTCAGTGGGTTTGAAAAAGATGCCTGCAGAAGAACCACCGAGCCATCGCAAATTAACATTACTGGCCTTTTCTTCACCCGTCTGCCATGCAATCTCATGACATCAGTCACAAATTACCCCAAGAAGAATGACACGGAAGCTGTTGTGTGGTCACTTGTGACATAAGTGGCCACTGGGAGAGAGGAGCTTCCTTTAAAGGGATGTCTGATGACTAATTCGTACACATAGAATGGGGATGTTTGTCCTTTGGCCTTTTGGACAATGCTCCCCGTCGCATCCAAGTACACAATATCATCTTTGCAACGGTCAAAGAAAAGGTGGATGGTGTCATCTGACCACAGCATGACACTCTTTTGGTGTGATACAATTTTTTGAATTACTTTTTCCGCACAGCCACGCTCTGCCTCCAACATAATCAGTAAACTGATCACATCCCTCGAGTGTCTTCTGTGTTCTCTCCTCTTGGTCCATGAAATCGTTTTGAGCACACCGGCGGCAGGAACCTGGTCCCTGCAACCAGATGCCTCAACAGCGTCGTCCAGTTCGGCCAAGTTCTGTATGTGGACGCTCCTTGTTAGTCTGGTTTGCAGGGCATCCCGTTCATTACCCCGCACAGGCCTTCTCTTAAGCTCCTCGGTGTTGTGTCAAACTTTGTCACCTCTGAATAACACATCTGCCTTCAGAGTGAACGCCCTTAGGAATACATTGGTGTTGGAGGTCTGACCCTTGGAGGTCTGGCACACCACCAAGATTCAGAATCCCATGATGGTGTTCATCATGTAAGTACGGATGTGCTGTTCTAGCATGTGGTCTCTCAGTTGTCCTGAAACAATTTACCATCATCATCCCTGTAGAAGACCACAACTTTAACATCCAGCAATGTCTCAAATTTACTGATGTCACTAAACCCTATCTTTTGTTGTGGCGTGAACCCCGCATGCCTCTGCATATCAGCCGCCACAGCCTCTTACCTATCTGTCATGGTGTGTCATGGCGTGGGGGTTTAGATGGTTTGCTAAGCAGAGGGCAAAACACAGATTATTCGACCTATTAGCAGGTGAGAATAAATGCATCCTCTTCCTCTTAATAACTTCGGCGTGGGCTAAATCACGTAATTTTCGGCTGGGTCCCCCGCCACCGCTGTGAGCTCTAAAGAACGATCAGACAAGAGCCCAGCAAGAGCTCTGTAACACCTTCTCAATAGCATTGACAAGGTGCTCTAAACCATACCCATTTGCTGGGGTCAACATCACATTCACATCGCTTGTGAGACTTTTACCACGTTATGTTATGTTGAGCACCCCATTTTCACTGGCCAGTGTTCTTGATACCTCGACAATATCACTTAATATGTCATGTATATGAGTCATAAATGTGGCCATATCGCTGGCCCCAGCGTCCCTAAAGTTTAAGGATCTGTGGACTATCATACTATTAAAGCGGGGCCGACCCTCAACCCTGTATTCCCCCACAAAACCACCACAGCGCATCAACAATTCTATGGCTTCTCTATCCAAATTCTGTATGGTGTGTACCCAGGTTCTTTCAGACCTCGGGACACCGGCACCCGTCTGAAAAACTTCAGGATCACTCACCACACCACTACAACCATTGCTAGTAGATGCTATAGCCGGCTCACCTAGCACATCACCAGAGACACTACTACTGTTGCCTCTATCCCGTAAAATCATGTTGAGCATTACTATGTCAGGATTCATGGTTATCATGTTTCCAACGTCAGAACGTGCACTGTGGTCAACTGAATCATGTTCATTGCTATAACCATGTAAAATAGCCTGACCAAGTACACTCTCATCACCCGTTGTACATGTTGTGTGTGACTATGTGACTTGTGTTGTTACCTGGCCAATGTGTGTTAAGTATAGTATTCAATTGTCTGACATCATCACTCATGGTAATTATGCTACCATGACTATGGTCCACACAGCGTTTACGCTTGTTTGGGCCTGACATGTTTATGCCCTGAATGTCTCAACTGGTTACCATTTAAAAGCTACTGATAGTTTTTACACCAGAAATCTCGACACCAGACAGAATATTTTTTTTTTAAATAGCACCCTTATTATTCAGTTTAAATGGGGGAAAACATAGACATTACAATACAGTTTTTTTTTTTTTACAATTTTACATGGGGGATGTATAAAAATAAAAAACACAACCAAACATACAATGCAATACAACACCTTAAATGGGGAAAAACAACACAGCAATCGCATCTTAACAAGTAAAAAACACCGAGCCAAACACACAATACAATACAACTCCTTAAATGGGGAAAAAATAACACAGCAACACATCTTAATACGGGCAGACACCAAACCAAACCAAACCAAATACACAATACACTATAAACATGTCCATTTCTTCCTGGGGATGTAATCTGACAGCATTCACTGTCACTGAGCATGAAGACCGACTTTTCCTTTCTTGTGGTTTGCTGTTCATTGGGGATTTTAATTTGTATGCTTTCCTCTAGGCGGTTGGCAACCCGCACAAGAGGGTTTTTGCCGGATCTTACTGTCCTTTTTATTTGGTACAGCTTGCTTTCAAATTGGAATTCGCTGAAGTTGTCAAGGCATCCTAAATGAGAGACATCTGCTGCAAGGTGCAACAGTGACTAGAAATTGTCGCCCATACAGCATCTGTCCATGCATAACAAAAAATCTCAGGAGATCATGTGCATATTCGATATGTGACACACCCAAAACTGGGGATACTTATATGCACCTGGCTGTGCTGAAGGCCATAAAGTGTTAAAAAAGATCTTCTCATCTCATTTTCCAGAGCATTCACTTCTCTCCTAACAGCACTAAGGCTGATTGAGTTGGTTGCTGATAAGCCTATCAAGAATAAAGACCCGATTGCGGAGGTGGCTGTAAGCAGTGCTCCGAGGAATCTTTTTTTTGGGTGTTTGGGGCCACTCAGTTCTTGTTCGGTCACAAGGAATTTCTGCAACTGATCTAGCATGTGAATGATTGTCAGTTGGGTGTGTTCCACAGCGTCCTCGGCCAGGCTTTTGGTCCTGCCCTCAGACATTTGTTGAGGTAGTTTGATGTGTTTGTGGTATACGTCCCAGGGGTCTAATCGGATGTATACCTGCTGAGTATGAATGTGACAGTTGGTCAGACGGAGTCCGGGAGCCTACTGGAGGACAATGCCAATCGGGGGTCCGGGTTCCACCACATCAAGGGACTGGCTGGATTTCAGGATGAGGAAGATACCAAGGATCCAAGAGAAGTTCATTCTGCAATGGACAAGGGTTTGTTACCTTGTGTGCACGGGTTTAGGGTGATTTGTCACATATTAGAGCATGCAAGGTTAGTGGGGGAGTTAAATGGTTCCTGTCTATCCACCCCCTTTGGAGTGAGAATGGCTCAAAGGGCTTGATCTGGTTGATATGGACCCATTTGTACCTTGGTACCTTGTTAGGTCTTGACATTCTGATACGGTATGCAACAGGTGACGGCTTTACCAAGTCGGGGTGGCGGTCGGCACTGGTGGCATCAACAATGACTATAAACAAGGTTCATATGTCACGTGTTATTTAGCTGTCAATAGTATTTTTTTAAATGCAAAAAAATAAAGCATATGGTAGTACCTCCGAATTCCCATTTCCTGTCCAAAACCATCTGCATCATGAATGCCGGCAGATCCCTGTTGCGACAACTCTGTAATCACCGATGAACAGCACCTAGCCCAGTGCAACCTGAACCACCTTATGTCGTGACCGTGACTCATCTTCGATTCGAATGATAAAATGTACTTCTGTACCATCATACCGATCCTTTGGTTTTTCCGTCCGCCATGCGCTCATAACTGCCTCCAGCTTGTCCTTGATAGGCTCTAGAACTTCCAAAACTCCCATTTCTTGTCCATATCCATCTGCATTTGGTAGATGAAAGTGTAAACTTTGAATACGTATGCTAGTACAACTTCTATACAATATCTGTAAGGTTGTGAGAGTGCAGTGGTAATGTAAGTTGGATTCGTAAAACGTATTTTAGGAAATAAAAGACATTGCTTGACCGTGTAGCTGTTGTGTTACTGACTTTCAACCACAAGAATGAGTAAGATCTTTAATAAGAGGCTCATCAACGTTTATAGTAGGCTATGTGTAGCTATTTGTTTTGTCTTTGTGAGAATGAGTACGATTTTAATAAGAGTCTCAACGTTTATAGGAGGCTTTGTGCGCCCGCGCCCCTGCCTCTAAGTGATGCAATGCGCCTTGAGCGCGCCTCATTCATAAAGTGGGGCGTCTCGCCCAGGCGATGAGTGCCAGATCGCGGCTCGGAACTTAGCTCTTTGACCATGCCAAAGTAACTCTCAAAATCCTTCAAAATGATCTGAGGATGGCCTATTGGGTATATATTTGTAGACTTGTGAGTTTACTCTCTGGTGTTTGTCATAGTAGTTTGGTGTTCTCGTTCACCGCTAGAGCCAGCCTGTTATGCATACTTCTTCCGCAGACAGATAGGAGTGCCCTGCTGAACTGTCTCAGTCTCTTCCATCGGACACTCATTTATTGTTTTCTGTAAGATCCTGGTGGTGGGGAGGCTACTCCAGGGGAGACTAGGGTCTCCGTGGGGGGTAGCTTTGCAGTTTTCTGTGAAGTTGCCTCGAGCCCGGTAACCTCCGAAGACAGACTAGGTTAGTTTTGGTGTAGGTCTGAGGGAGTTGTATGGCTTGGCTGGGCTTTTGTTGGTGATGTGGGGCATTGGGCTATCGTGGCGGCAATCTGGAGTGTTGTGTTGAGATACTGGATTCCAAGTGTATTGTCAAATATGGCAAATTGACTTCCACTTAGCCAGTTGTTCCCTCAGTCTCTCCTTGGTATTTTCCTTCAGCATCTCCTGCTGCGAATCTACTTTCTGTTTGGCCATCTCTCAGCTCATGGCATAGTCTGTTTGCCGTTAATTGAGCATTTGGAGCCATTGTGGTCATAGCTAAATGTTTGGGGTAAAGAACGCAACTTTTCAATAAAAAATTTCACACCGCTAACTTAGGGTTAGGTTTGAGTAAGGGGAATAAAATAGCCCCCATGTAGCCCTCACGAGCTGAGCAAATGGGTAAAAAATTATAATAATAATAGTACCAAACCTATCTGAATAGGTAGTAGTAAACATATAGCCAAATAGGCCTTGACACAACACACCTTAGTTGGGGGTATATAACCATAAACCAACGCATGGTCATACACACTATTATCTTTGCAAAGCCGCTCTCAGCTCTCAGCTCGACTATTGTTCTACCCATGGCAGCCCAATCTATGGTACCCACGTCATTAATCCTTCTGCTAGCCGCTGCTATAATTTCTAGCTCTGAACCATTTTTGGTCAGAACTCTCCTCACACCAGTCAAATCGAAGAACACGGTCGCCAGCAGAGACGTCACATCACGCATGTCCCTACACAACCCTTCCAAAAGGCCATTCAAATGCTGTGTCTCATTCGCCTCAGACCGCACACTTCGTACTTCGCGGGTTAGATAATTCACCCGGGCCAGCATCTGTCTAGCTCTCCGATTAGCATGTTCTGTAACCACTACCCTCGACAAACCACCGCTCTTAATAGAAGCACGCTCATACCTGCGGGCCTTCACTGGGGTCTGTACTTGTTGCTGTTGTGGCACCCGCACATGGGATGGTTGTTTTGGGGTCGAAACTATCAGTCCAATGTCATTGAGTCTCCTGACCTGTCCAGCCACAGGCGTGAGGATTTCAGGCGGCGTCAGAGGTGTGTCACAGACGCTGCTTGGTTCCGAGGTCCCGTATCCTAAATCAAACGTCGTCGCATCCCAGTCAATTATTTGAGCATCAGTCTAGTTGTATATATCCTCTGTTAGACAGGCCCCTCACAGGTGATGTTACTGGCAGGGACTGGTTCATCTAGTTGGATGGCTGAAAATAAGATTATGGATAAAAGATCTGATTAACGGTCACAGTTCGGCTCATAACCATGACAAAGTCTGGGACAGACATGAGAGGTTTGTGGTAAATGACAATAATTTATTACAAAAATAGAGAATCTGTGAAGTAAAGAAAATGCTTAAAGTAATCAAAACGAGGCCTCGGCTGGTATCTGGTCCACAGACCACGCAGACCAACAGAACACCAGCATGCAGGCGCGAGAGAACAACTGCTCAGATGTTTAAAGAGTAGATCACACCCGGCCCAGGTGCAGCCTATCCAGCTGATCCGCGGCAAACTACAACTCAGGACACAAAACGATGAGGGACACCTAGTGCCCAGGTGGAACACTGCAAGCGCGCAAAGAACAGCATCGTGGCCCACTGGGGCCGTGACAATGAGCACAAACAGCATCCATTATACATGAAAACCTCTTCAAAACACATGGGGTACACCGCTATGACAACACACTAACATACATTAGATATAATTATAGACTTACCGTCCAACGGCTGTGCAGACGAGTCTTTAAAACTTTTACTGGTACTAGGCTGTTCTCCGTCAATATGACGCCGCTTCTGGCTGGCCTTGCGAGGTTTCTCAAATGTTAGGAGCTGTTGGAGATAGGGCTCCCGAGCCCCCACATCTGTTGTAAGCTGCTCTAACGCTGTCAGTCACTCAGCGGTAACTTGTGGGGGATACAACACATATGTTAGAAACATGTATACATAGATTTTTTTTTTTTTGCTGGCTTTGCAACCTCTGTTGGTTAAAAACATGTAGTTTACATTCATTGTCTAGGCAACTATTGCAACAAAAATATTTGTGCAATATTTCTGATTATAAGTCTACCTCCGTATCTTTCCGGGAGCTGCCGGGATTTCTGTTCAGAGTCGTCGTCGTCGTCGTCAAGACTGTCCATCTCTGGGTAGAGCATCCTTCCATCCCAGGCCCCCTTCTGGTTACATTTGTCACAACGGTAGTACCCTGAAAAGAGCTTCACGCGTCTCACCATGGCCTTAGCAGGGGCGTCGCAGGTTACACAATGGACTTCTCCTGATAAGGAGCTGCCCATCCATTCCAAACCATCTTGCATTAGTGTACATAGCTGTGTTGCTATTGTAACAAGTTGGCTCTTGGCTTGTTACAAGAACTAAAAATACAAAGAGTTGTACAAAGAATATCGTTTAATTCACACGGTTTTCCCAAAGTTTATCAATCACAAGTCACTATAGCAGGTTGCTCTCCTTCTCTTCCCCGCGAATCCAGGAAACTGCCAACTTTTAAAGTGTCGGGACACGCCCCCCCAGCTGGTTGATCACCCACACCTGGAAGACAGACTGATTGCCGCAACACACGCACTCAACTTGCACCCATGCACATTCAGGCAGCACCACAAAACACAGTCAAGGCAGAGAAGAGCAGACGAGCCCAAAGGGGTTCGTCACACTATTCCATTTATGAAGGTGATGTCCTAGGTCTGTAAGCAGTTATCCAACTGTTCGTATAGCGTTTCCAAAAGGAGGCGCGGCTGTTCGGTGTGTTGTTTTGGTTAGATGCACCGGTAGCTCACTGCTCCATCGACCTAAGAGACATGGACCTGATCCTGCACAGACGCAACGCAACTCCTCGTGTGTGCCATCGATGGCATTCAGTGATGGTTTCTGGGAAATGTGGTTTATATGGTTTTGATGTGGCCAGGGAGAGGGAGAGGGGGAAAATACATTTAGGTGACAAATTGATGGAACACAGAATTGGCCAGAGGGATTTGTTTGAGGATTTGTAAAGGGGCAAGCCGTCAATGTTTAGGGAGATGTTCACTGATCTTGGTGATAGGAGGGTTAGGGTTAGGGGGGGGAAATAAGCTGTCTGAGGAGTGTGGAGTTATGGCAGGGATGCTTATAGGGTTAGGGTTAGGGGGGGGGGAAATAAGCTGTCTGAGGAGTGTGGAGTTATGGCAGGGATGCTTATAGGAACTGAATGGCAGAAGAAAGGACCGGCACGAGCAAGGTTAGGTTTGTGGTTCTAGGAGGGGTGTACACACAAGAGAATAGTAATAACTGTTTCCACCTCTTGTGGTTACCCAGGGCATGGGCACGGCGTTGCTACTCAATTATTCTTGGCCATTGTTTTTAGATTCCCCTCATGCTCTTTATGTTCTCACACAGAGGATCTTTGGTTGTGTCCGGGGCATATTTAGTAAGATGGCGTTTGAGCTGGTCGGCAACATCATAATGTATGGTCTCAACCCCTCCTATCATTTCTATTTGAAATGTTCTTTTTTCTTTCCAGGAGTGTTCTGGCAGTAGAATGGAGCTCGTTGTGGCCCTGCCCTCTGATCTACTGTAGTCAGTGCAAGGATTGAGTTGGATAGGAGTATTAGTTAACACAACTTGCATTTACCAAATCGCTGGAGAAGGCTGAAAGAGTTTCCTCATCATCCTCGTAGTGAATTAGGAATTATTAGGAACTGTGGAAAATTGCATCATAACAGTGTGGTAGTGGAGCACACCTTACAGATTAAAGAGGCAGTTTTGAACAATGTCTCACTGGCCTTTGAATGAGAATGTGAGGTATGCGTCTCACAACTCGACAGAGGCACAGACTGTGAAAGAGAGTCACAGGGCCTAAAGACAGATGACTGAGATGTCGGAAGAGGACGAAAATCAGAGTAGTTGAATCTTGGGTTGGGGGATGAAGAGGAAGATGGGATATGACAACGGTTAGAAGGGGATCAGTGGATAGAGAAAAATCAGACAAGGCATCAGCAGTCTTATTATGCCCTTTCCGCCTGTTCTTCGTCGGAATCTGGAAAACAGGAAAACAATATCAAGAAACAATAACAACACATCAGCAGGACTAGTCTTCATAAAGCTACATTGGTATGTTTCTCAAGTGTACAAAACTGCTATTACCAGTAGCATCAAACTATTTTGGCTGGCACTTCACAACCCTCCTGCTCTCTAGGATCACCCGCTGTGGGTTGAATGCTGAGCACTCTGGGCTCCTCATCAGGCTTGTCTGTCGGACGCACAACAGTCTCCCTTTTTCCTAATTTCTCTCATTTTGGGCCTACCCTGTTGGAACGTTAGTGCAACATGGGTGCGCACACATGGGTAGAGGTTGTAAATGAAAAGTGACATGAAACCCTTATCGTCTTCCAGGCTGTTGTAATCGTCCAGTGGATGCCATCCGCTTGTGTGCGGAGCCTCAGTGGACTGATTTCGGCGAGGAATCTGGCTCTTAAGGTCACCAACTCATTGAACCAACTAATGCTGGCCTGTTGGGCTCTGTCAAAAGTGGTATGTATGTTTAACGAGGGGATGTGAATAGCGGAACATGGGAAGGAGAGTTCAGCCTGCCTAAGGAGTTTGAGGAGGCTTTTCCTAAGAGTGGCTTCCTGGTTCCTATTAAGGCAATTATTGATGCCCACAGAGAGGATGAGAGTCTTGACAGAGTTATCAGGTTGGCGTAGCTTACGCATTAGCTCAAACAGATGGTCCATGTTGGCCCCTGGGTAGCTATCTATCTGCATGGTGTCGTCCTGTAGTGATGGTATTCTCGAGAGGTTAGAATCCCCCAAAATGACCTGTGGTTTCCTAATAATAATGTGCCAACCCTGCGCCTTTCTAGTACTGTTTGCATGTCTGATGGGTTCTTGTAACGGCTGTTTTTGTGCTTTGCTGTCAACCATTTGCTCTTGTCCCTTGAAATGCGTTGCAGATGCAAACACTGGGGGAAAACAGGGTCATCATGGGACTGGCCATCTTGGACATGGTTAAGGATTGAGGTCCACTTTGCAACTCTCTCTGGCCCTGATGTTGATGTAGCGGCTACCCAGTAGATGTGGTTTCTAATTCCACACACTCTTCATCTGTAATAGCGAAAACCACAAATGAATGTTCCGAAATCAGCAAATTGTTACTGCAAAATATGTAAAACAGTCACAGGAATGTAAAACAGGAATGTTAGAGTTCATAACTATAAATAAAAAGTATCAAAAAGTATTAATAAGTACAACAAGTATTATTAATAATAATATCTTACCGAAGTGTCTTCCTGCACTCCGGTCAATGGAGTTTTGCGTCTGCCATGCGCTCATTACTGCCTGCAGTTTGTCCATGATGGGCTCCAGAACTTCCAAAACCCCTTTGGGTCCATAAAATTCCCATTTCTTGTCCAAATCCATCTGCATCATGAATGCCGGCAGATACCTGTTAAGGCTGCTATTCACCGATGAACAGCACCTAGCCCAGTGCAACCTGAACCACCTTATGTCGTGACCGTGACTCATCTTCGATTCGAATGATAAAATTTACTTCTGTACCATCATACCGATCCTTTGGTTTTTCCGTCCGCCATGCGCTCATAACTGCCTCCAGCTTGTCCTTGATAGGCTCTAGAACTTCCAAAACTCCCATTTCTTGTCCATATCCATCTGCATTTGGTAGATGAAAGTGTAAACTTTGAATACAAATGCTACGACAACTTCTATACATTATCTGTAAGGTTGTGAGTGTGCAGTGGTAATGTAAGTTGGATTTGTAAAACGTATTTTAGGAAATAAGACATTGCTTGACCGTGTATCTGTTTTGTTACTGACTTTCAACCACGAGAATGAGTAAGATCTTTAATAAGAGTCTCAACAACGTTTATAGTAGGCTACGTGTAGCTATTTGTTTAGTCTTTGTGAGAATGAGTACAATTTTTAATAAGAGTCTCAACGTTTATAGGAGGCTATGTGCGCCCGCGCCCGCTCCCCTGCCTCTAAGTGATGCAATGCGCCTCGAGCGCGCCTCATTCATAAAGTGGGTCGTCTCGCCAAGGCGAGAAGAGCCTTAGGGGACTTCGCCACAAATGACAGTCATAGAAAAAAACAGCAGTTATAAGTTTAGACAGTCGACTGGACAACGTTCTGAACATGGCCAGGTGAATAAACGTTACATCAGTAGGGATTACAGCAGGCTGACCGTAGCCAGGTGAATAAACGTTACATCAGTAGAGATTACAGCAGGCTGACCGTAGCCAGGTGAATAAACGTTACATCAGTAGAGTTTACAGCAGGCTGAACGTGGCCAGGTGAAGAAACGTTACATCAGTAGAGATTACAGCAGGCTGAACGTGGCCAGGTGAATAAACGTAACAGACCATTGCACTGCCACTGCAAAGCCAGTAGGGGTGTAGACGGGCGTAACAGTGTGTGTGTGTGTGTGTGTGTGTGTGCGCTCTCACCTCCACGTTGTATATGTTAGAGGGGTGGTCTCTACGTCCACAGAGATCTGACGGGGTCTTACAACAGCTGTCGGGAACCACCCTATCACCAGCCAGAGCCTTGATCCACTCCCCATCCCTCCAATCAGTGAAGTTGTTACTGTTTTGTGGGCTATACCTGTCCAACAAACCGTGCGCCATGTACAGCTCAAACCCACACCCAACACCTTCATCTTGATCTGAAAACATACAGGCTCCCCGTAGACCCAGGTTCAAGTCTGGGTGGGGTGACAACTCTCTCCCCTTCATTACTTTACTGCCATGTGTTGGAGGTTACAGCGCTTGCACCTCATTGGCGGCACGGCCTTAATCACTCACCTTGACCTTGTCCGCCATGACCTCGCTCACTTGGGCGCGAAGAATCTCCTCCTCTTCCTCGGCACGGACAGCCGCCAGCTGCCCCAAGGCGGGAGAGGCCAGGGCCTTCCTGGTGTTATCCTGGCCGTAGAACTGCCTCATCTGTAACAAATCGCGTCCCGGAACTTAGCTCTTTGACCATGCCAAAGTAACTCTCAAAATCCTTCTGAATGATCTGAGGATGGCCTATTGGGTATATATTTGTAGACTTGTGAGTATCCTCTCTGGTGTTTGTCATAGTAGTTTGGTGTTCTTGTTCACCGCTAGAGCCAGCCTGTTACTTCTGTATACTTCTTCCGCAGACAGATAGGAGTGCCCTGCTGAACTGTCTGTCTCTTCCATCGGACACTCATTTTTTGTTTTCTGTAAGATCCTGGTGGTGGGGAGGCTACTCCGGGGGAGACTAGGTTCTCCATGGGGGGTAGCTTTGCAGTTTTCTGTGAAGTTGCCTCGAGCCCGGTAACCTCCGAAGACAGACTAGGTTAGTTTTGGTGTAGGTCTGGGGGAGTTGTCTGGCTAGGCTGGGCTTTAGTCTGTGAGCATTTCTGTGTTTAGTCTGGGGCATTTAGCTATTGTGGCGGCCATCTGGAGTGTTGTGTTTGGGATACTGGATTCCAAGTGTTTTGTCAAATATGGCAAATTGACTTCCACTTAGCCAGTTGTTCTCCTTGGTAATTTCCTTCAGCATCTCCTGCTGCGAATCTACTCTCTGTCTGGCCATCTCTCAGCTCACAGTGTAGTCTGTTTGCCGTTTATTGAGCATTTGGAGCCATTGTGGTCATATCTAAATGTTTGGGGTAAAGAATGCAACTTTTCAATAAAACATTTCACACCACTAAATTAGGGTTAGGTTTGAGTAAGGGGAATAAAATAGCCCCCATGTAGCCCTCACGAGCTGAGCAAATGGGTACAAAATAATAATAATAAAAGTACAAAACCTATCTTAATAGGTAGGAGTAAACATATAGCCAAATAGGCCTTGACACAACACAACTTAGTTGGGGGTATATAACCATAAACCAACACATGGTCATACACACTATTATCTTTGCAGAGACGCTCTCAGCTCTCAGCTCGACTATTGTTCTACCCATGGCAGCCCAATCTATGGTACCCATGTCATTAATCCTTCTGCTAGCCGCTGCTATAATTTCTAGCTCTGAAGCATTTGTTGTCAGAACTGTCCTCACACCAGTCAAATCAAACAACACGGTCGCCAACAGAGACTTCACATCACGCATGTCACTACACAACCCTTCCAAAAGGGCATTAAAATGCTGTGTCTCATTCGCCTCAGACCGCACACTTCGTACTTCGCGGGTTAGATAATTCACCCGGGCCAGCATCCATCTATCTCTCCGATTTAGCATGTTCTGTAACCACTACCCTCGACAAACCACCGCTTTTAATAGAAGAACGCTCATACCTGCGGGCCTTCGCTGGGGTCTGTACTTGTTGCTGTTGTGGCACCCGCACATGTGATGGTTGTTTTGGGGTTGAAACTATCAGTCCAATGATGTCATTGAGTCTCCTGACCTGTCCAGACACAGGCGTGAGGATTTCAGGCGGCGTCAGAGGTGTGTCACAGACGCTGCTCGGTTCCGAGGTCCCGTATCCTGAATCAAACGTTGTCGCATCCCAGTCAATTATTTGAGCATCAGTCCAGTTGTGTATATATCCTCTGTTAGACAGGCCCCATCAAAGGTGATGTTACTGGCAGGGACTGGTTCATCTAGTTGGATGGCTGAAAATAAGATTATAGATAAAAGATCTGATTAACATGAGCACAAACGGCATCCTTTATACATGAAAACCTCCTCCAAACACATGGGGTACACTGCTATGACAACACACTAACATACATTAGATACCATTATAGACTTCCAACGGCTGTGCAGACGAGTCTTTAAAACTTTTACTGGTACTAGGCTGTTCTTCGTCAATATGACGCCGCTTCTGGCTGGCCTTGCGAGGTTTCTCAAATCTTAAGAGCTGTTGGAGATGGGGCTCCCGAGCCCCCACGTCTGTTGTAAGCTACTCTAACGCTGTCAGTCACTCAGCGGTAACTTGTGGGGGATACAACACATAGCCTATGTTAGAAACATGTATACATAGATTTTTTTTTTTTTATTTTTTTTTTTGCTGGCTTTGCAACCTCTGTTGGTTAAAAACATGTAGTTTACATTCATTGTCTAGGCAACTATTGCAACAAAAATATTTGTGCAATATTTCTGATTATAAGTCTACCTCCGTATCTTTCCGGGAGCTGCCGGGATTTCTGTTCAGAGTCGTCGTCGTCGTCGTCAAGACTGTCCATCTCTGGGTAGAGCATCCTTCCATCCCAGGCCCCCTTCTGGTTACATTTGTCACAACGGTAGTACCCTGAAAAGAGCTTCACGCATCTCACCATGGCCTTAGCAGGGGGCGTTGCAGGTTACACAATGGACTTCTCCTGATAAGGATCTGCCCATCCATTCCAAACCATCTTGCATTAGTGTACATAGCTGTGTTGCTATTGTAAAAAGTTGGCTCTTGGCTTGTTACAAGAACTAAAAATACAAAGAGTTGTACAAAGAATATCGTTTAATTCACACGGTTTTCCCAAAGTTTATCAATCACAAGTCACTATAGCAGGTTGCTCTCCTTCTCTTCCTCCGCGAATCCAGGAAACTTCCAACTTTTAAAGCGCCGGGACACGCCCCCCCAGCTGGTTGATCACCCGCACCTGGAAGACAGACTGATTGCCGCAACACACGCACTCAACTTGCACCCATACACATTCAGGCAGCACCACAAAACACAGTCAAGGCAGAGAAGAGCAGACAAGCCCAAAGGGGTTTGTCACACTATTCCATTTATGAAGGTGATGTCCTAGGTCTGTTAGCAGTTATCCAACTGTTCGTATGGCGTTTCCAAAAGGAGGCGTGGCTGTTCGGTGTGTTGTTTTGGTTAGGTGCACCGGTAGCTCACTGCTCCATCGACCTAAGAGACATGGACCTGAATCCTGCACAGACGCAACGCAACTCCTCGTGTGTGCCATCGATGGCATTCAGTGATGGTTTCTGGGAAATGTGGTTTATATGGTTTTGATGTGGCCAGGGAGAGGGAGAGGGGGAGGGGGAAAATACATTTGGGTGACAAATTGATGGAACACAGAATTGGCCAGAGGGATTTGTTTGAGGATTTATAAAGGGGCAAGCCGTCAATGTTTAGGGAGATGTTCACTGATCTTGGTGATAGGAGGGTTAGGGTTAGGGGGGGGGAATTAAGCTGTCTGAGGAGTGTGGAGTTATGGCAGGGATGCTTATAGAAACTGAATGGCAGAAGAAAGGACCGGCACGAGCAAGGTTAGGTTTGTGGTTCTAGGAGGGGTGTACACACAAGAGAATAGTAATAACTGTTTCCACCTCTTGTGGTTACCCATGGCATGGGCACGGCGTTGCTACTCAATTATTCTTGGCCATTGTTTTTAGATTCCCCTCATGCTCTTTATGTTCTCACACAGAGGATCTTTGGTTGTGTCCGGGGCATATTTAGTAAGATGGAGTTTGAGCTGGTCGGCAACATCATAATGTATGGTCTCAACCCCTCCTATCATTTCTATTTGAAATGTTCTTCGTCTTTCCAGGAGTGTTCTGGCAGTAGAGGGAAGCTTGTTGTGGCCCTGCCCTCTGATGTACTGTAGTCAGTGCAAGGATTGAGTTGGATAGGAGTATTAGTTAACACAACTTGCATTTACCAAATCGCTGGAGAAGGCTGAAAGAGTTTCCTCATTGTCCTGTTAGTGAATTAGGAATTATTAGGAACTGTGGAAAATTGCCTTTGGTTTTCAGACACACACAATGAAACATGTATAGAATCATTACACAATGATGCAACAATATCAACTTACATCAGTGGCCTTACCCCTGCCCAACATAATATGTTAATATGCACAACAATGCTAGCGGTGAATAGACATTAGTGGGATATTGGGGTGAGAACTGACATGAGTGGACCGCTGTGACATGACCTTAGAGTATTGGCATGTGATGCACCACAATGACGGAGAATGGTTGAAATACGGACACTCCCTAGGACAATTAATTATCTGCGTAGAAAGTTTTGTGTTTCCGGTTCTGGGAGAGATGTGACAAGGTCATATTGCAGTATGTCTTTGACAGGTCTTACATTGCTAATGTGATGAATGGGGATCCGGTCTTGTACTGCAATGTGGTGAATCCAGTGTGTGGTTTTGTTACTGTGAATGAAGGACTGGTGGCTAGCATGGAGGAAGAAATCCAGGTTATCAAATATAATTGAGTATGTAGGTGGCGGAGTTGGCTGTCTGTTTGGGTATATAAAAAATTCAAAAATTCAACAACACATCTTTCTTTACACATAGAGAATAGAATATGAAGCTAAGATTGTGTGTGTGCTCGCTCACCTGACAACTGAAGGTCTTCCATGCTGCTGAAGACAACATTTAGTCCCATCTCAGGATCAGTTGTGTCCTCTGGTTGAATCTGAGTATTGCACGGTACTTCTCCATTGTGCAAGAAGCTCATGGGCAACTGATCGTTCAAGCCCATGGGAGGGAAGGTGTTTAGTTTGGCCATCCAGGAACGTTCGAAGTGTTTTCTTTGGCCATCGGACCACAGTGTCGCACTCTCTAGTCCCGTTGCCACCCAGGATGTACAGTGTTTGCCACGAAAATGATCGTACAGTAAGTTCTGAATGTACGTGTATGATAGAGATGTTGTTTGAGCCGTACGAGGAGCGTGTTGAGCATGCTGCTGGCATGGCTTCTTGTCATCTGTGTTGTCTGTGATAGATTGGCATCGTCAGCCACCACTGTGCGCCACTCACCCGGCTGTACCGTTCCCCCTGAGTCTGTGTCAGAGAAACGTGGCGGAATGTAGCGGCTGTCAGGTGTAGACGTCTCATCTGTGTAGGCCAGGTAGTTGTGCAGAACTACACAGGCCTTGACCACATCCACTGCCTTGTTTGGTCCAAACTCAATCGACCTCCCTAGAATTCTCCACCGTGCCGCCATGATGCCAAATGTATTCTCAATGACCCTCCTGGCCCTAGAGAAGCGGTAATTGAATATCTGCTTCTTCCTGCTCAGATGTATCCCTGTTAACAGCGAAAAACAAAACATGCAGAGTGATTTAGAACATGGCTACACCACGGTCTACAAGAGTAGACTCTACATGCTGTTATGTACCTATGCAACGTTTATTATTATTATTGCTAGTTATTATTGCAGTTCATAGTTTGTGACATACCTGGAAATGGACGCATGATGTTCCTATGCAGGGGAAAGGCAGCATCAGCTTCAATGACGTGCGGGGCATCAGTCCTGGTCCCGGGAAGGGGTGCTGATGGGGGCAGGTTCAGCGTATTGTTGAGAAGTTGCGACCCGTCGGGGGTAGCTTTGCAGTTTTCTGTGAAGTTGCCTCGAGCCCGGTAACCTCCGAAGACAGACTAGGTTAGTTTTGGTGTAGGTCTGGGGAGTTGTATGGCTAGGCTGGGCTTTTGTCTGGACCAGATTAAAAATGAACTCAAGGTCCTGGAACAGGATGTTCATTTTTGCAGTCTTAGAAAGAACCTGCTTCCTAATTGTCTTCTAAAAACTGTGATCTGGGGTATTGGGCTATCGTGGAGGCCACCTGGAGTGTTGGGCTTGGGTAAGGCAAGGCAATTTTATGTATATAGCACCTCGTTGTACTTGTGAGCCTGTTGATTCGATTCAGTGTGAGTGACTGTATGATCGGCGCACCCCTCTGCGAGACCCAGTTGGGTTCGAATGGTTCTCCTTGAGTTGTCTTGTCACACGTGCTGAACTGTTGCAAAGAGTCCTTTCGCGAAGCATCGTAATGACACGGATGTCACACGCATACCTGAAATGCACATTGTTGAGGTGATTAGTTACATGTTCTTTGTGCAGATTTAAAATCACTGATTTTACCCTCCAATCACTTTCATTTCAAAACTGCTTTACTCACCTTTGCGTCAGGATCATGTGTGACATTATCCGATGTGGCAGATCCAGCTGGTCCAGGACCGTACGACTGCTGGACAGATAGTTTAGGGAACACCAATGGCACCCGAGTGCCTCTGTCACCATGAGGTAATACCTGTCTATGTCCAGGACCAGTGCCCAGTGTGGAAATTCTGTCTGTGCACTCTCTCACCAGCTCCTGAGTCTCCGTGAGCATAGGCTCAGTGAGAGGGACATAAAATGTCTCGTCCCTGAGCTGCCGGTAAGCCTCGCGAATATAGTTGGCCCTGTCCTGAATGACAATCTGTCCCCCTTGTCAGCCGGTTTGACCACTATGTCCTCATTGGAGGCCAAGTCCCTCAGGCCGACCCACTTCTATTGTTCCGTGCTTTGCTTACCAGTAAAGCGCCCTCAATGCTACAATCGAACATAGAAAATAAATTGTCTTCATAAGGTCTCATTGTACAAATACAAGGAGTGAAATAATGTATGGGGTTTACACACCCGGCAGAGATAACGTACCTTTCCAGCGTGCCCTGATCTGTACGAGGCTTCGGTCATGGAATCCCCCAGCCCTTATCTCCTGATATACTTCCTTAAATAATATAATTTCTGGACTTACGACCATCCAATCGTTCAACTATTCGCCTCTCCCTTAAACTATCTAGAAGACAACATGTCTCTTCAAATGACCAGTTCCTGCTCTTGTTGCAGTCAACAGAAGCCATGTTGTTTGTAGAATGGCTAGACTGATGCTCGTTAAATCAACTAGGTCACTGGGTCATCTCCACGCAGTCACGCATGCGCATAACACTCCGGTGGTGGTGTGTCTGCACTCGACGTAGAGGCAGAGGCGGCTGCCTCATTATCTGAGCAATGGAAAAAGAAAATCACAAGTGCTTGATTAGCCACTTAGATCAACACATGTAGACTAATGTCTTGTTGGTTTTGATACGAACACACAAACAAAAAAGCCCTGATGTTAGTGTAGCGGCTGTCCAGTAGATGTGGTTTCTAAGCCAGTTTGATGGTGCTGCCTCCACTTCATTTGCTTCAATGAAGGTTATTACGACATATTTTTTCCAAGGCTGAATGAAAAATAATACAAAGTATGATATTAAAGTAACAGTTTGTAGTAATTGTATTTTAGGGTTAGCAATTTCACCTTACAATAACATCATAGGCATTTGCCTGAAAGTAGTCTGTAAGTAGCTTATTTGCCGTCTTGCTTTGTCTTGTAGCCTTCCAGCGGTCAAGGTTATCAAGCCCCCTTGGTTTGCCGGGGAAAACAGATGGGAATGGCAGTTCTGAGGTCCCCAGATGACTGTTTACCAGTGCCATTTGTGCTCTAGAGAGTCTGACCTCAGTCTTATACCATATCATCAACACTTTCAGAACCAGCAGCTACATTTTCTGAAGGACAGGGCCTAACCCTTGAACTAGCCCTCAAACGCAACATTGCATTTATACGATTTACACCATCGCTATAAGCCATATTATCAACAGTGTCAGAGTCAATAGATTCATGTTCTGAACCATTTGTTTGGAGGCTACTATGCGCCATTGCATTTTCAGCTGTGACTTCATCACTCACTGTTGTGTTAGATGTGTTGGAGCCTTGCGTTTTTCTGCGTTTTAAACAAACGGTACATGGCTATACTAATGACTACTCAACCATCACCTTAAAAATTATTTTTTTAATTTTTTTTATTTTGTAAAACTCAAATACTACATAAACGACAATGCATTCATTACCTCATGCAAAAGAGATTCAAAGGAAGCCACATCAAATCTAGTATCAACAAGCACCTTATTGACACGTTCTGTATTGGCACGTTTCCTGAGGTGGATGGGACTAGGCCCCCCCTTGTCAGGATGACTTTGGTTTTAAAAACCCACTTCTCTGTGTCTCTTTTGGTGTCAGTGGCCTTGTATGGTTTTTCCAGTCCATTATCACACATCAGAATACCAATCGCTGCACCATCAATACGTGGCTTGCGGGAAACCCAATTTAAACGGGCACCCATAAACATTGTAGTCTTTCGGGACCCCCATACAGTCTATCACATCACACAAATCAAATTGAAACACATTTTTCTTTTTCCTGTCCACATTTAAAATCACTTTTGCCCCGTACAGGTCTTTTGAGATTGGATGCTCAACTTCGTGGAGATCGCTTTTGAGAAGCAGGCCCCAAAGGCCCCAAAGGGTCTCTTGTGGAAGCCCCTCCTGGGCCCTCCCAGTAGGGCACAACAGTCCTACTATCCCCACTATGAGCACGTTAGTTAGGTACATGTTCTTTAGACAAAGCACAGTGTGAGAAATGATGCCAGTTGCTATCCCCCTCCTTGTCAATTCTTACCGATCTGTCCGCCACTGCTGTTACCTTGAAGGGTCCTTTTCACTTTGACTCTGACCAGTGAGGCCGACCTTTCACCTTAATGTAGACCTTGTCTCCTATCGTCACAGGGAGCAGCGTCAGGCAGTTCCTTTCCTTGTCATCTACACCAGTTTCCACCTGCTGGGATATCAAGTCAATCATCTGGCCAAGTACTTTCATATACTCAGTCAATTCGGTTTCAATCGGGTCGTTATGATCTACCCATCTAGGATCTTCCCTAGGCCCAGGCATGGCCCTCCCTGTCAGTATTTCATGAGGGGAGAGGTTGGTCTTGGTTGCTGTTTCCTGTCTCATTGACAGTAGGACTAAAGGCAGTGCCTCTGTCCACTCCATTTTAGTGCCTGCTAGTGCTTTTGCCAGTTTGTTTTTTTGTTCCTACAAGAGTATTTGTCTGCAATTCAGACGGTGGAAGAAAAGCCTGGACTGGAATGTGAATGCAAGCATTTATTTCTCCCCGCTAAATTCCAATAATGAAGGTTGGACATGGTTAAGGATTGAGGTCCACTTTGCCACTCTCTCTGGCCCTGATGTTGATGTAGCGACTGGCTGCCACTTCTTCAGTTTCTCACATTCTTTTGCTCTGGGTAATCTCGACCAGTTTCTTGTGTGACGCTACAGTACAACAGTACAAATTATAATGTTATAATAATCCGTTTAATGTTTAGATTTGCTCTGGATGTGATCCACAAATTTGGCCACATCTTCATCCTTTGCAATGAAGACGCCTTCAAAGATGGCTCGCTCCTGAGATCTAAAAAAAAAATAAAAATAAAAAGACTTCAACGTTTCAAAGGCATAGGTGGTGATGTACACAGTGCTCAGACAGCCCTTTTTTCTTGGCACTACATAGCCTCAACTGTAGAACTTGCATATTACATTTGTCTGCTTCTCCAGACGACAGGCATGGGCTACATGTGCTGACCATTGTCTGCTATAGGTAACAGACTGACCATGGATTAGTACCTCATACAACCCAAATACAAAACACCTCAACTTTTAACATGCCATATAGTGAAAGGTTACTTGCTGTACAAAACATGACTATCTAGTTTGCCATTTAAACAGTGTGCGTGTGTACATTCTTGGATACCTTGCTGTACTTTTAAAGTGCTAATGCTTGCGGTTTCCATCCACCGAGACAGCAGGCATTGCTGGGGTACAGGCAGGACAGATGAATTTCTCCTTGCAGGTGGAGTCAACCTCAAACTGTATAGCAGCCCATTCAAAAAAGCTGTTTTGGAAGCTGTCTGATATCTTACCAGTCTATGTTAAAAGTAAAAAGCACAGAACTCATTTTTAAACAAAAATCGTTCAATTTCAAAACACAAGCATATTTCTTTGAAGGACATACTACCTACACATTTTTGTTTCAGGCGAGTTGGCTCTCAGCCCATAAAGGTGATCGGTTTTGTCTCTAATGAACGTGTTGCTTGGGCAGACCCAATGAATGTCTTTTGGTGGAGGTGGCTTCTTTATCCAAATTCTGTATGGTGTGTACCCTAGTTCTTTCAGACCTCGGGACACCAGCACCCGTCTGAAAAACTTCACGATCATTCACCACACCACCACAACCATTGCTAGTAGATGCTATAGCCGGCTCACCTAGCACATCACCAGGGACACTACTACTGTTGCCCTGCTAAAATGTCTCAGTCTCTTCCATCGGACACTCATTTATTATTTTCTGTAAGATCCTGGTGGTGGGGAGGCTACTCCGGGGGAGACTAGGTTCTCCGTGGGGGGTAGCTTTGCAGATTTCTGTGAAGTTGCCTCGAGCCCGGTAACCTCTGAAGACAGACTAGGTTAGTTTTGGTGTAGGTCTGGGGGAGTTGTATGGCTAGGCTGGGCTTTTGTTTGTGATCAGGGGCATTGGGCTACTGTGGTGGACATCTGGAGGGTTGTGGTTGGCTAATCGTGAGCCTATAAATTGGATAGCGTAGCCTAATTGGAGTGCCTATTTGAGATTTAGTCTTAGTTCGTAATGATAACGATGTCTGTGTTCAATGATTTTGTTAAAACTCCCTCATTGGAGGCCTTCAATTTGGTAAAAAGGTGTGTCCTGGTTTTCCTGTTCTACGCATGATTTGCACAATGGAAACATTCATTTTCCACCACTATGATATGGGAGGACTGGGTGAAGCAAACCTTTTGGGGGGTAGAGAGTTGCTTTGAATATGCCAAAGTAACTCTCAAGGGGCCCAAAATCTTTCAAAATGATCTGCGGATGACCTATGGGGTATATTTTTCTTGCCTGATGGTATGGATATAAACTGGTGATATCAACATATCTGATCCTCCCACTATCGGCAGCTTTGTGATACAACTTGTAGGCATTTGTCCTACCGCCAAAGAGACTGGCTCTTGGTTTCAGATGCTCAGGATGTTTATACATGTTCATGAACGAGACCACTGCAGCATCATGGCATTTGGCATGCTTCCACTCACACTCACACATGATCTCAACCTCTAAACCGTTGGCCTTAGATAGTATATCCATGCTTAAGTGGTCTGGTTAAATGGATCTAGACCTGTACATTGTATGAATTCAATCATTTCTACCATATGCATGCAACTCCTTCTGAAAGTCAATATCTGGGGATGGCCTATGGGGTATGTCTTCCAAGCTTGACAATACGGATACAGACTTGTAAAGTCAACATATCGTATCTTCTCATCAGCTTGTGCCTTGTGGTACAATTAATAGGTATTGGTCAGACCAGGCATTGGTCTTGGCTTCAAACTGTCTGGGTGTATGTATGTAGTCATAAACTCCATAACACGTACATCAGCCTGCTTGGCCCGCAGCCAGTCACATTCCCACATGATCTCCACCTTTAACCCATACCCTTTAGACAATGTCTCTACTTTGTCATCAAAGCGTTTTCTTAGGAGACTGTATGGCACTTTTAAGCAGGGGGTGGAAATTGTGAGGCTTATTACGACAGTCGTGGCCATGATGCATGCAACCGTTAAATTCCAAAGCCACTCTCTCACCAGACTTCTCACAGTACCCGTCTACGTAATACTTCCCAAACATCACCTCACCATCGTTTAAAGCATGGCTCACCTGGATATTTCGCTAACTTTTCACAAACTCCAACCATTCAATTGACACATTGGAATACGCCTTATGCTGGTTAACATAGGCATTGTTATGTGTCAGGGCCAGGATGTCTCTGGGGAGAAAGTGGGTTTTATAAACAGCCATGCAGCAGGATGGTAGTGTTATTTGATTTAAAGGGGTCTATCTCAGTTGACTCCATGAGCTCATGCCGGTATTTCAAACATGCTTCACGTAGCAAGACCACATCATTTCGTCCATATGCATATAACTCCTTTTGAAAATCAAACACTGAATCATGGGTGCCACTGTACCACGTATCAAAGCTAGCTCTATCCTTATCAGACATATTGGCACAGCCATAGAAATGCTTGGCAGGATATGATCCCACATAGTTGTTGTTGGCCCGGGTGTTAAAGAGGTGGGGGAAATACCCCTTATCACTTGTGGCTAATTTAAATGCAGCTGTGGTGTTAGCCAGTCGCATAGGTATGAAGGAATAGCTGTCGGATATCCTCGATCATGGTAATTATGTCACCCTGGCTTGGATCATCACGATGCTTGCGCTTATTGTTAGACAACATGTTTTATGTCCCTAACCACTCAATTAGCTACCAATAAAAATACCAAGAGTATTAACCAATAATCATTACAACACCCAGAATATTTTAAAAGTATGACACCCTTATTACACCGTTTAAATGGATGAAAACATCCCAGATATAAGTAATTAAATGGTGACAACAACCAGAATCAAACACCCTATAATATTACACACCTGTAGGAAAAAGCAGATAGACAACCACAATACAATAACACATATTATCTGGGGGAAAAAACATAGAACCATACACAATACAGTCTTACAGTATAGCTGTGGAAAAAACATGGAGGCAAACGGACATTCTCATATTACATAATCGCTGTGGAAAAAAACATAGAACCAAACACAATGTACTATTACAGTAAAGCTGTGGGAAAAAAACATGTAAAACAAACACAGCGGCCCATGTAACTAGCAATTTAACGCCTCATAGTCCTGTTCAAATCACTGAAAGATCTTTTCACAGCAGCCCAATCAATGGTTGTAATGTTAAATAGCTCTCTGCTAGCCTCGCTTAACCTCCTCATTTCTAAACACGATGAATCCATTTTATCATTAGCACGACCGAATTCTTCAACCATTACCGACTTAAAAGTTATCATATCACCAGCCAATGTGAGCAATGTTGATTGCATAACTCTCATATCAGCACACAAAGCCAACATCATAGCTGGGAGTCCCCCTGTTTCATTACCAGTAGTTTTTACATCCCGAACTTCAGTGGTAAGATACTTAACGCGTGATAACTGTTTATTCAACCTCCTTGTAGTATCTACATTTGTTTTTACACCCCGAACTAACGTGTGATAACTGTTTAGCCAACAGCCTTGTACTATCTACATTTGGCACACCCACCAACCCAGCCTTTTGAATAACAGATTGCGCATACCTTGAGGCCACTGTCGGGGTCCGTGTGTTTTGATCATGGACCACTGTGTTTGATGAGCATAATCCAGGCACCAGTCCAAAATGAGCGTTTGTGACCGTCTGCACGCCACTGTCTGTCAATGTTCCAGGCGTAGCCACTGTTGTGTCAGCGTAGTTGTTGACCACGACGGTTGGTCGTTGTTGAGCGTTCTCAACTGCTGGTGTTACAACGGGGTCATAGAGGATCTCTGCAACATCCGAAGCTATTAGCGATATGATGGTCACACACCGATCGCACACTCTATCGGATTTACACGTCTCTTTCTTGACCGTCAATCCGATACCCTTCAACGATGCTCACTTGCTTCTTGCTTACTTGTCTTTAACATCTAGAATGCAGTGTCATTCACCAGTTTATCCCGATTTGCAAAATGTTGAAGCACACAACGACATCTATCTGCAGTGTTGCTCCCTCACTCTAATTACACTGCTACCGCGAGCACAAAGAGGCTGAGATATTTACCTGATGGTCGTAATTTGACGGTGTTTTACAAATGAGCCCAACCAAGAGATAGTATAGTATGGCAGGCATCCTCTGCCCACCTATATCGTCACCTTTTCCTTTATACGTCCTCTTCGCCCTGACGTACTTGTCCCTCAACCTTCTCCATTGGTTTGAGCAATCTTTAGAGTCAATATCTAAAGAGTGAGATATCTCTCTCAGTATTGTGATATAGCAACATACGGTTCACAGTATATTCGCAGTATATTCGCATTCTTTTTTAAATTTAATTTAAAAACCTATAATATCCTTATACTTACATAGTATATCCACCCCTGCAGGAACTCTTCTATTTACGTTAAGGCCATGTGTTACAGCATCAGCTATTGGGAGATAAAATTAGCCTGTAATTTCAGCAAGGTAGATAACATAAGACATATAACCAGTGAAAAACCAACATAAAAGTGTAATACACTGTTGAAGGTGTCCCATGAATACCACCGCCTTGGACGAAGAGACAAACGGGATCCCCACTGGCCAGTAGACTGGCCTTGACGCTTCTACTATAAATCAAAAGTAGGCTATCTTACCGAAGTGTCTTCCTGCACTCCGGTCAATGGAGTTTTGCATCTGCCATGCGCTCATTACTGACTGCAGTTTGTCCATGATGGGCTCCAGAACTTCCAAAACCCCTTTGGGTCCATACAATTCCCATTTCTTCTCCAAATCCATCTGCATCATGAATGCAGGCAGATCCCTGTTAAGGCTGCTATTCACCGATGAACAGCACCTAGCCCAGTGCAACCTGAACCACCTTATGTCGTGACCGTGACTCATCTTCATTTCGAATGATAAAATGTACTTCTGTACCATCATACCGATCCTTTGAGTTTTGCGTCTGCCATGCGCTCATGACTGCCTCCAGCTGATCCTTGATAGGGTCTAGAACTTCCAAAACTACCATTTCTGGTCCATATCCATCTGCATTTGGTAGATGAAAGTGTAAACTTTGAATACGAATGCTAGTACAACTTCTTTACATTATCTGTAAGGTTGTGAGTGTGCAGTGGTAATGTAAGTTGGATTCGTAAAACGTATTTTATGAAATAAAAGACATTGCTTGACCGTGTAGCTGTTGTGTTACTGACTCAACCACAAGCATGAGTAAGATCTTTAATAAGAGTCTCAACAACGTTAATAGTAGGCTACGTGTAGCTATTTGTTTTGTCTTTGTGAGAATGAGTACGATTTTAATAAGAGTCTCAACGTTTATAGGAGGCTATGTGCCCCCGCGCCCCTGCCTCTAAGTGATGCAATGCGCCTCGAGCGCGCCTCATTCATAAAGTGTGGCGTCTCACCCAGGCGAGAAGTGCCAGATCGCGTCCCGGAACTTAGCTCTTTTACCATGGCAAAGTAACTCTCAAAATCCTTCAGAATGATCTGAGGATGGCCTATTGGGTATATATGTATAGACTTGTGAGTATCCTCTCTGGTGTTTGTCATAGTAGTTTGGTGTTCTTGTTCACCGCTAAAGCCAGCCTGTTACTTCTGTATACTTCTTCCACAGACAGATAGGAGTGCCCTGCTGAACTGTCTCAGTCTCTTCCATCGGACACTCATTTATTGTTTTCTGTAAGATCCTGGTGGTGGGGAGGCTACTCCGGGGGAGACTAGGTTCTCCGTGGGGGGTAGCTTTGCAGTTTTCTGTGAAGTTGTCTCGAGCCCGGTAACCTCCGAAGACAGACTAGGTTAGTTTTGGTGTAGGTCTGCGGGAGTTGTATGGCTAGGCTGGGCTTTAGTCTGTGATCTGGGGCATTGGGCTAACGTGGCGGCCATCTGGAGTGTTGTGTTGGGATACTGGATCCAAGTGTATTGTCAAATATGGCAAATTGACTTACTCATAGTCAGTTGTGCCCCCAGAAAGTCTCTCTCCTTGGTAATTTCCTTCAGCATCTCCTGCTGCGAATCTACTCTCTGTCTGGCCATCTCTCAGCTCATGGCGTAGTCTGTTTGCCGTTAATTGAGCATTTGAAGCCATTGTGTATGGTCATAGCTAAATGTTTGGGGGAAAGAATTCAACTTTTCAATAAAAATGTTCACACCGCTTAATTCCAATAATTAATGTTAATGATATGCAAATTCAGCAAGAAGGGAAATAGATCTGTTAGTCTAAGGTTACTCGCTAGGTTGTAAATATGTACATTAATGCCTGTCGAAATGACACTCAGGCATGAGACAGCGGGTTAGCTAGCTAACCACTGCGGCTCTCATGTGAATTAGCTTGGCTTGCAACTTAACGGTGGAAGAAGTTCCCACCTCGTCCTCCGCAACCGATTGATCCACGGTAGGAGTTTTGCTTGTCGTGCTCATCGTGTTCGCTGGTGCAAGACGTTTTGGCGTTGAAGTTATTTTTTGTTTTCTGGTGAGACATTTGTAGGTGAAATGTCATGAATGAGTCGTCCAAGTGCCCCATATCTGTGCTTTTTAGCCAGCCATTCGTTCCACTCAATCACATTTAGGTGCTCAGAATGCAAACTCTCTGTTCGATTTCCTCTGAGCCTCCATATCTGCTCCTTGTACGTGCTCCATGCCCTCTCTGTGTTCGGGTATGGGCACCAGTATGTGGATCCACACACCACCTGATGTGGTTACCCGTGAAGTGGCGGTATCCTAGAGCAGGAAGGACACGATAGGCCCGCCACTCATCACTCACGATGGAGGAGCCCTGCCTCACATGACGTGTGATCCAATGGGAGAAGGTGTCTTCTTGACCTTGTTTCAACAAGCCGCAGTATTGGCTTACCCTTCCTTCTACCGTCATTCCCTACACTCGACATTCCAAATACCCACTTCTTCCTCTTCCAGCCTCCAGCCATTCTTCCTCCTCCATACTGTTGGATTAATGTAATTAAAAAAGCAAACAAATTAGATGACAGCAAAGAACGAAGCATAACACAAATACCTGAATAACTGTGAATACTATATAATTGCAGACCCAACATCAAATGTTTTGTGGTCAAGCAGCCAATCGTACTCCACCTATATATTAAAATTGGGCGACATTGCCATGGAAAGAGATGCGGCGGAATGACAAAACACACCTTTCTTTTATGTCGGAAATGGCTCTCATCAATCTGGACGAATTCTCTCCATCCACCAATGACCTGACCTCTCCGTCTTCTAAATTTTTCAATCGCTGTGACACAGCCCCGCCGCAACTTTTTTGACATTTGTGTGAGGGTAGCAGAGCTCGCTGCTATGTCGTCAGCCATCATATCAATTTGTCTCATGCGTAGTCCCTGTGAAAATCTAAATAAACATAAAGTAAACATTGATTTAAATGTATTTACTGTATATTGTCTGCAATGTGCACTCAATGCAACAATTTTATATGCAGTCATACCTGTGAATGAACCGCATCCAGTCACAGAGAGAGGTTTTCGAACGGCTGAATATGGACCTGTGCCTGACAGATTTCTGTCTCTTATGCTCTCTGTGCACCGCTCCTTAACGTATCCTATTCAAATAGTATAAAACATTGTAAATAGGCATATTGGGATTAAACCAAGTCAAGACTGTGACCGAATCATCAGGATCATAGGTAGCGTCCTGTGGCTCTTTGAAGTCCATACTTGAACTTTTCTAAAATAGTTGTCCCCTTCCTCCTCCAAGCGAGGTCTCTTACTTGGCCTCTCTATTGGTGTTGATGTAAGGAAGAAAGTCTTACCCCATCGCTGCTCTCGAGCCAGTTAGATGGTGCTGCCTCCACTTCATTTGCTTCAATGAAGGTTATTACGACATATTTTTTCCAAGTAATGGAATAATAATAGCACGCTAAAGTTGAAGAATGGACAGGAGGCCGAGTCGGTTTCAGTTGGCTTGTATTACAGCATGGAGACCCCTCTCGCTGTTGGTTCAAGAACGGTCTAACCTGATGCAGTATGCTATCAGGTTTTATACAAAGAGAAGGGGGGGTGGGATACATTGAGCACCTATGGGGGGATGGGGATGCCAGGACACAAGGCCTCTAGCAGGAAGAGGGGGGGGGAGGGTCACATGTCATTTGCATTGGATCTCAGTGAGAGACAGACGTAGTATACGTTCAGAGTGAGTTGTAGATACAGAGAAGTACATCTTTACCTATAATAATAACAATAATTCCAGTTCCATCAGTCCCCCAATTGAGCATATATATGCTCACACAATAATAACCAGGCAACAGCCAATCAGGGCAGGACACATCGAAATATGTTACAGATAGGGATGATACAATTTAACAGTGGAATATATATTTTGCAGTTCCATCAGTAGTTATCTTGTGAACACACAGAGCCCACATGCAGAGTCCTTCTGCCATGTTCTCTGGGTGGGTAGTCTCTATCATGGCAAGACGTGCTGAATCAGGTGCTGAAACACCAAGCACGTGGATGGCCAGTTGATGAGTTCAGGTTTCCTTTGTGGTCACAGGGTTGTCAAGAGTCCTTTTGTTTAGGCTGAGTGTATATCTCTGAGGAGAGCTGGACAGTCCATGACCTCAGCCGGAGCCAAAAACACCCGGGACACAGGGAGGTGTTAGATAGGGTGTGTTGATGGCTGCAGATGGGCAGGGGAGGGGTAGTCTTCTCCTAAAGTGTTGTGTGTGATCTCAGGGTCCGCATGAGAAACCACAACAGTATGAGGGGTTTTAGAGCCATTCAAACATTTGCATTTGACTGTGATATGGGGGAGGGGGAGGGGTGCTTGGTAAAAGGATTCTGCAAGATTACTTAAGGGGTCAAGGCACATGGCTTGGAGTAAATAAAAATAAAGGTTGAAACAAACAAAGACAAATAGCACACGACTCTGACAAAATAAAATAAAAAGGAATACAGGTGGAACAAACAAAGAAAACATAAAATAGTGTCAGCAGATAAGTCACAACAAGCCTTCAAATCCCCTATATGATAGCTTGGAAGCTATCACCTTTGAAAAGTAAATACAAGTTAAAGCAAGGCATTGTCAGACTTAAATCATACCAGACAATAAACAAAACAGTCAAAAGTCATATACCAGACAATAAACAAAGCAGTCAAAAGTCATATGAACAAAACAGTCAAAAGTGGTCAAAAGTATGTCACACTAAAATCTCACTCAGTCAGAGAGTGGCATTGAAGTCATTCATCCATCGGCTGGGAGTCGTGTAAGTACATTCATTCATCGGCTGGCCAGCCCACACACACACACACACACACACGTACACACACGCGCGCTTGCGCAGTTGTTCACTCAGAACACGCGTTGTCTGACTCGCGTGGAAACACAGACAAGAGAGCGCTTGCGCAGTTGTTCGCTCGGAACACGCGTTGTCTGACTCGTGGGGAAACAAAGACAAGAGAAGTTAATAATCTGGTTACAACATGTAGGCAACACAGAACACAGAGAGTAAGCAGAAGTCTGCCTCCTCAACATTCACTGGCTTTGTGTGACTACCAGGCAGATCACTTGAACAGCGAGCTCATTTGATTTTACTTAAAAGGGGCATTCCAACATATTGTGGGCCCAGCTAATGTGTCTATACATTTACGTATGTGTTTCCGTAAAGGCATCTTATTTCCATGTATCTTAAACATATACACCCAGGATGAAGGCTTTGTTAAAAGTCTTCACTCCTCTCCTTCTAACTGACTAAGTTAGATCAATTTAGACAATAGGATAGATGGGGCTGTTTGAATCACTACTGATAGTCAAGCCTGGCCACTTTAAGAACAAAGACAACACAGATGGACGCACACAGGCTTACACAACGAACATGAAACATGGAACAGACAAACATATCACGCTGAAACAAACCAACCGAAACCGACCCGTCCTGGTCCTTATAATGAATAGTAAAGTCAATTATAGCGAACGGGACTTTTTCTATGTGCAGAATTTCTTTGATGTGAGAGGTCCAGTGCTTAATTTGAGGGGGAGCAAGGGGGAGCGCGCTCCGGAAGCTCTGACGCGCGCTCTGGAAGCTCTGATGTGCGCTCCGCCAGCTGGATCCGTCTCCGTTCAAAGTTTTTGAAGCGTCGGCTCATATTCTTTTGCTGTTTCAGATAGATGTATATCTACCGGCATCGAAGGACCATCTAATGGAATAATAATAGCACGCTAAAGTTGAAGAATGGACAGGAGGCCGAGTCGGTTTCAGTTGGCTTGTATTACAGCATGGAGACCCCTCTCGCTGTTGGTTCAAGAACGGTCTAACCTGATGCAGTATGCTATCAGGTTTTATACAAAGAGAAGGGGGGGTGGGATACATTGAGCACCTATGGGGGGATGGGGATGCCAGGACACAAGGCCTCTAGCAGGAAGAGGGGGGGGGAGGGTCACATGTCATTTGCATTGGATCTCAGTGAGAGACAGACGTAGTATACGTTCAGAGTGAGTTGTAGATACAGAGAAGTACATCTTTACCTATAATAATAACAATAATTCCAGTTCCATCACAAGCCTGAATTCAAAATAATAGAAAGTATGATAAAGATATTAAAGTAACAGTATGTAGTAATTGTATTGTAGGGTTAGCAATTTCACCTTAAAATAACATCATAGGCATTTGCCTGAAGCCGCCCCGGTTACTTCTTTAAGTGGCTTATTTGCCATCTTGCTTTGTCTTGTAGCCTTCCAGCGGTCAAGGTCATCAAGCCCCCTTGGCTTGTGGGCAAAACAGGTGGGAATGGCAGTTCTGAGGTCCCCAGACGAGTGTTTACCAGTGCCAGCCATTTGTGCTCTAGAGAGTCTGACCTCAGTCTTATACCACATCATCAACACTGCCAGAACCAGCAGGTACATTTTCTGAAGGACAGGGCCTAATCCTCGAACTAGCCCTCAAAAGCAACTTATACGATTAACACCATCGCTATAAGCCATATTATCAACAGTGTCAGAGTCAATAGATTCATGTTCTGAACCATTTGTTTGGAGGCTTCGAAGCGCCATTGCATTTTCACCTGTGACTTCATCACTCACTGTTGTATTAGATGTGTTAGAACCTTGCGTTTTTCTGCATTTAAACAAACGGTACATGGCTATACTAATGACTACTCAAAGCTGTGACATGACCTTAGAGTATTGGTATGTGATGCACCACAATGACGGAGAATGGTTGAAATACGGACACTCCCTAGGACAAATAATTCTCTGCGTAGAAAGTTTTGTGTTTCCGGTTCTGGGAGAGATGTGACAAGGTCATATTGCAGTATGTCTTTGACAGGTCTGACATTGCTAATGTGGTGAATGGGGATCAGGTCTTGTACTGCAATGTGGTGAGTCCAGTGTATGTTTTTGTTGCTGTGAATGAAGGAATGGTGGCTAACATGGAGGAAGTCCAGATTATCAAATATAATCGAGTATGTAGGTGGTGGAGTTGGCGGAGTTGGCTGTGTGGCTGGCAACATCTCATCTCCAGGTTCGATATCTGTTTGGGTATATTAAACATTCATACAAAAATTCAACAACACATCTTTCTTTACACATAGATAACAGAATATGAAGCTACGATGGTGTGTGTGTGTGTGTGTGTGTGTGTGTGTGTGTTTTCTCACCTGACAACTGAAGGTCTTCCATGCTGCTGAAGATGACATTTAGTCCCATCTCAGGATCAGATGTGTCCTCTGGTTGAATCTGAGTAGTGATGAATCTGTAACTGGCAAGCTCGGGATATTGTGAGGCAGTGTGTGTAAAGTTTGTTGCGACCTTGTTTCTGAACTCCAGCGCTGCCTTGGAATATTTAATCAAAAAGGGGATAAGGGGGTCTTGTTGCGGAGTGGGATTGAACGCACCGGTGTTGCTATTCAAACTCATGGTGACCTGCTCCTTGATTTTGCTTAGGAAGCGTGCGGTGTAGCCACGAGGCTACAACGCTGCAATCAGGACCCGAGCTGCAGATTCGACCTCATCCTGAAAGGTACAGATGCGAAAAAAGCGTACGAGTTGTGACTTTATTAATCCCTTAAATGTGTGTCGTGGGTGAAAGCTAGTCTTATGTAGCAAGGCATGTCGGTCCGTAGACTTAAAGTAAACTTTTGTGGCTAACCGTTTCGTGCCTAGCTCGGAGGGAGAGGATGTGAATGAAACCTCTGGTTGAATCTGCGTATTGCCTGGTACTTCTCCATTGTGCAAGAAGCGTTCGTTTTCCAACTTTAACTTCAGTAGACCAGTAGCACAAATGTTTGCTAATTCTTTTTGTTTTCCTATTGCACAAGTGTGAGAGGTGGTGATTGACATTTTAGACAGCCTGTCTTTGCACCGCCATATAAAAGGATGCAATTCAAATACTGGGAGAATGCAGACAGTCTGTCTGCCTCTGATGGCGATGGCAGCCGCAGCACATGTTGTGAGGTGTGAGTGACATGAGACCCTGAACAATTAATTGCAATATCGTCTCTCTCCAGAAGTTAAATCTGCAGGGTCTACATCAGTGTGTTTAATGTCCAGCAGGGTATGTAGTACAGAGTCGTCAAGCCTGACACCTGGACAGAGGGACACAAACATAAGCATCAAGGATATTTAGTACTTATGATAATATGAACGTCTTTTTTTCTATATTCAGAGGTAGAATTATATCGCACCTGCTTTTGACATATGCTTTGTGGTGACCGCTATCCTGAAGAGGAAAGCATTACACTGCTCTACTTCCTCCCCCAGTGTTTTACCAGCACCTTCTTGATTTGAGCCACTCCATTTTACCTAGACAGAGGGACACAAACATAAGCATCAAGGATATTGAGTACGGCAAATACCGTTGAAGCAATGCCCAACACTCATTTTTTTATTAAATTAAATTAAAGCCTAATTAAAATTCAAACTTTCACAAAATCTAGTAGGCTTTTCACTGTCAGACTGGCCATGGATAAGTACCTCATACATCCCCAATTCAAAACACCTCAACTTTTTACATGCCATACAGTGAAAGGTTACTTGTTATACAAAACATGAATCTATTTTGCCATTTAAACAGTGTGCGTGTGTACACTGTTGTATACCTTGCTGTACTTTTGAAGCTGTAATGCTTGCGGTTTCCATCCACCGAGACAGCAAGCATTGCTGGGGTACAGGCAGGACAGATTAATTTCTCCTCCAACCTCAAACTGTACAGAAAAAAAAGCTTTTTTGGAAGCTGCCTGATGAGATCTTACCAGTCTATGTTAAAAGGGAAAAGCACAAAACTAATGTTTAAACAAAAATCGTTCCATTTTAAAACACAAGCATACAGTCCTGCTCACCATTATTGGCACCCCTAGTGAATATGAGCAAACAGGCTATGAAAAAATACGTCCTTGCTGTTTATCCTGTTGGTCTTCCACTCAAAATATTCATAAAAATCTTATCTTAAAATAATTGAAAGAAAAAAAAAATGTTGATATTATTCTCTAATACATGTGTGCCACAGTTATTGGCACCCCTTAATTAAATGTTTTGTGCAGCCTCCCTTTGCCAAGATAACAGCTCTGAGTCTTCTCCTATAATGCGTGATGAGGTTGGTGAACAGATGGCACGGAATCTGAGATCATTCCTACATACAGTATCTCTTCAGATCCTTCAGATTCTGAGGTCAACACTTGTAAACTTGGCTTCAGCTCATCCCAAAGATTTGCTATGGGGTTTAGGTCAGGGGACTGTGATGGCCATGGCAAAACCTTTATTCTGCGGTCGGTGAACCATTTTTGTGTTGATTTTGAGGTATGCTTTGGATCATTGTTACAAGGTGTGATCTGGTTCTCTTGTTTGGTACAAGTTCTACAGAGGGGGGAGGTTAATTTACCCGCACTACAATATGGACAGGGTCAAGCAAACCTTTCGGGGGTAAAACAGTCGCTTTAACTATGCCAAAGTAACTCTCAAAATCCTTCAAAATGATCTGAGGATGGCCTATTGGGTATATATTTGTAGACTTGTGAGTATCCTCTCTGGTGTTTGTCATAGTAGTTTGGTGTTCTTGTTCACTGCTAGAGCCAGCCTGTTACATCTTCATACTTCTTCCACAGACAGATAGGAGTGCCCTGCTGAACTGTCTCAGTCTCCATCAGACACTCATTTATTGTTTTCTGTAAGATCCTGGTGGTGGGGAGGCTACTCCGGGGGAGACTAGGTTCTCCGTGGGGGGTAGCTTTGCAGTTTTCTGAGAAGTTGCCTCGAGCCCGGTAACCTCCGAAGACAGACTAAGTTAGTTTTGGTGTAGGTCTGGGGGAGTTGTATGGCTAGGCTGGGCTTTTGTTTGTGATCAGGGGCATTGGGCTACTGTGGTGGACATCTGGAGGGTTGTGTTTGGCTAATCGTGAACCTATGAATTGGATAGCGTAGCCTAATTGGAGTGCCTATTTGTGAGATTTAGTCTTAGTTGGTAACGATATCGATGTCTGTGTTCAATGATTTTGTTAAAACTCCCTCATTGGAGGCCTTCAATTTGGTAAAAAGGTGTGTCCTGGTTTTCCTGTTCTACGCATGATTTGCACAATGGAAACATTAATTTTCCACCACTACGATATGGAAGGACAGGGTGAAGCAAACCTTTTGGGGGGTAGACAGTCGCTTTGAATATGCCAAAGTAACTCTCAAGGGGCCCAAAATCTTTCAAAATGATCTGCGGATGACCTATGGGGTATATTTTTCTTGCCTGATAGTATGGATATAAACTGGTGATATCAACATATCTGATCCTCCCACTATCGGCAGCTTTGTGATACAACTTTTAGGCATTTGTCCTACCGCCAAAGAGACTGGCTCTTGGTTTCAAACGCTCAGGATGTTTATACATGTTCATGAACGAGACCACTGCAGCATCATGGCATTTGGCATGCTTCCACTCACACTCCAACATGATCTCAACCTTTAACCCGTTGGCCTTAGATGGTATCTCCACTTTATCATCAAAATGTTTTCTTTAAACACTTTATGGCACTTTTGACAGGGTGTACATGATGAGGTTGTAGTGACACTCATGGCCATGGTGCAGACACCCATTAAGCTCCAAACTCATTCACTCACCGTCTTGCTCATAGTATCCGTCCAGATAATATTTGCCAACTTGCATTTCCCCACCTGCTAAGGCATGCCTGACATCCACACCTCCATGACTCTTAACATATTCCAGCCATTCAATGGAGATGTTGGAAAAAGCCTTGTGTTGATTAATATATGCATTGTTATTTGTCAGTGCCAGTGTATCTCTGGGTAGGTAGTGTGTCTTATAAACAGCCATACAGCAAGATGCTAAAGTGGTCTGGTTAAATGGATCTAGACCTGTACATTGTATGAATTCATCCCTATAATTGAGACATGCCTCCCTCAGTAAGACATCATTCCTACCATATGCATGCAACTCCTTCTGAAAGTCAATATCTGGGGATGGCCTATGGGGTATGTCTTGCGAGCTTGACAATACGGATACAGACTTGTAAAGTCAACATATCGTATCTTCTCATCAGCTTGTGCCTTGTGGTACAATTTATAGGCATTGGTCCGACCCCCAAAAAGACTATCTCTTGGCTTCAAACTGTCCGGGTGTATGTATGTAGTCATAAACTCCATAACACGTACATCAGCCTGCTTGGCCCGCAGCCAGTCACATTCCCACATGATCTCCACCTTTTAACCCATACCCCTTAGACAATGTCTCTACTTTGTCATCAAAGCGTTTTCTTAGGAGACTGTATGGCACTTTTGACATGGGGTGGAAATTGTGAGGCTTGTTACGACAGTCGTGGCCATGATGCATGCACTCGTTAAATTCCAAAGCCACTCTCTCACCAGACTTCTCATAGCACCCGTCTACGTAATACTTCCCAAACATCACCTCACCATCGTTTAAAGCATGGCTCACCTGGATATTTCGCTGACTTTTCACAAACTCCAACCGTTCAATTGACACATTGGAATACGCCTTATGCTGGTTAACATAGGCATTGTTATGTGTCAGGGCCAGGGTGTCTCTGGGGAGAAAGTGGGTTTTATAAACAGCCATGCAGCAGGATGGTAGTGTTATTTGATTAAAGGGGTCTATCTCAGTTGACTCCATGAGCTCATGCCGGTATTTCAAACATGCTTCACGTAGCAAGACCACATAATTTGGTCCATATGCATATAACTCCTTTTGAAAATCAAACAATGAATCCTGGGTGCCACTGTACCACGTATCTAAGCTAGCTCTATCCTTATCAGACGTATTGGCATAGCCATAGAAATGCTTGACAGGATATGATCCCACATAGTTGTTTTTGGCTCGGGTGTTAAAGAGGTGGGGGAAATACCCCTTATCACTTGTGGCTAAGTTAAATGCAGCTGTGGTGTTAGCCAGTCGCATAGGTATGAAGGAATAGCTGTCTATAAAACGCTGTTTGAACCATTCGTCGTACATGTAGGTGATCCTACATCCCGTCATTATCACTTGTGGGTTGACACCTATGTTACTGAACTGTTCCAGAACCAGTATATTATCAAAGCCCGAGCCATTGTGAGCCAACCATGTGTATCCAATATATTTGGAAGCTCTAAAATGATTTAAAAGCTGGGCTAGACACTCATAGTAAACTCACAACCACCACAGGTCATGCAACAGGCAAAATTAGCCCTGTGTTTACCATCTTCAAAGCGGGTCTCTAGGTCGAAAAAGATGTATTTGTTATCCACCTTTTTTTGGTTGAGTTTGTATGCAGCAACTATGGTGATCATCTGGGGTCAAATTCTGTCTACAATGATGGCATCTTGGTTCAACACATTTATGTACTTTAGGATTCTCCACACACACACGATAACGCCTGCCACAATCCAGGCAATATTTAGTTATATCGCAGGGGGATGCTAAAACACCTGAGCGAGACCGGGGCACTGCTTGTTTGTGTTTCTGAAAACAGTAATCAGACTTGCAAAACCGGCTACAACCAGCACAATGTATAGAGAACCCTGGCATCTTGTGACAGTCATGATCATGACAGATATCACAGGTGTATTTACAGCGGTGGTTTCTACCATCATCATACCCCATGCAGCAAAACTTGCAAACATAAGGCACACCCTTGAACCCTCTCAGGTTCAGAATCCCATGAAAGTGGCCATCATGCAGATAAAAATGAGCCGTTCTATCCTGGGGTTCTTCGTTGGTCTGATAATGCACTAATTTCCCATCATTATCCCTGTAGAAGACAACTACTTTAACGTCAAATGTTGTCTCAAATTTCCCAACATCACTAAAGCCAATCATCTACTACGGCGTAAACCCTACATGTCTCTGTATATCTGCTGCAATAGCCTGTAGACTACTTGTTGTGGAGTGGGGGTTTAGATAATCTGCTAGACACAAGGCAAAGCATAGATCATTTGAGATATTAACAGGTGAGAACAATTTCATCTTATTCTTCTTAATAACCTCTGTATGGGCGAGATCCCTTAATTTTCGCCGGGCCCCACCAGCTCCATCACGGGCAATAGCTACGGTTAGCTCTAAACCTTGATCAGTCAAGATGGATGCATTACTCTGCAGCACTTTCTCAATAGCCTCAATAAGATGGCCTAAACCATAGCCATTTAGGGGGGTCAACATTACATTCACATCAGCTGTAAGACTAGGGCCTCTCAATGTGAATGTTAAGGACCCCATTCTCACCAGCCAATGTTCTTGATAAGTCAACAATATCAGCCAATGTCTCATGTATGTGCACCATGTACACGGCCATGTCCGTGGCTAGAACATCCCTAAAGTTTAGAAATCTATGTACAACCATGCTATTAAAGCGTGGGCGCCCCTCAATACGATAGGCATCCACAAAACCACCACGGCTTACCAAGCTGTCTGGCATCACTATCCAGACTCTCCCTGCTATACACAACAGGCCTTGGGGCCCCACCAAGCCTTGGGCCGCCACCACCCCTTTGTAAAACGGGCGTAACAGACACCATATTCATACCGCCGCCAGTACTAGTTGAGGCTACAACTGGTTCGTCTACCATAGTAATATCCACACCCCTGCTGTAGCGCCTATCATCTGAAACAGGGTTGAGACAGGGCATAGCACCAGTCATGGGTATCACACCACCAATGCCCTGAGACTGTCGTGATATCAGCTGCACCACCTTTATTGGTGGCCCTGTGTAGAACACTATTGGTCAATGCACTGTCATCAGCTATTGTCTGTGTATTATACGGGCCTATGTGATTTGTGTTGGCATCAGGCCAATATGTATTTAGCATTAGATTCAGCTGGTGGATATCTTCACTCAGGCCTAATCTGTTACCAACGTCAGAACCGGCACGATTATCAATTGAATCAGATTCACTGATACCCCCATGTACACCATTATTGTACAGGGCACTGTCATCATCCTTTGTCTCATGTGGGTCTATGTGATTGCTGTTATTATCAGGCCAATATGTATTAAGCATAACATTCAGCTGTCGGATATCCTCGCTCATGGTAATTATGTCACCCTGGCTTGGATCATCACGATGCTTGCGCTTATTGTTAGACAACATGTTTTATGTCCCTAACCACTCAATTAGCTACCAATAAAAATACTAAGAGTCTTTAACCAATAATCATTACAACACCCAGAATATTTTAAAAGTATGACACCCTTATTACACCGTTTAAATGGATGAAAACATCCCAGATATACCTTACAATACAAGTTATTAAATGGTGACAACAACCAGAATCAAACACCCTATAATATTACACACCTGTAGGAAAAAGCAGATCGACAACCACAATACAATAACACATATTATCTGGGGGGGAAGAAAACATAGAACCATACACAATACAATCTTACAGTATAGCTGTGGAAAAAACATAGAGGAAAACAGACATTCTCATATTATATAATCGCTGTGGAAAAAAACATAGAACCAAACACAATGTACTATTACAGTAAAGCTGTGGGGGGAAACAAACAGAGGCCCATGTCACTAGCAATTTAACGCCTCATAGTACTGTTCAAATCACTGAAAGATCTATTCACAGCAGCAATCAATGGTGTAACGTTAAATGTGTGTGAATCCATTTTATCATTAGCACGACGGAATTCTTCAACCATTACCGTCTTAAAAGTTATCATATCACCAGCCAATGTGTGCAATGTTGATTGCATAACTCTCATATCAGCACACAAAGCCAACATCATAGCTGGGAGTCCCCCTGTTTCATTAACAGTAGTTTTTACATCCCGAACTTCAGTGGTAAGATACTTAACGCGTGATGATAACTGTTTATTCAACCGCCTTGTAGTATCTACATTTGTTTATACACCCCGATCTAACGTGTGATAACTGTTTAGCCAACAGCCTTGTACTATCTACATTTGGCACACCCACCAACCCAGCCTTTTGAATAACAGATTGCGCATACCTTGAGGCCACTGCGGGGGTCCGTGTGTTTTGATCATGGACCACTGTGTTTGATGAGCATAATCCAGGCACCAGTCCAAAATGAGCGTTTGTGACCGTCTGCACGCCACTGTCTGTCAATGTTCCAGGCGTAGCCACTGTTGTGTCAGCGGTGTTGTTGACCACGACGGTTGGTCGTTGTTGAGCTTTCTCAACTGCTGGTGTTACAACGGGGTCATAGAGGATCTCTGCAACATCCCACGCTATATGTGATATGATGGTCACACACCGATCGCACACTCTATCGGATTTACACGTCTCTTTCTTGACCGTCAACGATGCTCACTTGCTTCTTGCTTACTTGTCTTTAACATCTAGAATGCAGTGTCATTCACCAGTTCATCCCGATTTGCAAAATGTTCAAGCACACAACGACATCTATCTGCAGTGTTGCTCCCTCACTCTAATTACACTGCTACCGCAAGCACAAAGAGGCTGAGAAATATTTACCTGATGGTCGTAATTTGACGGTGTTTTACAAATGAGCCCAACCAAGAGATGGTATAGTATGTCAGGCATCCTCTGCCCACCTATATCGTCACCTTTTCCTTTATACGTCCTCTTCGCCCTGACGTACTTGTCCCTCAACCTTCTCCATTGGTTTGAGCAATCTTTAGAGTCAATATCTAAAGAGTGAGATATTTCTCTCCAAGAGTTTGCCGTCATTCTGGCGTCTTTGTATTCTTTCAGAGACGTGTTGTAGAGGTGGCGATATTTTCGGACCTCTTCAGCAATTCAAATCTCGATATGTCCGCTCCATATTCGGTTTGTTGTTGGTTTTTTAAACATGGCAGTATTGTGATATAGCAACATACGGTTCACAGTATATTCGCAGTATATTCGCATTATTTTTTAAATTTAATTTAAAAACCTATAATATCCTTATACTTACATAGTTGATCCACCACTGCAGGAACTCTTCTATTTACGTTAAGGCCATGTGTTAGAGCATCAGCTATTGGGGGGTAAAATTAGCCTGTAATTTCAGCAAGTGGTAGATAACATAAGACATATAACCAGTGAAAAACCAACATAAAAGTGTAATACACTGTTGAAGGTGTCCCATGAATACCACCGCCTTGGACGAAGAGACAAACGGGATCCCCACTGGCCAGTAGACTGGCCTTGACGCTTCTACTATAAATCAAAAGTAGGCTATCTTACTGAAGTGTCTTCCTGCACTCCGGTCAATGGAGTTTTGCGTCTGCCATGCGCTCATTACTGCCTGCAGTTTGTCCATGATGGGCTCCAGAACTTCCAAAACCCCTTTGGGTCCATAAAATTCCCATTTCTTGTCCAAATCCATTTGCATCATGAATGCAGGCAGATCCCTGTTAAGGCTACTATTCACCGATGAACAGCACCTAGCCCAGTACACTCTTCATCTGTAATAGCAAAAACCACAAATGAATGTTCCGAAATCAGCAAACTGTTACTGCAAAATATGCAAAACAGTCACATGGAATGTTGAGTTCATAACTATAAATAAAAAGTATCAAAAAGTATTAATAATAATAATAATAATAATATCGTACCGAAGTCTTGGAGTTTTGCATCTGCCCTGCGCTCATTACTGCCTCCAGCTTGTCCTCGATAGGCTCTAGAACTTCCAAAACTCCCATTTCTTGTCCATGTCCATCTGCATTTGGTAGATGAAAGTGTAAACTTTGAATACAAATGCTAGTACAACTTCTATACATTATCTGTAAGGTTGTGAGTGTGCAGTGGTAATGTAAGTTGGATTTGTAAAACGTATTTTAGGAAATAAAGTGAGAAGTGCCAGATTGCGTCCCGAAACTTAGCTCTTTGACCATGCCAAAGTAAATTTCAAAATCCTTCAGAATGACCTGAGGATGGCCTATTGGGTATATATGTGTAGACTTGTGAGTATCCTCTCTGGTGTTTGTCATAGTAGTTTGGTGTTCTTGTTCACCGCTAGAGCCATAATGAACAAACAACCAAAACCAAAACCAGTAACACTGCTATAGGCTTTTGGCCTTTCTGAGCAAAGTAGACCTAACAAAACTCTGTACAACAGTTAGTAGGTAACAGACTCAAGGGCATACATTTAAACAACACACAGACATATGAAAGGCAATTCAGTTTAAAAGGTTGAAACTAGTTCTTAAAACCTGGAGCAAGCCAGAGATTCTGTTGGGGCTAGTAGCCTCGTAGAAAAGTACAAATAGTTCAACCAGTGCTTTTTACCTTTGATGATTTTTGTGCGAGGCAGTGCGGTCCTTTGTCTTTGTAGGTTTAGCTCATTGAAAGGAGAAGAGGTATCCTTAGAAGAAGCCAAGTGAGTTTGGAGATGGTCTGAAATCCAAAGCCATGAGGTTCCAGTCGGTTTCAGGGCCTCCTGGCCTGGAAATGTTTGTATTTAAATCCTTTAGAAAATGGTGATCCTCTTGTGCAAGTTTAAAAGATCCCAAGGGGGAATATGTATTTGTGTAAATCTCACTCGTTGTTGTTCACTGTGTGGATGTTTTCACCCTAATGGTCTAGTTGGTCACACCAAGAATCTAAAATGGCGCGTTCCGTTTTTGGTGTCCAATCGATGCCATCAGCCTGTGTATGAAATATCAATGGACTAATTTCAGCGAGAAATCTGGCTCTTAGGGTCACCAACTCATTAAACCACTTAATACTGGCCTGCTGGGCCCTGTCAAAATTGATATGAATATTCAGTAAGGGGATATGGATAGGGGCGCATGGGAAGGAGAGCTCCGCCTGTCTCAGAAGTTTCAGGAGACTTTTCCTCAGCGTGGCCTCCTGGTTCCTGTTAAGGCAGTTGTTAATGCCAACCGAGAGAATGAGAATCTTAACAGAGTTAATGGGTTGGGGTAGCTTACGCATGAGCTCGAATAGGTGGTCCATATTGGCCCCAGGGTAGCTATCTATCTGCATATTAACATCCTGTAGTGCTGGTATTCTAGCGAGGTTAGAATCACCCAAGATGACCTGTGGTTTCCTGATAATGATGTGCCATTCCTGCGCTTTCCTAGTACTCTTTGATTGAATGACGGGTTCCTGTAAAGGCTGCTTTTGTGCTCTACCTTTCAGACTAAGTCTGTTCGTACGGTCACCTGGCTGACTGAGAGGAGATGCTGACGGTGACTGCTAAGTGTATTGTTACTGTCCGTATTCGGGTTGCTGAGGGGAACAGTGTCATCCAAAGAAATGCTGGCAGCATTGGTTCTAGGGTTTCTATTGTATCCTATTGTATCCCCTATTGTATCCTATCGAAATAGTATAAAACATTGTAAATAGGCATATTGTGATTAAACCAAGTCAAGACTGTGACTACACAACCTATCCAAAAGACCGTTAAAAGGCTCATTTGCCTCAGACCTCACACTTCGTACTTCGAGGGCTAGATAATTCATCCGCGCCTGTCACGACTGCCTGGCTCAAGGTAGACCTGACATTGAATGGGTCGACCACACCGTAGTTATAATCAAAAGGGTTTTATTTACATAATATAAACAATCAGTATATGTATTAAAATGAAAGTGTCGTGCAAGATGTCTAGGGGTAAAAAAACAAGTAACAAACAAAAGTGTATAAACGCGACGAGGACGGAGGAAGTGTTCCCGGAGGAGTTCCTTGGTTGGACGTCTACACCAGGCTCTCACCACTGGAACAATCCAACCTTGGAACGGCAACGCAGAAACCCAGAGCAGAGCAAGAGAGAGCGTCCATAGCAAACACCAGCCTCTTATAGGCCAGCCCATTTGGTTCAGCACTCACACCTGCAGGATGAATAAGCACAGCCGTAACCAATAAAGGGGCGGAGCCCCTGGCCTGATTAGTAGGGCCGTAACAGCGCCACTAACTGCCTATGTCTCCAATTGGATTGAGGTCCACTTTGCCACTCTCTCTGGCCCTGATGTTGATGTAGCGGCTACCCAGTAGATGTGGTTTCTTATGCTGGGGAGCCACTTCAGTTTCTCACATTCTTTTGTTCTGGGCGTTACCAACATATCAATTACACACAACACAGCATCAAGGAAATAAAGTGAAATATGTATTCATGCATTTAAGAAATGTCATGAATTAGTCGTCCCCCCATATCTGTGCTTTTTAGCCAGCCCTTCATTACACTCAATAACGTTTAGGTGTTCAGATACAAAAAAAAGATGTTTTGGGGATTTTGTAGCTTGACCAACTCTAACCTGGTGAAGGAAGGAAAACCACTCAAAGGTTCCTCCTATGTTTACCTGGGCCAATATGGCCAAAAAAGATAGACCTGTTAAACTATCTAGCAGTGAGGGAGATGGTTACATTCCCTCACTGTATGCATACCTTCTCCCCTTGGTGGCTTTCAGGGTAGGATCATCTGAGAGTTCACAGACTAGTTCTGGGACACACATTCTCTGTGGCTCTGGTGGCACAGAAGCCGTGTTTTGGGAAACCCCAGCCGGTTCTCCCGGATGGTCCCACAGGCCCCAAGGGGCATCTTGTGAAGGTGGTTGAAAAGCTTGGCGCTGGTGTAGTAATTGTCAACATACACATTGTACCCTGTGCCAAGATGGGGCACCTTGAGCAAATTGACAACTGCATCAAAACTCAGCCCATTGCCACTTGGATACTTGCCCTTCCCCTGGTATAAGGAAAAGTCACAGGTGTATCCACTCTTGCTATCGGCCATGACAAACAGCTTGTAGCCCCAATTTGAGGGCTTGTCCTTCATATACTGCTTCATACCGATCCTTGCTTTTGTGGGTACCATCCGTTCATCAACAAATAGGTTTTTCAGTGGGTGGTAGTGTGCCCTGCAGGCTGTGAGGATGTCATCGTGGAGAGGCTTCAGCCGGAAAAGGCCATCATGTCCAGGCTGACCAAGGCGGCGCTCATTCAGTACATCAGTAGCTGAGTCACTTATATGAAAGTTTGCACTGATGGCAATAAACAGGTGGCTTTTCATGACTTCTCCAGGAAAGGGAAACCTGTAAAGGCGATCCTTCCTCCACAGGTCCCTTGCAGCGGTCTCCCTGATCAGGCCGAGATACACAACAATGCTCAAGAATCGGTACATCTCAGCTGGTTTCATGTCTTGTAGACTGGCTAGTATCCTCTCTGTTGTTTGTCATAGTAGTTTGGTGTTCTTGTTCACTGCTAGAGCCAGCCTGTTACATCTGCATACTTCTTCCACAGACAGATAGGAGTGCCCTGCTGAACTGTCTCAGTCTCTTCCATCGGACACTCATTTATTGTTTTCTGTAAGATCCTGGTGGTGGGGAGGCTACTCCGGGGGAGACTAGGTTCTCCGTGGGGGGTAGCTTTGCAGTTTTCTGTGAAGTTGCCTCGAGCCCGGTAACCTCTGAAGACAGACTAGGTTAGTTTTGGTGCAGGTCTGGGGGAGTTGTATGGCTAGGCTGGGCTTTTGTTGGTGATGTGGGGCATTGGGCTATTGTGGCAGCCATCTGGTGTGTTGGGTTTGGGTATTCGTGAGCCTGGGATTTGATAACGATGTCGGTGTTAAATTATTTCGTTATTTCGTCAAAAACTTGAAAAGTAAAAGATGAGGTCAAGAATTGGAGGAAGATCAGGGACAAGTTTGTAAAAATGAAAAGAACTATGAAGGGCACCAGCGGCGATGCCGGAGGAAAAACCGACACCAAAGAACTCCATCAAGTCATTCCTCACACCCTGAGCAACTCTGCTGGCATGGCTTCTTGTCATCTGTGGTGTCTGATAGATTGGCATCGTCAGCCACCACTGTGCGCCACTCACCCGGCTGTACCGTTCCCCCTGTGTCTGTGTCAGAGAAACGTGGCGGAATGTAGCGGCTGTCAGGTGTAGACGTCTCATCTGTGTAGGCCAGGTAGTTGTGCAGAACTACACAGGCCTTGACCACATCCACTGCCTTGTTTGGTCCAAACTCAATCGACCTCCTTAGAATTCTCCGCCGCCATGATGCCAAATGTATTCTCAATGACCCTCCTGGCTCTATAGAGGCGGTAATTGAATATCTGCTTCTTCCTGCTCAGATGTATCCCTGTTAACAGCGAAAAACAAAACCTGCAGAGTGATTTAGAACATGGCTACACCACGGTCTACAAGAGTAGACTCTACATGCTGTCCCGTACCTATGCAACGTTTATTATTATTATTATTACTAGTTATTATTGCAGTTCATTATTATGGTTTGTGACACACCTGGAAATGGACGCATGATGTTCCCTTGCAGGGGAAAGGCAGCATCAGCTACAATGATGTGCGGGTGCATCGGTCCTGGTCCCGGGAAGGGGTGCTGATGGGGGCAGGTTCAGCGTATTGTTGAGAAGTTGCGACCCAAAATTGCTATGCTGGAAAACGCCACCGTCGCTCTCCCGTCCATAACCTCCAACGTCCACCATCGTAAAGCGATATCTGGCATCACACGTTGCCATCAACACAATGGAGTGAACACCTTTGTAGTTGAAAGTCACTACCGGCGCGAGGAGGTGCCCTGATGTTCACATGCTTCCCATGAAGGCTTCCAACGCAAAAAGGAAAATTCCACAGCCGCCAGAAATCTGCTGCGATCGCTGTCCACTGGCCTGTCGAGGGACATGGCAGGTAGTCCGGCTGAAGAACTGTCCATAACACCTTGCACACCTCTGACACAATGGCAGACACCGTTGAAGTTCCCAGTTTGTAGCTCGCCGTTACGGTCTGTTGGTTCCCACCAGAGGCTAAAAGCCGTAGCGTCACAGCGGGTCTCTGGCTGGCTTCAACCGGCATGGTGTGAGTGCCCTGGTGCCGTATATGTGGTTCCACACGGTGAAGAAGGTCGTTAAACTTGATAGCCGACATGCAATGAAATGCATTTCTTCGTCAATGGCCCCTCAGTGGTTGAACAAGAGATGAATACTCTCCCGACCTCGATTGATTTAGTGGACGGACTGACCACCTCCTCCGGCTCCGTCTCTTCCTTTCTTGCTCTTGTTTCCACATTTTCACTATAATCAGATCCTCTTCCAGCGCAAGCAGCTCCAATTCCATCAACTCCATGTCAGTTGCCATTGTTTACGTTCAAGTGAAGTGACAGTACTGGAGGCATAGACTAGGGATGAGAACCGATAAGATTTTAACGATTCCGGTTCCTTATCGATTCTTGCTTATCGAACCGATTCCTTATCGATTCTCTTAACGATTCTTATAATTTGGTGAGGGGCGAAAAAAGAGCACAAACGGGTTTTTTACATTTAATGTTCTTTTATATAAATTTCTAGAATGTTTACATACACATTTAAATAAAACTTACATAACTTAAATAAAATGTGTTCTGTTTAATATAAACGTTCATACAAATAACAATGCTCCTTCCTTACAGAAGACGTACTAACTGCAGCCTGTAACGATGACAGACTAGCAGCCTCTGAGCCCGTCTGATTTAGAACCTAATCATCAGCTTAATTGGATGGAAATGGAGATTATTTATAGAGCGAACGCTGGTTTGCACAATGAAAAAAATGGCACTAACAAAATCGCTGAATTTTCTGATCTGACATACAACCCTTGTTATTGAGGTAAAGGACTGTATATTTTCTTGTAGGTTGCTTGGTTGTATTGCTAATAGCGAACTTTTATGCTAAACGCTTCTAATAGCAATGTAGAGTCCACTACAAACACAATAACGTACTGAAACATAATTACCTGTATCATGTACAAACTAGGCATTCAGTATATTTAACACTTAGCTATTGCTGCCACTGAATTGGCTACGAGAAACGTATCCATATCGAACTGTCAAACTGAGGGAGCTGCACGCGTTGCTTGCTTATTAACGGAGTCTTTTGTACAGCCTAACCCTACCCTAGGACCAACAGAGGGGAGGCAAGCACTGCCCCTGCCTCTAGCCAACGGTTGAAAATAGAAGATTAGACAGTTAAGCTAGCCTAGTTATGTAAGTTATATATAATATATGACAATGTCCAACATCGCCCATTCTGTTAAGCAATTCAATGCTAAGTTTAGTTATGGTTAACACGAAAACGCAAACGTTTGCTGATAACACACGAGTAACACCGTTATAACTTATGATAAAACATTTTGAGGAGTTTACCTTGGCAAGTAAGGGATGAAGCGCCGACGTTAGTTGAGCTGCTGCTGGCATCGAAAACATGACATTCTTGTAATTTTATACCATGTGTGCTGAAGTGCTGATTCATGGTAGATGTACTTCCTCCCTTTGAGGAAATACATTTTTTACAGAGGTTACAAGTGACCGTGTTCGCATCCGTTCGGGTGAAATAAAGCCACACTTTAGATCGCTTCTGTCGTTGCCATTTCTGCTGCGTTCTGACTTTATTATAAGAGTTCGCGGCTGAATGAATGAAGTGACTTGACATGTGACTAACTTTGTTTACACTAATTTTGTGCCGAGATGTTCCTCCTTTTGTTATGGGGGGCAATCACTATTTCTAGTGTGCTACCTGGTCTGTTAACAATATGGCTACAATGGTGAAAGATTATTATACACCTCTTTACCACCATTCATCCCGTTTGCAATATGTTGAAAGCATACTCCAACTGAACTATCCCACCCTGACTACACTGCTAGCGTACTAGTGCGGCTGTTAAAAAAACAAGAACTTCATATTTACCTTGTCGTAGTTTGAGGAGGTCGACCGGTGTTTTATATGGACACCCAATCACGACAGGGATATAAACCAGGGAGAAACCCTTTTCCCCCAGCATTGCCACTTCTGCTCTGCATTGCCTTTTTCTCCCGGACATATTTGTCCCGTATGCTCTTCCATTTGTTGACACACACGACCGGCATACCCATTCTGGAAGCTATCTCATTCCACGAATTCGACGTCATCTGAGTGTCCTTATAGCCCTTTAAGGTTGGATTGTACAAATGATCGTACTTTCGCACTTCTTCGCTCAGGAGCTCTTGCTGTCTATTCATCTTGGCTAAAATATTCTTGATATGAAAATTGTCCTTGGCTTCCTTGGGTTCTGGCTTTTAAAAATGGCGGTATGAAAAAATCACAGCCTTGCAGGCTGCGTAAAAGCTTACGTAAAAAATGGCGCAAGTCTAGAAAAATCGCCCGACGCACGCAAGACGTGAAAAGTAGAAATGCACGTTTGCTATTACATGTTTGGATTTGCTGTGGAAGTGATCCACAAATTTGGCCACATCTTCACCTTTGCAATGAAGACACCTTCAAAGATGGCTCGCTCCTGAGATCTTAAAAAAACCCAACAAGAAATAAAAGACTTCAACGTTTCAAAGGGATATTTGGTACACAGTCGACCACTCCCCACCACACCTGCACCGTCCACTGACCTACATTGCATAATTGACAAATAATCTCATCAATAGCAATTACAGGGAACAATTATAAATCTTTTTCTTGGCACTACATAGCCTCAACTGTAGAACTTGCATATTACATTTGTCTGCTTCTCCAAACGACAGCCATGGGCTACACCATTGTCTGCTATAGGTAACAGACTGACCTTGGATAAGTACCTCATACAACCCCAATTAAAAACACCTCAACTTTTAACATGCCATACATTGAAAGGTTACTTGTTGTACAAAACATGACTATCAATTTTGCCATTTAAACAGTGTGCGAGTGTACATTGTTGTATACCTTGCTGTACTTTTGAAGCGGTAATGCTTGCGGTTTCCATCCACCGAGACAGCAAGCATTGCTGGGGTACAGGCAGGACAGATTAATTTCTCCTCCTTGCAGGTGGAGTCAACCTCAAACTGTACAGCAGCCCATTCAAAAAAGCTTTTTTGGAAGCTGTCTGATGAGATCTTACCAGTCTATGTTAAAAGGAAAAAGCACAAAACTAATGTTTAAACAAAAATCGTTCCATTTCAAAACACAAGCATACAGTCCTGCTCACCATTATTGGCACCCCTAGTGAATATGAGCAAACAGGCTATGAAAAAATACGTCCTTGCTGTTTATCCTCTTGGTCTTCCACTCAAAATATTCTTAAAAATCTTACCTTTTCATTTAGGTAAAATAATTGAAAGAAAAACTAAATGTTGACATTGAAAAAATAGTATTCTCTAAAACACCCCTTAATTAAATGTTTTGTGCAGCCTCCCTTTGCCAAGATAACAGCTTTGAGTCTTCTTCTATAATGCGTGATGAGGTTGGTGAACACATGGCACGGAATCTGAGATCATTCCTACATATAGTATCTCTTCAGATCCTTCAGATTCTGAGGTCAACACTTGTAGACTCGGCTTCAGCTCATCCCACAGATTTGCTGTGGGGTTTAGGTCAGGGGACTGTGATGGCCATGGCAAAACCTTTATTCTGCGGTCGGTGAACCATTTATGTATTGATTTTGAGGTATGCTTTGGATCATTGTCAGTGCTCTTTCAACATCATTATGGTACAAGGTGTGATCTGGTTCTCTTGTTTGGTACAAGTTCTACAGAGGGGGAAGGTTAATTTACCCGGACTACAATATGGTAGGACAGGGTCAAGCAAACCTTTCGGGGGTAAAACAGTCGCTTTAAAAAAGTTCAAAGTAACTCTGAAAATCCTTCAAAATTCTTGTTCACCGCTAGAGCCAGCCTGTTACTTCTGCATACTTCTTCCCCAGACAGATAGGAGTGCCCTGCTGAACTGTCTCAGTCTCTTCCATCGGACACTCATTTATTGTTTTCTGTAAGATCCTGGTGGTGGGGAGACTACTCCGGGGGAGACTAGGTTCTCCATGGGGGGTAGCTTTGCAGTTTTCTGTGAAGATGCCTCGAGCCCGGTAACCTCCGAAGACAGACTAGGTTAGTTTTGGTGTAGGTCTGGGGGAGTTGTATGGCTTGGCTGGGCTTTAGTCTGTGATCTGGGGCATTGGGCTATCGTGGCGGCCATCTGGAGTGTTGCGTTTGGGTACTCGTGAGCCAGTTGATTGGAGATACCTGTTGATATCAAGCTGCTTGGAGATGGTCTTATAGCCTTTATCTTTAGCATGCTTGTCTGTAATTTTCTTTCTAATCTCCTGAGACAACTCTTTCTTTAGCTTTCTGTGGTCCATATTCAGCATTGTACACACCATGATACCAAACAGCACAGTGACTACCTATCACCCTTTAAATAGGCAGACTGAATGATAACTGCTTTGAAGACATAATGCTAATTAGAGGACACAACTTCAAAGGCATTAATTGAACTTGCAAGCCTGTTAATGTGCCGACTATATATATCCTCAAAAGTCTGAAAGAAACACACAACACTTTTTCCTGTTGAATGAACAAGGCCTTCATTGCTGCGTGCATGGGAATCAAACACTGCACGGCACAAGTACTTGTATTCATTGTCAAAAAACAGCTGTTATCTCCTAGACAATCCCATCACTTCACTCCAGTTTGATGGTGCTGCCTCCACTTCATTCTCTTCAATCAAGTTCAGCACAACATATTTTTTTGTAGCCTTCCTCAAAGACATTGTGTCCTCTTTGAAGCTTTTCCAGCTCTGAAATTGAAGTTCCGCCAGCCGCTAACCTAACTTAGCTACTGCTACTAAACACCTTTGTTACGACAGACCTGAAGAACCAAAGGTCTCGTAACATAAAATTGCCAGACTCTTGAGTTGTGGGGTAAATATGCCACTTTTATTAGAAAATACAGTGGCGGTTGCCGTCAAAAAGGGAGGGAAAACAAAAAGATATTCAAGAAGCCTCACAATAAAAAACGTAGTCGCTGCAGCTTACCTCACTCGCGAATAAAAGAAAAAGTAACTTATGATCACATATTTATAATGCATCATTCTATCTTAGATTATAACCATTCATAATTAACTGACATATCGCATCAGAAAGGTGGTTATGAGTCATTGTGGAGATGAATTACATGGTTTTAAAGAGTGCTAGTGCTTGACATGTGACTATTGATGAGCTGTCCTCAAGATCAAGATCAAGTTCATCCACCTCCTTCAGACGAGGTCCCTTCACAGGTGTTGAAGTTAGGACAGGCGTCAGGGCAGTGAGGGGAACAGTGGACGTGCCAACACAACAGTCTTTCCTGGACACAGTAGCCTGGACACCTTGAACATAAATGTTGAATATAAACAAATGGATTAATTGTTACACCCCTACTGCAGTACAAATTCAAGCATTAACTGGTGCAATAGCTAGATGGTAAACCTGATCAAAACATTTGTGAGATCAATCTATGTACCTTCACTTTTGAAATGAGGCTCAAGAGTCCGTAGAGATAGCTGTGTAGCAACTGTTTGTTTACGCATCTCTGGAGGATCTGTTTGACGACCAATTTCTCTTGTTGCCCGAAGCAGTAGTGACTGTACTGAAGCCTGAAGGAGGAACAAGAAGGGGGTGGAGAAATGGGTTACATTCTGAAACATTACTTCAGATGAAGCACAACATTTATGACCCACTTATAATACAAAGTTTTCATTCAACAGCTACAAAGCCTACAGACTGATAACAGGATAAGTCTTGAGATTCATCTTTTGTTAAAGTATAGGCACTGATCAGTTGTTTCACCTCAACTATAAATTGTGTACTTTTGGGAGATATGCGAGGTAAGGCTTAACAGCAAACCAAGGGCATGCTGGCTGCATCCATTGTGGATAACATAGGCTAATTATCTGTCTAGACAAGTTGAAACATATAGAAAATCACCACCATGTTTACTATTGAGTGGCTGGTGGGTTTTACCAAGTGGGTAGAAATGTGGTAAATGTTCATATTTTTCAAGTAAAGTAAAGTGACAAGGTTTGTTGTTGTTAACAGATATAAGATTATTATAAGATACGATAAGGCATTATGAACTTGTTAAAACAAATTAGTGCTCTGACCGTAAATACAACAGGATACAGATGGAATATCCTTTTATTTGTAATTCAGTACTGGCTGAACATAGCCTAGAGCATTGATAGGGTGTGGAAAAAAAAACAGCAAACCTGTTGTAAGCAAGTTATGAATTATGTGAGGCATTACATTTAAATTTTAATGCACAGCCATTGGGAGCAAGTTTCCATCAGCTTTTGGCTAATCTCTGAGTGTCTCCATCACTCGTTCTAGGTTACTGGTTCAAAGACCTCTGGTGCTGCCAGATGATGCTCAGCCACAATGGCAGTCCTCGCCACCGTGTTGCGATCCACCCCTACAGCATCAAATGCCACTTTCATGGACTTCTCCTTCTTGAAGGGCATCTGTGGATTGATTTATGAATCTCTGCTGGTTATAGTAAATATAATTGATCCAATCTGCCCTGTTTTCTGTACGGCGACATCTTCCTTCCACAGGCTGCGAGTGGCAACCCTGCACCTCTGAACACCACCAGTTTCTGACTGTATCTTTGTATAGAAAGTTCCATAGAAATCTTCCCGTAAATCCCACTGATGTGATCTTTAATTCCTCCACGAGTCTGCCCAAGAAGTCAGAGGTTATCAGCACTTGACTTTGGCATTTCCGTTGTAGTTCCAACCCTGTCCAAATTTCATTACGTGCCTTATACCTACCCGGAATTCCTCTAGGCTATCCAATAGCATCTAGGTATCCCCCATCCTTAAAATCATTCACACCCATCTTTCTATCACCCGCTGACCTCTTTCTCCTAGAGGAACTCCCTGAGGCCCCACTACCCTCTACACTGTTTTCATTCAACATTTTTTTTCAATGTTAGCAGCTTACCGTTGGCTTATAGCTTGTCCACTGCCTCAACAATTTCTTGATCGCCTAGAATTGTAGACACACAATTTTGTGGAATGGGTGTACATTTTCAAAGCTTCTCTGCGTCATATGGCAGGGGCATGGCTCTTCCCATACAAATCTCAAATGGGGACAATCCTACAGTTTTAACTGGTGTGCTTCACATTGCCATGAGAACAATGGGCAAATACTGAAACCAACCCCCTCCATCATCACAGAGCTGAGCTTTAAGGCCCAATTTTAATTCAACCATACCGCTTGATTGTGGGTGATAGGCAATGTGGAATTTCTGTTTGACAACAAGTTGCCGCATTTAGCAGGTTGGAAATGTGCTGCTGAAGTTCTAGCTGCACACTTTTGTGCATGTTCTTGACCAAAAAAACCCAGTGGGCACCCAATGCAGTGTACTGGCACTGTGGCTCCAAGTCTCTGAGCACTTGGGCCCTGCGCTCATCTAGCTTCGCCATCACAGATTCAAGACTTTCACAGTCTTCTCTGGCCGTACGTCGCCTCTCTGCGCTGCGCGGGGTTGGGGGCATGGAGGCTTGAGAGGGGGATGGAGAGGGCAGGGAAGATGGCGGTATCCTGGATGGCGAAGAGAAGGACGTCGGTGGTGGGTGGCAGGTTGAGGTGGACGGCTCTTCGGGGTAGGCCTCGGGTGCTGACTCGGGCGCTGACTCGGTGTAGGCCTCAGGTGTTGAGGTAGATGCTCCGTTATGCAGGTTTTTCTCCCTGCATAATGGCTCCGTCTGCTGTTCATAATAATAAAAAAACAGGCGGCAGTTATTTGGTCAATATGGTGAAACATTACATAACTGTATTCATTACATCAACAATGATAGCCCTTAACGCGGGCAGTTGCTCTGTTAATGTAAATGCAGATGCAATTTTCATATTGCATCTGCATTTACATTAAGTCATTTAGCAGACACTTTTGTCCAAGCAAAGGTTATGAAGGGGAGAGTCAAGCTAAGAGCAATAAAAACCTGTGCTCTCCAAAGGTTTTGGCTTACTAGCTTACTAGCTTTGTAGAATACAGCAACGTTTCTTGTAGAGGATCACACTGAGAGGAAGAAAGGCATCTGAAGGCATAACTGCCCTGAAAGTCTTCTTCAAGAATCTGTAGCACAAAAAATTGTAAGCAAGTGCCTGCAGGAGAACCACCGAGCCAGCGCAAATTAAAAAAATCCTCCCAACTATGAGGCACTCTGTGCAAAATGTTTTCTGGTGCAAAAATGCAAAAGTGCAAAGCACCACACACACACAGATTTCCCTACGAGAGGGCTGCCACCCCTGTGGGCAACAACTAACAACCACCATATGACTGCTTAAATTCCTGCTCAATTTTTTCAAACAGGCTTCTAAAAGGGGGTTGAGCAAAAAAGTTTTTTTTACGAAAACAAGATAAAATGGACTGAGTCCAATATCTTTTCTAAAAAAATCAGTAGGACTTACAAGTCTTAAAAGGTCTAAGAAGTCTTAAAAAGATCACACGTTAAACGTGTTAAAAGTGGAGCTCCTAACGTTTCGGCACCTTGTGCCTTCATCAGAGGATTAACCGGACTGAAAGGTCCAGGCAGTTTAAATATTGAGCTGGGTAGGAGGGACTCAAAAGGTGGCTAAATGTAAAGGTGGTAAAATAAAGGGTCAAGGAAAAGGTGGATGGTGTCATCTGACCACAGCATTACACTCTTTTGGTGTGATACAATTTTTTGAATTACTTTTTCCGCAGAGCCACGCTCTGCCTCCAACATCATCAGTAAACTGATCACATCCCTCGAGTGTCTTCTGTGTTCTCTCCTCTTGCTCCATGATATAGTTTTGAGCACACCGGCGGCAGGAACCTGGTCCCTGCAACCAGATGCCTCAACAGCGTCGTCCAGTTTCGGCTAAGTTCTGGATGTGGACACTCCTTGGTAGTCTGGTTTGCAGGGCATCCTGTTCATTAGCCCGCACAGGCCTTCTCTTAAGCTCCTCGGTGTTGTTTCAAACTTTGTCACCTCTGAATAACACATCTGCCTTCAGAGATGACTCGCTTTGAACCTCCACCTCTACCTCAACAGGGCAGTCATTAAACAGACAGTACCCTAAACAGGTGAAGACTTGACCTTCTCCGTGAGCCAATAGTTTTTACACTTTATTGCTCGTCTCATTTTTAACGTGTTGTATGAGATGTGGGTCCACGTAAAATAAACAAATGGCTGCAACATCTTCTAGTATTTTTGGTTTATCGTAAACTGTCGAACTGTTAGGACAGAAGTGGTTGTAAAAAGTCACACAAAAAGGAATTAACTACACAAAAGACATAACTATATAAAGTACAAATTAAATTGTAAAACACACACAAAACTATGAACTAATATAAAGTTTAAAACGGTGCAAATAATATAAATACAAACTAAATCGTGAAACACGCACAAATTAACAGTGCACATGTGAAGCGCAAAGTGAAGCCCAGTATATAGGTCACTCAGCATCAGCATCCTCCTGCAGCAGTGCTCTTCTGTATGAGAAGGACCTCTGGACTTCATGCGTGGGTGTGAACTGTGGTGGCACGTATTGAGTATTCACCGATACAGGCCTCGGTGTGTGTCGGACGACAGGTGTTCTGGCCTGCGGTGTGGTTGGCATTGGGTGCCCATGAAACTGTCCGTGCCCAGCGCTGCTGCTCTGGGGGTGTGCAAAGAAACTTTCACTGGGCTGTGGAGGTAGGCACAAGTCCCTCATCAGGGTGGAAGCCATATTTGATCGGTCAGCTATATTGTCCATGGTGACGTTCATCCGGGCCATGCTCCTCTGGTTGGCCTTGCTGCTCTCCTCCAACAACACCAGTGTCTGCTTCTTCATCTCCCGATCCTCCTGTTCCATATCACACTGTGTGCCGTGCGTAGGGACAGTGTGACGTTAACCTGCAGTGTTTAGTAGGAAGGTGCTGTAGGCTTAATGGGTGTGTCCACACGCATTTTACGCAACCCACAATTTATAGAAAAGCAGGACAGCTTCATAAAGTCTCATTAGCCTCTCACCACCCCCTTCTCTTACTGCGTCCTGCATGTTGAGCACACAGAAGCTAGACTTAGCTTTGGCTTCTTCCTGCTATTTTCGGTGACTTTTTTTTTTTGGCCACAAAATTCTACAAGACCAGGATGTAAATAACCTCAAAACGTTTTTTTTTTTTTTTTTTTTACACGACCCGGTTGTTTTCGGTGCTTGCCAGGCTACACACACATACAACAAATCAATGGATAAATACATATTCAAAAAAACAAATAGCCCTCTCAGTCTCCTCATAAAAGTGAAAAGACACACTCTTGCTAGACCAGTAAATGGATATAAAGAAATGAACTAGGAGACTCAGTTAGCCACTATAGTGAGACCTCTATGGAAATAAATAAAGTCTATATTTGTAAAAAGAAAAAATGATGTTTATGAAAAGTAATGTCCGGTAACGGATCGTTCAAGCCCATGGGATGGAAGGTGTTTAGTTTGGTCATCCAAGCACGCTCGAAATGTTTTCTTTGGCCATCGGACCACAGTGTCTCACACTCTAGTCCTGTTGCCAACCAGGATGTACAACGTTCGCCACAAATTATTGTACAGTAAGTTCTGAATGTCTCCTCTACGTGACTGATAGAGATGTTGTTTGAGCGGTACGAGGAACGTGTTGCGTATTTCCCCTACGTTAAGCATATTACAGGTTCGGCATAGAATGCAGTAAACAAGGTTTTTTGTGTTAAGAGTCAGTGGTAGTATGATAGGCGCACCCTTCTGAGAGAGGCTATTGCGCACATATGTAAGCTGTTCGAAGAAGGATGGACGCGTTGCACTCACTGTATTGACGCACACCCTTCGTGCGTGATCTAACTAGAGTGTCTTGCAAGTTCTTATTACGTCTCTGCGCAGTGAAGAATCTGTCACCGGCGAGCTCAGGGTATTGTGAGGCAGTGTGTGTGTAAAGTTTGCGGCGACCTTGTTTCTGAATTCCAGCGCTGCCATGAAATATGTAATCACGAATGATATCAGGGGGTCTTGCTGCTGCCTAGTAGTTATTGAATGCACCTGTGCTGTTGTTAAATCTCGTGGTGACCTGCTCCTTGATTTTACGGAGGAAGGACTTTCACGTCTTTCAAGAGTCTAATGGAGCCACAAGATTGTGTTTCCCTTGCCTTGACGTGTACACATTGCCACACCCGTCCGCACGACACAGCAACTGCTGCCTGCCTTTGACTTGCAGCTTCTGTGCGGCTGTCATCATGACAAACGTGTCCACAACCTGTCCAACCTTCTCATGCAGCCAGCATCTGTGATGAGTTTTGTTTTTTATTTTATTAAAGGATCCCCATTAGCTTATGCCATAGCAGTTTGCTAATCTTCCTGGGGTCCACATAAAATCCACATTACAAGTAATATTATTAAGTGTATTAAAATACAGTTCATACATACACAACTATAATAACAGTATACATAATACATCACAAAAGTTCAGCAATTATTAATACAGTATAATAAATAACTAAAACAGTACAGTTTAAACTAGAATACTTGATAGTAATCCTAGACAATATGAATGAAAGCATACATTGTTCCTACAATGTGATCAGTTTCCTGTGATGAGTATGATACTGTGATGAGTGTCCTGTGACGCAAAATATCAAAACTATATAGTGATTATAAAAGTAAGAACAGTGCCAAACAATACAAAGTAGAGAACCATTTACAAGGGGCTTTCATTTACATTTGGTCTGGCGTTCAATGCTTTGAACATTTCATCGACCGCCACGTTGTACACAGTGCGCTTGACTGCTTGCCTAGTCTCTAGCGGCATATGCCTCAGCACGTTAGCCACAGTAGCAGCACATCTAGCGTCCTCATCCTCTTCCTTGTTTTGAAGGATGTCAGTCCTGCTCTCTCCAAGAGTTTTCAATTTTGCCTCGTCCTGCTGGTTCTGCTCCCACATCCTTTTGCGTTGGGCCTTGCGGGACCGAGGGGATGGCAGCACGGAGGCTGGAGGGCTGGACATAGCCGGTGGGCGCGAAATTGGGGCTGTGCAGAGGCCTCGTGTTGACGTGGATGGCACTGGGCAGAGGCCTCGTTTTGAAGTGGATGGCACTGGGCAGAGGCCTCGTTTTGAGGTGGATGGCACTGGGCAGAGGCCTCAGGTGATTAGATGGATGGCACTGGGCAGGCCTCAGGTGATAAGGTGGATGGCACTGGGAAGGCCTCAGGTGATAAGGTGGATGGCACTGGGCAGGCCTCAGGTCATGAGGTGGATGGCACTGGGCAGGCCTCAGGTCATGAGGTGGATGGCACTGGGCAGGCCTCAGGTCATGAGGTGGATGGCACTGGGCAGGCCTCAGGTCATGAGGTGGATGGCACTGGGCAGGCCTCAAGTGACAAGATCACTGTTTGCTCAGGTGATGAGGAGGAAGAAGCCTCAGCTGATGAGATGGAGGGCTGTTGATCATAACAAAAGAACACAGTTGGTCTGTTAATTGCATACGGCTGCAATGGTGAAAGTAACATTCCTGCATTCCTTACATCAGCAGTATGAGCACTTTAAGAACAGACAGTTGCTCTCTGTCCATGCATTTTATAGTACAAGACCAGAGTCTTCTCTTATGGAGTGGATATCTATACTATACTATGGACAATAACAATAGATGGAAAATGTTTGTAGGCAACACTCGCTCAGTTATTTAGCGATATTTTAACAGTCTGTAGCTACAATTGCAAAGGTTAAACGCAATTGCATTACATCTACAAAAAGGCTCTTTACCAAACGATAGAAAACGTTTGTAGGCAATACTCGCCCACAGTTCTTTAGCGATACGAACGCAGCCTGTAGCTACAACAATAGAAAATGTGTGTAGGCAATACTCGCCCACAGTTCTTTAGCGATACGAACGCAGTCTGTAGCTACAACAATAGAAAATGTGTGTAGGCAATACTCGCCCACAGTTCTTTAGCGATACGAACGCAGTCTGTAGCTACAACAATAGAAAATGTGTGTAGGCAATACTCGCCTGGGGAAGCCAGTTTGAAGTCCTCGAAGGCCTTGAACACCTCACAGTCATAGAGAACTGACGATTGGATGGTGGCTGGCCAATAACTACTTTTTTGAACATCCACCAATCCTGTAGTCCAAGTGGTACCACAGCCTCCACAATAAAGCTCTGGCATAGTCAGATGGTAGTGTCCTGTTGAGGAAAAGAGTGAAGAATTCCTTGTAGCATACAGACTGAAAAGTGTGGACCATCACTTATGAAGCTGCATGAAAAATGGCTCTTGAAATAGCGCTAACATTTCAAATACACACTTACCATTTGTATTGATAAGGACTACAGGTTTCCCACTAACCAAAGATGGCGCTAATGGACATTGGCAGATGTATGCTGGGAGTTCCACTGGTAGGAATTTCACTGAAGAAAATGTTAAAAGTTTACACAATTGATAATGGAATATAGCCAGGACAAGTAAAGAGACTAGATGTATCACTTACTATGGTGTTGGTGGGAATATTCTTCCCCCAACCGTTCAACCACAGTGGTTGGCGGTACAGGACTGAAGAATCGTAGAATCATTGATGATCTATTGTGTAAGACATACTTGCTGTGACATGTTATGTCACAATCCTCACAAAAGTAGGGGCAAGGAAGGCAGTACTTGCAGCGTATGACTGCATCTTTCAGATGGCATTGCTGACAATTGGGAGGCACACAACTCTCTGATAGCAGAAAATTGCTCAAGAGCTGTGGCCTCGCATCTTGCCACTTCTGCGCAGAGATGCTCTGCCTAGTTGCCCAGTCCTGATTTGGGTTAGGGTCGGATTGAATAGGCTCACACACAGGCTCCTGAAGTAGCTGTTGCAAATCTTCCAATGTTGTAGTGCAAAAAATATAATAATAATAATAATAAAAACACACATTATAAAAGTGAGAACAGTGCAAAAAATATAATTACACATATTGCTGCAGTCCTCCACTGGCATACTGGAACCCACGTTCGCGTATATCTGCCTCCAGGAGTTACGAGCCATCTGTATATCTTTATAGTCTTTCAATGATGGGTTGTATAAATGTTCGAATTGACGCACCTCTTCGGACAGCAACTCTTCGATCTCTTCCATAATTCGTTCTTTGTTATTTCAGACAGTTGCTCTCTCTCTATGCATTTAGAGTATGAGACCAGAGTCTTCTCTTTTGGAGTGGATATCGATACTATACTATGGACAATAATGATAGATGGGAAAACGTTTGTAGGCAATACTCGCCCAGTTATTTAGCGATATTTAAACAGTCTGTAGCTACAATTGCAAAGGTTACAGGCAATTGCATTACATCTACAAAAAGGCTCTTTGCCAAACGATAAAAACGCCTCCAGTTCTTTAGCGATGGCAAAGGTTACAGGCAATTGCATGACAATATGTTGGTGCATACTCCAACCAAACATGTGAACTCTACCACTCTGATTGCATTGCTAGCGTACGAGCTCGAACACTCAGAGGCTGTTCAAAAACCAAGCACTCCTATATTTACCCTTCCGTTGTTGGACGAGGTCATCCAATGCTTTATATGTGGTCCCAACCACGATAGGAGATGGTAAATTCTAGCCCCCTCCATCCTCATACCCACGTTCATGGATATCTCCCTCCAGCAGTTCATCGCCATCTGAGTATCCTTGTACTCTTTCATTTATACAAATGCTCGTATTTACAAACCTCTTTGGACAACAGCTCTTCGATTTCTTCCATATTCTTTATTGTCTTCTTCTTCCAAATTCTTTATTGGGTTCTGACAAAGCCTTTTAAAAATGGCGGTATTCTGCTATGAAACCCTGAAAAGGTGTGTAGGCAATACTCACCCACAGTTCATTAGCGATAATGGCAAAGGTTACAGGCAATTGTATTACATCTACAATAAGGCTCTTTACCACAATTTATCTAATTACGATATGATGAAGCACCACTCTGATTACAGTGCTAGCGTACTTGCTCGAACACTCAGAGGCTGTTCAAAAACCAAGTACTTTATATTTACCCTTTCGTAATTGGACGAGGTCATTCGAAGTTTGATGTGCGGTCCCAACCACGAAAGAAGATTGTAAATTGTAGGGATTTTCCTCCTCCCTCCATCGCCACTTCTGCTCTTCATTAATTTTTTGGCACGGACAAATCTACAAAAAGGCTCTTTACCAAACAATAAAAACAGTAGAAAACGTGTGTAGGCAATACTCGCCCACAGTTCTTTAGCGATAATTTCTTCCATATTCTTTCTTGTCTCCTTTTTCCAAATTCTTTCCTGGGTTCTGATACGGCATTTTAAAAATATTCTGCTATGAAAACCCCGAAAGCAGGCCAGTCACAGAAAGTGAAAGTGAAAATCCTCTCTATGGCAGAGGTGGTGTAGACACACACACTCTGAAATCCACCTCTGCATTTAACCCATCCAGGGAAGTGACACACACACACACACAGTGAAATGAGGTTACACACTAACCCGGAGCAGTGAGCTGCCTTTGGCGGCGCCCGGGGAGCAGTGATCGGGGTTAGGTGCCTTGCTCAAGGGCACTTCAGCTGTGTATGTGGGAATGGGAGAGCAGTGGTCCACCACTTCCCCCACACACATTCTTCCTACTGGTCGAGGATCGAACCAGCCACCCTACGGTTTCCATCCTGAAACCCTAACCAGTAGGCCACGGCTACTTAAGCACTATCCAGGATAGTCAGCTGGTCCACCTGCACCTTGTCATTGGCAGAAGGTCATTACACAGAAAAAAAAATACACACTTACAGGCTAGGTCCTCCTGGAAGTGTGTCACACCCTGGGAAACCGCTTCAGACCCGAAGCCCCACATCTAAATCACAACAAATACACGAAAAATTAAAAACATTTCCGTACAAACCAAAGCATTTCACAATTCAATGAAACATATATTAATTACCAGGTAATACCATCTCGTCTCCATATGAAGCCAATCTCTCCTCAACTTCAGATATGCGGCTTGCCTTCTGTGCCACGTCCCTAAATAAAAAAAGCTGTTTTCGCTTCCAATTGCCACATTTTGATGTCCGCCACTTTTAGGCGATTCTCAAAAGAATTAATCCGATTCAAACACACTCCTGCCATATTCTCAGCTGACAGCACTTTCCTCTCAATTAACTGTTCATGAATAAAATTTGCCAGCTGTTGCATCTTAGCTGATCTCGGCAATGTCCCCTTAATTGAATAATGCTCCGCCACACTAGTCAATTGGTCATTTGTTAAAGCGAAAAATAAAGCCTCCGAAGGAGCAGACAAAACTGCGTCAAGCGTAGTCATCTCGCAATTTTACAAAGGTCACCAAAAAATTATCAAAACTATGTAAATTGAACAGCACCAAACTTCTCAGGTCAGTGTGTGCAACTACCTTTGTCACGTAACGTAATAAAGTGTTAATGCAGTATAGCGGTAAAGCAGTGAAGCGGTAAAAACTATAAATTTCCAGCATCTTCCATAGCTAACTTCCATTGTCTAACTCCGCCTCAAGCATATGGAAGACGCCATTTTGAAGGTGATCAGGTGACCTGAGACCATGTCAAAATAAAGCTCCAACAAAGCAAAAACAAAACAAACTAAGAGTTCCTCAAAATTCATGGGGCAATTCTGTTCCTACAATAGTACTGTGCCCTCTCAAGAAACCAGAAGGAAGTGAGGGTTCCCCCGATCCAGAATCCACTTAAGTTCATCCATGAGCTGACAAACACACAGACAAAAGAGATGGAAAATAAATATGCAAATCTACATTCCTATTAATATAATATTACAAAGACAATATCCTGCTTAAATTCAGTAATCCTGAAGACAAATGTAATAGAACTACAAGTTGAAATGTGACTTAAAGAAAGATTTGACTCCATGCATTTTTTGGCACTTTGTCACAATTACATGCAACTCAATCGGAAAACTTTTTCCAGTCAGCCATTGATTTTTTTTATATGAATTAGTCATGTCCCCTTCATGAATGGTGTCTAACAAAACCTCTGTCTGCAGCACAGAGAGGAGTGTTGCAATACATTTGGGGTAGCACATATGAAATACATAGTAGCATGCCATCAGGTAGCTCATGATGTCCTCTTTAGGGAATATCAGCAGGGGAACAGCTCCAATGGCAAGTATGCAGGTTCCATCCCCGAAAATCAGAACAGGGCTGAACAGCGTTCTGGCTTGAAGGAAGGTGTTGGGGTCTTCTGCAGACTGGCACAAACAGAAAAAAAATACATATGACCATAAAAACAATTCACTCTTACGGTGAAGTAATGTGAAAATTCTCATACATGCACAAATCTCGTACCTCAAGGATGTGAAGCACTGCCTCACTTGCCGGTCCCAACTTCCTGGGTGGAGCAACTGGTGATGGGAATATCTCTGGCAATGCCCTCATCATGGCAATTGAGTGCTTTGCTGTAAAAACAAAAAAAGAAAACGGTAGTAAAGAAGTAATTTAATTTACTGCAGTCAGTTATTTACACTAACATCAATATTTGTAAGGGATTTTCCATATGGTCAGAGTGTGGAATTACTTTTGTCCAGCAGCGGAGCACTCATGACCTTTTTGGAAACCCCATAGTACTGTGCCTTCTCCAAAAAGGTCCCCCAGCGGGTCTTCAATTCCAAAAGGAAGTGAGGTTTCCCCCAATCCAGAATCCGCTTTAGTTCATCCATGAGCTGACAAACACATAGACAAAAAGAGATTGAAAATAAATATGAAAATATACATTCCTATTAATACAGAAGTTTAATTTAAAAAACAAAACAACAACATTTCCAAGTTGCACTTCAACCAATAATTATCTAGGAATTTGCCAAATGGGACCATCATAGAATCTTTCCACCCCTCATACTCAAAATGCAAAAAAGATAAACGCAATTCTACAATCACCTAAAATCAAGCAACCCTAAGAAATGACCCGAGGCGTAACCATGAACACTTGTAACAAAGACATTTGCATACATGGAGTTCCTTGAAGCAGGGATATGCTGCCAGAATAGTTGTAGGCCTGTCCTGCTCCCTCATGACATCGCTGTCAATGAATGAACGCCTCGTTTCTTGTTCAAGGTCCAGGAGCTGAGAAACATCGCGGGTTTGGCCTTGTTTTCATACAAATCCTGCAGTGTTTTGTGGTGTCTCGCCTGGTTCTGGCGGCTCTCAGTAGTTTCTGATGCTAGAAAACATAAACCCCACAAATGAACATCTAAAAACGATGTTAAAAACCACTGTTTCAATTTTTACCATTACTGTTTGGCTGGGACATTAACACACACACACACAGAGAGACTGAATGTGACAATAATACTTAAACTGAGTAATCCAGAGGAAAAAAAACTGTTGAAAATAACTTAATGATGGTTGTTGAAGTTTTATTAATCCTGAAATTCTATCCAATATTTCAATGTCTGTACTTACTGTCCCACTGTTCAACCTGGGGTGCTGCATTGAGGTTGTGGGGATCCCTCCAAGACCAATGTTGATGTAGTGGATCCGTCAGTCTCAAAAGACAACGTCTCCTAGCTACGTCACCCCTTTCTTGAAGGAGTTGAACCCCTTTTTTTTTTGGGGGGGGGGGGGGGGGGTGCTATTTTGAACCCTTTGTATTAGCTGCTTCTTCACAGATACCTGACAAACAGATTTTTGATCAGGATTTTGCCAGCTATCAAACATTGTTGGAGAAAAGGTATTTAATACCCAAGTTGCAACCTACCCACTCAGAGGCGTAACCATGAACAATTATAACAAATACATTTGCATACATGATGGAGTTCCTTGAAGCAGGGATATGCTGCCAGAATAGTTGTAGGCCTGTCCTGCTCCCTCATGACATCGCTGTCAATGAATGAACACCTCGTTTCTTGTTCAAGGTCCAGGAGCTTGGAAACATCGCTGGTATTCGGTTTGGCCTTGTTTTTATACAAATCCTGCAGTGTTTTGTGGTGTCTTGCCTGGTTCTGGCGGCTCAACATCGAAACATCGCCGTCACAAATTTTGGGGGTTAGGTGTAAGTATAGTGTGTGGGTAATGGGTGCATGTGTTTTGCGTATTTGTGCGCTGGCCTAGAGGTCAATATGGGTGATGCGTGCAGTGGTAGTGTCTGTGTGTGGAAAGGGGGCAAAGGGCGGAGGGCTGGGCTGGGCTGGGATGGGGGGGGGGGGGGGGGGGTAAGAAACATATATATATTAAACACACTCTTGTAAAAATAATAGTATAAAAGGACTGGTAAAAAGTGCTAAAAAGTAAGTGCTAAAAGGTGAAGTGTTAAAAACCACCCCAAAAATGAATATATAAAAATGTATACATATATGCTAGGTAAAAGAAGTAATAAGTAAAAAACACAAAATAAGAACACAAAAACCGACACAAATAAGAAGATACCAGTCCTAATAAACTAAAACCATACAGAGTATACAAATGTAGATAAATAATTCATTAATAGTTAATAATTAATAAATGGTTTATAATTACTTTTACAAATATAAAACTAAACAAGGGGAGGGAAAGAAACAGACAGGGAGACACAAGGGGGTAAAAAGGTTTTATTTTTTAATTCACTTTTTCATTGAGCCCTGTGGGTAAAAGAGTATTTAGTTTTAAAATCCACAGCCGCTCTGCTCTTTTTCTCTGGGCTGTGGACCAGCCTGGATTCCCCTCTAGACCACAAGTCTTGAGGTGTGAAATGTTGTGTGTTTGAAAGTGGGTGACGAGGTGTGTGTGGAGTTTATTGTTTCGTATGTTTGAGGTGTTGTTTATGCTTTGTTTCCGCAATGCAAGGCCGAATCTCGATTCTTCCCCTTGCCCCTTTTGCTTTGTCTTTGTCTTGTCTTAACCCTAGCACTTGCAAGTGTAAGGGCCAAGGGCTGAAAACTTTCCCCTATGAAATGAAACGAGACGCCACTCGGTTTCGGGTACGTCATGCGTGACTGTATGAGCTATGAAACTAGTGATTTAAAAAAAAAAGTCTAATGAAGAACATGGTCGCAAATATATATGTATACAACTGTGTAGAGCACAAAACAAGACTGTCATCATTTTTTAAATTAATTATAAGCCAAAAATACTTACATGTAGTGTATGTAGCATCTAGCTGGCAAGCTACCATATAAGCCAATGGAGTGGTGGTATACGCGCTAATTGTATCATAAAACTACCATTTGAAAGCTTCAGTTAAGACCTACAATACTAAGCATCGTTCGTGTAGTACATTTCAGATCAAACCGAGTCATTATAAACATATAAAAAGTTGTGTAGATAGCTTTATTCATGTAAAATATTCCTCGCTTCAAGCAGCCATGTTTTTTTGAAAATTCCGAACTGGTTTCGCTATGTGCTCTGGGATAGCCCTTGGAAGTAAGTGAGCTCTCAAGTGAGCTCTCAAATCATCTTAAAAATAAGGGGTACATAGCGCTCAATGTTATCCCTTAATCTTGATCAAATTGGGTATTGAGACACCACTAGCTCTCACATGAACGCGCAATTTCAAGGGTAAGGGGGAAGATAAGGGGTAAGGGGAAGTATTGAGATTGGGCCTTAATCATGTGGCAGATGGTGCAGGTGATGGCGTAAACTAGGTTGGGGGTTTCTAAATTAAGGGGGCTGTTGGGGGTTGAAAGGTGGATGTTGGTGATGAAGTGATGGGGCCTGAAATACATGTTTTCTTTGGGAGTGGGGGGGCTTGAGATGACGGGTGAAGGTGGTTCTGATGAGTAGGTCCTTGAGGTTTTTATTGCGTTTGTATGCAGAAATGATTGTGGCGTTCTGAAAAGCAGGGAGTGTTGTTTGAAATGTAGTGAAGTTATGTTTCAGTTTGTGGTGTAGAGGTTGTGTGTCTTTTGAGAAAGTGGTGACAAGGGGTAGGATGTATGTGTCTGTAGGGGGGTTAGGGTTAGGAATGAGGTCTGGTATAGGGTGTGATGGTACGGCTGGGCTAGGGTTGAGATCTGAGTTGGGTTTAGAGACAGGGTTAGGAATTTGGAATGGGTAAGGTTAGGGTTAGGAATTGGGTATGGGTCAAGGTTAGGAATTGGGAATGGGTTAAGGTTAGGCGAGGGTGTGAATTATCAGTTAAAAATCTGTAAACTGTTTAAAATGTACTGGCAACAGGTCATCCCATATCCTATTAAATTAAAAACACTTGGACTCGTAGTCAGTGGTGGGGAAGAGTCAGGGGTATGGTCAGGGATAGGGTTGGGAGTAAAGTCAGAGTCAGGGTTGTGGTCAGCACTGGGTTGTGATCAGTGCTGGGGTTAGGGTCAGAAATGGAGTCAGGGTTAGGGTTAGGATTGGGGTTGTGGTCAACGGTGGCGACCGGGACATGGTTACGTGTAGACTAGTCGTATAGACCCTGTTGGTGAAGGATCTACCAACCTCTGCTTTAATACACCTCAAAAACCGTCTGGAATACCCACGTGGGCGCAAGGCTTTAAAAAGGATGGCAGTGGCTACCTCAACATCCTGTTCTAAGAAGCAGATTCGCCTATATCTGATCAACTGTGACTTCACAATTCCCCTGAATGTATGTTTTGGGTGATAAGAACTCTTGTGTAACAAAGCGTGGGTGTCTGTAGGTTTAAAATATACCCTCGTTGCCAGTGTTCCGTTGTCTGTAAAAACCTGCGTGTCCAAAAACTCCAGACTGTCTGCACTGACCGCACTCGTTACATTGATGGTAGAGTGGTGTGAGTTTAATACATTAACAAATACCTCAAATTCAGTGTGGCCGTGGTTGAATAAACCAAAAATGTCGTCTAAATACCGGAAGTACAGGGAGGGTTTGTGACTACATTTGGCCAGGGCAGTGGTCTCCCACTCCGCCATATACAAATTAGCATATGACGGAGCGAAAGTCTTACCCATAGCCGTCCCCTGTACCTGAAGAAAAAGTTCCCCATTGAAGTTAAAATCATTGCGCGTTAAATTCAAATGCAACAATTTAAGTAAAGCATCGTCTGGTCGCTTTGGATCAGGGTGCCGCAGGAAGACCTCCCTAACTGCCTGCATTCCGAGGGTTATGTCTATATTGGTATAAAGAGAAGTTACATCAAGTGTGAAAATCAAAGACCCCTCTGCTATCGTACGCCCCCTGATTTTATTAATAAAATCATATGTATCCTTGATGTAGCTTGCATGGAGTTGCGATAGGGGGTTGAGGTAATGGTCTAAGAATTTTGCAATTTCGTAAGACTCCGAGCCACAGTCGCTCACTATGGGACGACCCGCAGGGATCCGATGTGGGACCGGCCAAGATTCAGGTTCCTTATGGATCTTGGGCAAGATGTAAAAGAGTCTCGGTCTTGGCTCCTCCGGGCCCCTAAGAAAGTTCAATTGCCGTTTATTGATGTAGCCCTCTCTATGCGTCGAACAACCTCCCTAACTGCCTGCATGCCCAGATTAATGTCAATGTTTGTATACAGTGAGGTCACATCTAACGAGAAAAGCAAAGCCCGGTTATCCCACGCCCACTGATTTTTTTCTATAAAATCATATGAGATTCCAAAAAGAAGGAGCTGCTTAACTCATCTGCCTGATTAGATTAGGAGAGGTCGAGCGATTGTGAACTACAAATAGAGGAAAAGTGTTGGTGTTGCAGGTGTTACGGTCAGCAGCCAAGCTCTCCAAGTCCCCAGGTCTGATTTAACGCTTCTTTAGCGCTGTTTTTATTTGGTCTTTATAGCGCTTGTTCTGCCCTTCAGCAGAGCATTGGCCTTGGGCGAGCTGGCCATACAGCACTTTGTGAGGCAGCTTATAATGTGCCCAAGCCATCGTAGCTGGATGATGGTGGCCTCAATGCTCTTACAGCCTGCTCTCCTCAGTATTTCAGTGTCTAGCACTCAGGTCACGGCAAGTGATTCCTATCATGCGCTGGAGACAGCGGATGTGAAAATGCTCCTGGGACTTCACATGCGGCTCTAAGTAACCCAGGCTTCACAACTGTAGCACTTCAGCCGTGGATGTGGGCATGGGAGAGCAGTGGTCTACCACTTCCCCCGTCCACATTTTTCCTACTGGTCGGGGATGGAACCGGCCAACCTACGATTTCCGGGCCTGAAACCCTAACCAGCCATTTTTGCCTCTGGTGGGGCATTTAATACATTTTTGCATTTAGGGAGTTAGCGGGTGAGATTTCGAGCATGCCTCTAGCACGTTAGCCTGCTAGCCGCTGGCTATTTGGAATGCTTGGCTATTGTATGGAGATGTGGTCTGGAGAAGGGAGGAGATTTGTGAGGTGTAGTGGTTTTGTCAAATGTGCATGTTTTGGTGCATCCAGTGTGTAGTGTTGTTATGTATGAGTTCTGCAGTCTGTGGTGTTGGGGCTGCTGGTTTGATGAATGTTGTCAGTGTATGTATTTGTCTGTTCATGCCTATGGGCATTTAATACATTTTTGTATTTGTGGAGTTAGAGGGTGAGATTTCGAGCATACCTCTTGCATGCTAGCCTGCAGACGAATGTAAGCAGCGATCAGACTGAATTAAACAAACTCACGGGGGGGAGGAGAAGGGTTGGCATTTGATAAATAATATTCCAGATCAGGAGAACAGTGCTGTTTAATCCCTGCCACATCATTGCACCAGCCACAGTTAGTATAGAAGCAGATTCCTCTACCTTTCATCTTGAGGCAGAATTCCGTGTGGCGGTCCGCTCTAAAAAGTTGGAAGCCAGCAGACTGCAACGCGGAGTCTGGTATTGAACCACACAGCCACGTCTCCCTGAAGCACAGAATGGAAGATGAAGAGAATTGTTTGTTCTTTCCAACTAGAAGCTGGAGTTTGAAAAACCATGTGCCTGCCAGCGTCTCCAGGTTAAAAAGAAAATAAAATGTTCAAATGCCTTAGCCCAGTGGTTACCCACCTCCCAAATCAGCACAGGTAAGGCAATCCAATGACCATGCCAGGTGTCATCAATCAACTCTGGCAGCAGGGTGGCTCAACATTCAATTAAAAGAAAAAGAAATCCAACAAAGGTACAGTCAAGGTACAGTCCAGCTTGTAGCACGGTGAACGCACATTGGAGAGATATATATATATCAGGTAGCGGTGCGCAAAGTCCCCGCCAGTGGAGACGCACAAGCGCCCCGGAACGTTTACGTCGCTTCACTGTTTGTACTGAGGTGAGGGCACCTTTGACCAGAATATCCCAAATTTAGAGTTATGACCCTGATGTTCATGAGCATTTCTCTGGTGAAAGAGCTCCCGGTTCTTAGGCTAAACACTGAATTAACTAACAAAACAAGAGAAAACTCATGCAACTCCAGTGCCCCGAGGTTTCAGGGTAATTTGTTTTCCTTTCTAAGCAATGCAGTTATTTGAGGGTGGGCATCTGTGACCACTTATTTTACAGGAATCTCCTGGAGTAGTACATCCATGGTCAGGGGCGGAGTGGGACACAAAAATCCACCAGGACTATTCTGACTGCACCGGCCCACCAGCGGCCCACAACGTGCCCAAAACAGTCTGCCCTTTTCGGCACCTCCTTTCTCCTTTCTCTTATGCCCCTCCATCAGGTCCACTTCACCTGCTCTCTCTCCCTGATAGCCGCTAATGTATCTCCCTACGTTCAATTGATATAGGCAGAACGATACGCATTTCCCATGAGGCTTTGCTTTGACGTTATACGTTAATTTATGAACAAAAAAAACGAATTAAATCGCTGGCCTATTTATATTTGTGGTCATGAAAGTAATGTAGCGTCTGAATAAAAAGAATTACATCAATATAGGAGGCTAAACAAAAACAGTAGGCTTGATTAATGAGTGAGTTTAACACCTACCATGAGTGAAATATATAGAGAAAAAAAGTGGTATAAATACTGGTTGGACCGGCACTTTCTGCAGCTCGGAGAATTTGGAGCTTTTAACGCAACCAAGATACGACTTACATGCTAACAGAACGGGCCACTCATGAATTTAACACGGCTGCGAAGGCCGGCCAGCAGGCTTCTTCACGCAAGTTCATTGGCCGACCGGCCCACCGGGAAAAATCCCGGTTCTCCCGATGGCCACTCCGCCCCTGTCCATGGTCCTTATGAAGCACTCCTTCTCCATGATGCCCGAATTTCTGTTTGTTTCCCGCTTGTCCACAGTCACTATATGGACAATGTCCCTCGATTCCTGCTCAGTAGTTGTGTATGTGCACAGTGGCCTGTAGAATGAAGAGTACTGATGTCAATGTGTTAACTGTCTGCATCCTGAAATTCTAACCCACATTTTCAACTGTAGGTAAAATGGGTACCATTCTCATATGGGAGTACCAGGTTATGTAGGTATCTTACCCAGTGAGCAGGCGCCGGGTGAATGTGGGTGCAATTGTGTACGAATTGTGATATTGTCTCCACGAGGGCCACCAAGACACACTGGTGCTGTCCTTGCAACAGCAACAATATGTTGGTAATCTCACCCGATTGGACAGGGATCAACCATTCAACACAAAGGCAGATCAATTAAGTTGATAATCCACAAATCAGTCTCATTAAATATATCAGTCTCATAAAATATATTATACTATCAATTTGGAACTCTGATTAATAATTAAATTAATAACTACAAACACAGTTACCTTATTAATAGTATGGTTGAAGGTCATTGGAGTTCAGAATAGAAGAGGTTGACAACGTCCATTCTTGTGTAACGTTAAATAAACCAGCGTATATAAATCAAAGTATTTATTAACACAATGATAAGAAAATAACACACAATATGTAATCTAGCTAAATGTATCTAACTAATGAATTGAAAAAGTATATGTATGTGTAAGGGAGAGGGAGTGTGCGAGCGAGCTGGTAAGCTCAGAGTTGCGCTGTTAGGAGCGCGCCTGAAACTATGTGTGTGTGTGTGTGTGTGTGTGTTCCTTTGTCCTGACCACGTAGTTCCGCGTGCATGTGTATGCAATCGTGAACATACATGTGTGGTGATGAGAAAGGACGAGCCTTTATGCAGCGGGAAGTTCGATTATGAGCTTCGCGTGTGTGGCTATATGAAGGCCAATGTATTTGTAATCGTATGTGATTTAAGATGCCATGTTAGAATAAAGAGATGGTTAGTAATGCATGCAAGACTCGTGTGTCTGATAAGCTATCCTAACGATTTCCCTTGGATGGTGTGGCGAAGCCAACTACCAATGAAAGTATATAACAGTTATGTTCGGTAAACAAAACAGATACAATACATGAACAATGGCATATGTAAACAGTCCTATGCTTAGCCAGGTTGTGAATAGCTAGCTGCCCAGTCGAAGTTACCAGTCCTTTGGAAAAGTGTTGGCGCATCCGATGTTCCTGAGGCAGAGAAGAGATGAAAAGTTGTCCTTGCTTTGGTGTCGTCGTTTCACTGCAGTTACGCCCGGAATGTTGCAGGATCGTGAACGCTGTTGTGCTTTGTTTCTCCCGTTGCAGAGTTAACCGGCAGATCTATTGTTAGCTGCGTTGCTAAACTTACGTTGTTTAGTTAGCGGGCAGTGTTTGGCTAACGACAAGTCTTAGAGAGTCTTTGTCTGTTCTCTTCCGTTGAGAACAAAGAGAGTAGGCCTTCACCAGATGACGGTGGAAGGACTGATGCTCCTTGGCCGACGCCAGGAGATAGAGAGATGTGAGCTGGCCAACGCCAGAGTAGAGAGAGCGCAAAGAGAAAGAATGTATCATTTCAACGCAGTTTATAGGCAAAAGTGCACCTTGTTTTCAGCCAATTGCTTTCTCTTGCAGATAAGACTTTAGGTGATAAGGGAATTGTGGGTAATGAAGTCTTTTGTAGGACTACCAACATCCCCCCTGTGGTCACTTGATTGCACCGGATGTGTGATCCAGTGAGCACAACTATGCATAGTCCATGTGTGGAAAGAGTTCATTGGTGAGACAGTCATGTTGTAACATCAGTACTGGGCATTTGTTGATACTATCTATTCTGGCTTGTACAAAGTCATCAAGTTACAAAGACAAAATCAAAATAAACAGTAATGACAATGACATAGCATACAACAAATAAACCAGTGGATCGTCTACTCATCAGGGTTAGTGAGAATAGGAAAAGTTAGTGATGTCAACTTGTTAGGCTGAGATGCAGAGATAGTGGCACCTGATACAATGATAAAACCATTTCTTGAGAATCCAAGAGTGTGTTTGGTGAATCACTCAATAGATTGGATGACAATACTGACTAGTAGATGACTAGTGACTGACTAGTCTTGGCAGCCTTTGCTGTTTTTGTCCTTCAGGCATGTTCTGCTGCGGAAGGGTGTCATCATGATCTCAAAATCTTAAAGCTCAAATGGCTGTATCAAGGTTTGTGTGGCAGTATGGTAATGTCCTAAACTTGTGTTTGATGTGGACATGTGCATGACTAGCTTTGTCTGCAATGTATGAAGCTAGTGTGCTACTGCGGTAGTTTAAATGAAATACCAGTTCAGAATAATGGAAGTTGCTGCTGTTGCTAACAAATCCAAGTTTGGCCTATACAACTACAAGAAAAGTGAGATCCCTGAGCAAGCATTTGTCTTACTGTCAGTGCAGGGTGGCTTGTGTTGTTTGGCTCAACAGACAGTTAGTGGCGAACTCTGGAGTTCATGCGCTTGGAGTGTCGTCTGACTCGTGGCTCAGGGCTGTTACGCTCGGGGTAACCATAGTCAGAGGGACAGTCAGAGGCACTATCACTGTCTGTAGCCTTGCGGCCATGGTCTGAGTGTCGGTCAGTGTGATGGTAGTCATCATCCGTCGAATCTAGGGGCAGGTCATGTTTCTGGGCCATGATTTCGGAATATGGCCTTCTGCTGCTTCTAGGGGATGTATGACTATTACGACGCTGAGGATGGACATGGCGGTTACGCTCAGTGTCCCTATGAGGCCGTTTGTCACCCCCCTTTGATCTGTTGTGAGGGTGAACTTGTGAGGCCGTGAATTTGTGAGACGCTTTAGTATCTGAGCAGGTAGGCTCAGTTGTTTTCCCCCTTTCTTTGGAATTGACAACAGTTTCCCAAGCCATCTGTGTCATCTTCCTGATCTCATTCATTGAGGGGTTACCTTCATGCGTCATTAGGGAAACGTGAGTGCGCACACATGGGTGCAGGTTGCGCAAGAACAGAGACTTGAAGGTGGAACTCTCTTCTAAGCCTGGTGCATTCTTGCCCTGGAAGTATGCATGTCTCAAACGTTTATAGAAATCCCTAGGGTGTTCTCGACGGGTGTGTTTGACTTGGGAGGCAGCAACCAATGATGTGATCTCGTCAGCAGGAGAAGGGTATTCTTCTTTTAAAGCCTGACAGAGCTCGGCGTAATCATTTCTGATACGGGGAGGTTGTGCCTGAATAAACTTGTGGACTGCTTTAGAGCTGGTTTTCCACATGAGTTTAATTTTCTCCCTTTGGTTTGCATTGGGTAGGTCAGTCATGTTAATGTCTAGTTCCCTAAAGTAATCGTCAATGTGTTGATCACGGCGGTCTGGGTCAAACATTTTAATGTCCTTAGCTATAAGCTCAAGCACTTCTAGACGGGGATTCTGTAAGGTCTTTTCTGAAGAAGGCGAGACTAATCTAGCATGGGAACGGACATGTCTATCACATTCTAATGTGCTTCTCTCTGGGTGAGAGGCAGATGCTGGACAGCGGTTCTCACTCTCGTGGATGTATGGAGAGGAGGCTGAACAGTCTGGACATGACCTAGTCCTGCCTTTGGAGGGAAGGGCACGGAAGAAAGTGTTATTTAACAGAGGCTGAGAAGAAGGATGGGCAGTATATCTACTGGGGAATAAACTACCTGTTTCTTCTGTATCTGTTAGGGGCAAATGGGAAGTCAGGCTGTTAACTCGGTCTCTCAGTGGAGGTTGAGGAGCTGACTTCATTCCCAAGGACTGATGGTCAGTTGGGAAGTGTTCCCATCTGAATGAAGGAGGGGTAGACCTTTCACCAAGGGAGGAGTGTGAATCAGAGTAACCAGACTCACATTGGCTGAACGACTGTGGTGGGGCAGGGTGTTCTGACCTAACCTTCAGTAGCTCCTCCTTGTGTGAACAGAGTTCTAACTCTGTTGAGTGTAGGTCTCCTAGGTAGCGCATAGCTTTCTTGTTAGCTGTCTGTACCTCTTGGAGGAGACTAGCATTCTGCGCTTCTAATGCTGCATTGCACTGAAAGGCAAGGCTGGTTTGCCTGTGAAAGTTCAGTAGCAAGCACGTTAACAATGGGTCTTTGGATGCAGTCTGCGCATCATACCTGTTATTTAGTAGAGAGTCTATCTCCTTCCTGCATTCACTAAAACTCAAACTGTTAATGAGTTCAGGGTAACCAGGTTTTAGGCTTTGTGCTACGGAAGAGATAAACTGATCTACACAGGGGTTATCCATTGTTATGTTTAGCTAGAGGGGTAAGCTAAAGTAATGTAAAATAGGGTAGGTTATGAATTTAACTTAGGTACTTGGCTATGGTGTTGCAGTGGCAGACACCTTGTAGTGTAACTTGGACAGTACACTAGCCTAACCTAGAAGTGTAGTTACCTACGCTATGAGGAGTAGCTTCCTGGAATGAGGTGTAGCTACAGCGCCATCTAGTGGGTCTAGTGGGCATAAAAGTTTGGGTACACTAACTGAGATGCAAAGCAATTACAGTCAGGGTCAGTCACAGTTACCTAAATTCAATCTGGAACACGTGGTGGTAACAGCTAGGTACACAAGTGTTTCACAGGGCCGGTAGCTCGCTGTGGCTCTCTCTCAGTCTCTATTCCGATTACTGGCTGGAATGCATGGCAGTAACAGTCAGGTACAAGCTCTCTTTCACGGGGCCGGTGGCACGCTGTGAATTAATTAAAAATAAGGGAAACAGTTTGATTAAGCACAGTTACAGCTGACAGCTTGACAATGTTACATTGAATACGTGGTATTCAAATGCTGGACAGAAATTCACAATTCCTACAGAGTAGGTTCAACCTGAATGGCTAGCAGCAATAGCAAGTTCTAAGATTTCCAAGGTTTGGAAAAGGTGCTAATTCACTAATAAAATATCAAATAGCTTGTAAGCTCAATTTGATATATGAAGCTTTGCACTTATTTGTAAGTACAGCTAGTGCTTTGTCCTATGACAGACTAGTGGCGGTGAGTGTTACGACTTTTAGACTAGTTTAACACTAGAATATCAAATTCTGAATTTGGCCTGAAATTAAGCGGTCATTAATATTACACAAATAATGAATGATTGCCAACAGTACTATCCTCACACAGGGGCGCCATATTATGTAGGTAAAATGGGTACCATTCTCATATGGGAGTACCAGGTTATGTAGGTATCTTACCCAGTGAGCAGGCGCCGGGTGAATGTGGGTGCAATTGTGTACGAATTGTGATATTGTCTCCACGAGGGCCACCAAGACACACTGGTGCTGTCCTTGCAACAGCAACAATATGTTGGTAATCTCACCCGATTGGACAGGGATCAACCATTCAACACAAAGGCAGATCAATTAAGTTGATAATCCACAAATCAGTCTCATTAAATATATCAGTCTCATAAAATATATTATACTATCAATTTGGAACTCTGATTAATAATTAAATTAATAACTACAAACACAGTTACCTTATTAATAGTATGGTTGAAGGTCATTGGAGTTCAGAATAGAAGAGGTTGACAACGTCCATTCTTGTGTAACGTTAAATAAACCAGCGTATATAAATCAAAGTATTTATTAACACAATGATAAGAAAATAACACACAATATGTAATCTAGCTAAATGTATCTAACTAATGAATTGAAAAAGTATATGTATGTGTAAGGGAGAGGGAGTGTGCGAGCGAGCTGGTAAGCTCAGAGTTGCGCTGTTAGGAGCGCGCCTGAAACTATGTGTGTGTGTGTGTGTGTGTTCCTTTGTCCTGACCACGTAGTTCCGCGTGCATGTGTATGCAATCGTGAACATACATGTGTGGTGATGAGAAAGGACGAGCCTTTATGCAGCGGGAAGTTCGATTATGAGCTTCCCGTGTGTGGCTATATGAAGGCCAATGTATTTGTAATCGTATGTGATTTAAGATGCCATGTTAGAATAAAGAGATGGTTAGTAATGCATGCAAGACTCGTGTGTCTGATAAGCTATCCTAACGATTTCCCTTGGATGGTGTGGCGAAGCCAACTACCAACTAACAATGAAAGTATATAACAGTTATGTTCGGTAAACAAAACAGATACAATACATGAACAATGGCATATGTAAACAGTCCTATGCTTAGCCAGGTTGTGAATAGCTAGCTGCCCAGTCGAAGTTACCAGTCCTTTGGAAAAGTGTTGGCGCATCCGATGTTCCTGAGGCAGAGAAGAGATGAAAAGTTGTCCTTGCTTTGGTGTCGTCGTTTCACTGCAGTTACGCCCGGAATGTTGCAGGATCGTGAATGCTGTTGTGCTTTGTTTCTCCCGTTGCAGAGTTAACCGGCAGATCTATTGTTAGCTGCGTTGCTAAACTTAGGTTTTTTAGTTAGCGGGCAGTATTTGGCTAACGACAAGTCTTAGAGAGTCTTTGTCTGTTCTCTTCCGTTGAGAACAAAGAGAGTAGGCCTTCACCAGATGACGGTGGAAGGACTGATGCTCCTTGGCCGACGCCAGGAGATAGAGAGATGTGAGCTGGCCAACGCCAGAGTAGAGAGAGCGCAAAGAGAAAGAATGTATCATTTCAACGCAGTTTATAGGCAAAAGTGCGTCACGAATTTTAACACCTTGTTTTCAGCCAATTGCTTTCTCTTGCAGATAAGACTTTAGGTGATAAGGGAATTGTGGGTAATGAAGTCTTTTGTAGGACTACCAACACAACCAACATACCTCGGGAATCCATTCTGCCATCTCCTAATGAACAGGGGAAAAAAATAGACATTGACATAATAGATTTGAATGTAGCGTTATATTCTTAACTTTCATTGCAGACCAAAGACATGTCAATGTTATCATGGATAACTAGGTTATAAAACATGATCTCACCTAGGACAACAACGCGGTCCTTTTGGCGCAGACGGGTTAAAACGTCAGCTCTGTTCCTTTCCCAGAACTGTTGGACATGGTCAACACAGTATGTGTCCTGTATTTTGTAAAAAGTGGAGTGAGCCACCATTCCCATTCTCTTGAACTTGAAAAGGAGTGCTATTTTGAGATAGTTGTTCCCCGACAGCAGTATGTTAGTGGACAGCATGAGGTCTCCACCCTGCATGCCAAACTTCAACAGGGACTGAGAATTCCACTTCCACAAACTGTGTCCAAATCAAGCACGGCTTCATCCATGCTTATCTCCAGGAGTTGGTTGATTTTGACAGTCTTGGCTGAGACACTGCAAAGCAGCAAGATATGAACATAGAATAATTTTGAAGATCAAAAAGGAACAACTGCAACATGTTCTCCTAAAACATTGTCTTGTCTTGACGGACCAAAATATTTGTGATTGTAACCACCCTTCAACATAGCAGTAGTTCTTCCTGACATGCAACTAGAAACTGAAACATACCATGGATGAAGAAAAGGACTATAACCTTCATCAGAGTTGTCCCGATCTTCCTCCAAGCCCTTCTGACTAGTATCCTCCCAGCAATAATCCATGTCAATAATGTACACAATACACACACAACACCATAAACGAACTAAGATGGATTCATGTGCAAGACTTACATGCTATTCCTCATATAATTCGCCTCCTCATCCAGAGATGTTAAATTCAATTCAAAGAACTTTATTTTTCCGTTAGGAACTTCGGATGTGGAGGAGCAGCAGGGTGTGTCCATACCCGACAATACATACAATAAACAAACACACACACACATACAGATTATATTAGCAGAAAGATGGCTAGCTCTGAATCGAACTTGTATCCAAATGTGTCTTTCAGCTCTCGCCAACTAGTAAAAGCTGTTCCGATTGTGACCCTAGTCCGATCTCCTGCTCTGTCGGCCTCTCTTTTGATCTTCCTTGCTTCATCAGACATCGTCGTCTTCTGTTTCCTTGGTGCGTTCTCCATGATGAATACTGATGAGACTACGTTTGCTTTGCTCTTATAGCTGAGAGCGTGGACTGGCACTAAATGTCATTGCGTCGAACTACATCCGCCCAGGATCGGGTTGCCCCAGAATCCTACATAGCGCAGTTATTTCACCACAGACCCCCGGCAGTGGCAGTTAAAGAGAGGCAAATCGCCATATTAAAAGTCATTGAAGGGGCACAATTTTTTACAAGCTGTTATTTTAAGGTACAATTGCTGCATAATGTTACTTTCGTACTAGGTAAATCATTAGAGAAGAGAGTACATTAGTGGGCCTATTTCACTTTCCACCAGCACACTGCCCAAGTGACTTCCATTGAAGAAGACTATCTGTGATCTATTTAATAGATAACTTCCCATCCAGGTAGCGGCAGATGGTTTAAAGCCATAGCACACCGTTTTTTCCAGATGAAGCTTATGTTCATGGAGATCAAATGTTGCTGTAAAATGCAGTCTTAATGGGTAACTTAAAAGTTAAGAGGGTGGCAAACCATATACCCATTAACCATATATAAATGAAACATGCAAACATAAAGAGAAAAACATGAAATTAGTCCAACATTACCCAAAGCCATCCTGGACAGCTATCCGAAATGGTTGTGGGCAATGACGTCCCTTGCAGCCAGTCCAGTCAGATCATGATTCGGGAGAGGCTCCAGCAGATCGTCCTCATGAGGGCTGACTTACTGGGAGCCTCTCCCTCCTCAGTGTGGCCACATTTTGGAGCATGGCACACGCCACTGTGATGGCAATGGCCCTGTCCGGTGCCACCCTCATCCCCCGCAGGCAATGAAAGCGTCCCTTGAGTCGCCCGAAGGTCATTTCAATTTGACCCCTCGTCCGAGCAAGGGCACCGTTAAAGCGCACCTCAGGGCCTGGGGCTGGCTCTATATAGGGGGTCATAAACCAAGGCCGGCATGCGTACCGCCTATCCCCAATCAGGAGGCCATCATTATTCCCTAGTATATGATATGAACAAAGTTGGATAACCTCTACATAAAATAATCCATTTCTGAATGACATGAGATTTGCTATACCTTGTTCAAAGCTGTGGCACAATGTAGACTGCCTGAATATACGGGAGTCGTGAACGGAGCCCAGGCACTTGGCCTCAACATGCGTGATCAGGCAGGTGGAGTCACAGATCATTGGGAGAACAAAACACAAAGGGAAAAACAAAATTAAACAAAGAGGTTAATGACGGTCTGCCGGACCCGAAGACCGGACCGGTGTAGTTCAGCACGACCTTCGGGTGGGGGAGGGTTGGCATCATCGTCCTCGTCGTCGTCCTCCTCCTCAGGGAGATAGCCGCCAGCCCGCACAGCCATGTTATGTAAGATGGCTGTGACGACTATCACCCGAGTGCTCCGCTCCGGAGTGAACCGCAGCCCTCCCGCTGAGCGGTGGAGACAGCGGAACCTCAGCTTCCACTGACCCAGCACGCGCTCCACCAGGCCCCTGGTCCTGATGTGGGCCTTGTTGTAGTTCTCCTCAGCTGCGGTAGCGGGATTGGCCACAGGAGTAAGGAGGTAGGATCTGAGCGGGTAGCCACTATCCCCGAGGAAGATCCCCCTCCCAAACACTCCTGCGGCCGCATCCCGCCCCACAGCTGAGTCGGCCCAGATGAATGCGTCGTGGGCGCTTCCTGGCCATTTCGCCACGATATCAATGAAAAGGCCTTTAGAGTCCACGACGACCTGGACGTTTAAGGCCGAGTAGCCCTTCCGGCAGATGAACGCCGCATCCATCAGCGTTGGGTTGGCAATTGGGATGAAGGTGCCATCCACCACCCCAATCACCCGGGGAATGCCCGCCACTTGGTGGAACTGCACGTTCTCGGTCAACCTCTGCTGTGGTGTCTCTGCCACACGTATATGTTGCTGTGCGTGTTGGGCCAATATAGCAGTGACAGCCGCCACACACTTCGATACGGCTGCCCTGCTGAGCCCGATTCCATCGCCCACCACCTGTAAGAAACTCCCAGTGGCATAAAAGCGCAATGCCGCCAGGAGCTGGACCATGGGGCTCAGGGCATAGTTGCGCCTTGTTGCCCTTGTTATCAGGGGGGACACGATGTCCAATAACCCTAGGATTTCCCCCCGGGGCAGGCGATAGCGCAACAGTACCTCCCCATCTGACAAAATGTCGAGGGGGTTGAAACGTACCCTCAGCTCAGCATTAATGATAACAAGACGGCTGCGCCGTCGCCGAATCCTCTGATTCATTTGAATTAGTCTCAATAGACCCGCCATCTTTACTCCTCGAAGAGTGTAACTCAGCACTACCTTGATATAGGGCTAGCGGGTGCAACCCTCTTGATTGATTTCCAGCCCGGCTCAATGACATGTCAATTTCCTAATATTGCAGCCTAACTACACAGTCAGAAAAGCCATCTCCTTAGTTCAATAACATATTATTTTGTATAATCTTTAATGTGTCGAGGGGGTTGAAGCGTACGTCATGCGTGACTGTATGAGCTATGAAACTAGCGATTTAAAAAAAGTTTCAATGAAGAACATGGTTGCAAATATATATGTATACAACTGTGTAGGGCACGAAACAACCATCTAGCTAGAAAGCTACCATATAAGCCAATGGAGTGGTGGCATAAGCGCTAATTGTGCCATAAAACTACTGTCTGAAAGCTTCAGTTAAGACCTACATACTCTGCATTGGTTGCGTAGCACATTTCAGATCAAACCGAGTCATTATAAACATATAAAAAGTTGTGTAGATAGCTTTATTAATGTAAAATATTCCTCGCTTCAAGTAGCCATGTTTTTTTTTTTAATTCCCCTTTCTTCCGAACGACGCCCCTGGTGGATTAAATCGCTAAGTGTGAAGTTACTACTGGTCCTGACCACACGTAGAATTCTTCTCAACGAAAGATACACTTAACTAAGTGCCGCGTCGGGAAACCGGTCTGCAACGTAGGATTCCTCTTACGAACGATTTCAAGTGCTTTTTAGGCTAAGTGCGAGGCCCAGAACAACAACGTTGCTACCGCGATTACTTGCAGAACCATGTTAAGACAGTTATTTAATGCAAGCAATCACGTAGCTCAGTTGGGACGAACACAAAAGTTCCACAACTCTGAACTATTCGAAACCGTGTCAACCTGCCGAACACTGTTAAAACAGTTCCTAAGGCTAGGCGATCACAGCAACGAGCAAAGTTCGAGAGCAGGCCACTCTCACAAAACACACACACTACCTGTGAAAACGTTCGGCCACCCCGAGGAAAACACCAACGCACCAAACACTCCGCAGACACCAGTAGTGGGAAGCGTGAGAAGCTGAGAGGCAGAAAGGCGGAGACCGCGTTACCTGGGAGGTGATTTATAGGTGCCATACATCTCCCGTATGTAACCTCCATGTTTTTTTCTTGTTAGAAATAATTGAATTATAGGCGGCCAGGTCTGAATGCCACAAGGGCATCTAGCTAAAGGGACTGCTAGAGTTTACCTTCAATATGAACAGATGAAGCGTTAACGTTAACCGCGCTGCTGTTGCTTGGTTGAGATTTATTAACGTGATCGTCACTCCGTAGCGATCAAAAACGCCATATTCCTGCAAAGTTATTGCATGCAGTATGGACAAATGTTTTGGCGTAATGGTAGTTAAAACTCAAAGACTCTTCCTTAAATAATATATCGTTCCTGGACTTACGACCATCCAATCGTTCTACTATTCGCCTCTCCCTTAAACCATCTTGAAGACAACATGTCTCTTCAAAGGACCAGTTCCTTCTCTTGTTGCTCTCGACAGAAGCCATGTTGTTTGTAGAATGGCTAGACTGATGCTCGTAAAATCAACTAGGTCACTGGGTCATCTCCACGCAGTCACGCATGCGCATAACACTCCCTTTGAGTGGCTTGCTTGTCACCGCCTCCCCCATGGCACATCGGCTTTATTTATAGCTATTGATCCGTTGTGCTGCTTTAAATACATAAGATAACTGGGACGTGCAATCCTTTAAGATGTGCAGATAAAAAGAAATATACAGTATTCTGCGTCTCTTCATTTAGTAATTCAACATGATATATATGATAGGATATTTTATTGTGCTGAACTTTATATTGAGAAAGCTGGAGAGTATGGTGAGAATGTTGAGTGTTTAAATAATGGGGAGAGAGAGGAGATTATGGTAAGGATGAGGACGGTTGCAAAATGGCTAATGAAAGGAGATGGGCAAACAAGAGGGAGTAAAAAGGAAGTCAGACAACACAAAAAAAAAGGTTTGGATAAAAAAAGTAAAGGGATAAAAAATAAAGAAATTAGAAATCTGCTGGAGTATTCCCCGGGGTAAAAGAGCGTGGAAAAGGATAGACGTTGCCTCTTCGACGTGTTGTACAAATACGATGGAAGCGGATACGTTGTGCCTTAATGAGCCCTTTAAATGTGTGCTTTGGATGGAAGCTGCCTTTGAGCAGTAACGTGTGGCGGTCGGTCTGAAAAGAAAACCCTCGTGGCTATTTTTTTTTTGTAGCTGTTGTGTGGTCTAGCTTTGTGAAAAACACGACAGTCTCTATCTCTCTCTACTCTCTCTCTCCATGTCTCAGTATGTATCCCTCTCTCTGTCTCCCCATCTCTCTCTCTGGTACTCCATCTCCCTCTCCTTCTCTCTTTCTCTCCCCTTCTCATCTCTCTCTCTCTTATAAGAGATGGTAAGAAAGAGATAGATGAAGGGTGAGGGAGACGTATGCTTATTCTTTGGTTTCCTTCAAACCCAAGAGGTCGAATTCCTAGCTAATACGACAATAATACCAACAATTTCTACTGATCAAACCCCAGAGCCACCAACAACTGCATCCTGTCCAGCGCACGCTGCAGCAGCCCGTGTACAGTATATGTGCATGCATGCATATGTTTTTTTGTGTGCGTGTGTATATATGCATAATACTGTACGTTTGTGTGACTCCTGGCGCTGTGCAGACAGCCTGTGTGTCTGTGTCTGTCTGTCTCTCGCTATGGCCTCTTTCAAGAGAATTCCAAAGGGGTTCCAGAACCTGAAGGAAAAATTCTATCCTGAATAAGTTCTAGAGTTCATTGAAGCTGAACTACCATGTCCGTACTTTACTTTTTATACTTGTGCTGATGCCTTTTAGCGCCCCCTGCAGGCTCCTTGCGGAATGTGGCTTGATGAGCTCCACTCAATAACAGGGCCATGGCGCAGTATGCAGGGGGCTCCCTCTCCTCCACGTGTCACTTTGTATTGTTTGTTTGGACATATGTACACCCATTTAAAACCCGTCTGGTTTGTTTTTGTTCCGGTGTGGCTCGGTGTTTGGGGCCTGGCGGAGACCTAAATAGGGTAAGCTATGAGCTATGCGCAACCCCGGTCATAGGTGAGACGCCTAAAAGTTTGTTGTTTTGTGTTAAACTGTTAGCTTTAAATTGGCGTGGCGAACGTGGGGGGACTGAATAACAGTCCAATCGCAGGCGGCCACGCTGAAGACGTAGGCTGTGGACATAGTTAGGGTCTGTTTCAGGTAGATGCCGGGCAGCTCTAATAGAATACTAATAAAGCACGCTAAAGTTGAAGAATGGACAGGAGGCAGAGTCGGTTTCAGTTGGCTTGTATTGCAGCATGGAGACCCCTCTCGCTGTTGGTTCAAGAACGGTCTAACCTGATGCAGTATGCTATCAGGTTTTATACAAAGAGAAGGGGAGGTGGGATACATTGAGAGGGTCACCTATGGGGGGATGGGGATGCCAGGACACAAGGCCTCTAGCAGGAAGAGGGGGGGGGAGGGTCACATGTCATTTGCATTGGATCTCAGTGAGAGACAGACGTCGTTCAGAGTGAGTTGTAGATACAGAGAAGTACATCTTTACCTATAATAATAACAATAATTCCAGTTCCATCAGCTCCTTGGGTGGTATTGGCAGGCTTATTTTTCTCCGCGGTGTTTCTAATACCGAGTCGCACTAGGAACAAGAGCAATCCGAGATTTCTGACCTCCAGCAACGAGGTACACAGATCCAGATCCGGATCATCCTGAAATTGTAATGGGGATGTCCCAGGACCAAGATCCACCTCTTGTGAAAATTTCAGCAAGATCCGCCCAGTAGTTGCTGAGAAATCTTGTCCACAGACAGACAGACAAACAGACGGACAAATAAATAAATTAACGGACCCGATCGCATAACCTCCTTGCTGGAGGTAATGAAGAACGTGCTTGACTGAGGTGGAGTTTTAAGGGTTTGAAGTTTCTTGGTGAATAAGAGAGGCAATCTTTTCCTTTGCAACTCTCATCAACATCAGGAGACCATGCAGTCAGGTTCACCAGGACCGGAATATGGTCCCACTGGATGTTGTTAATCAGCACCCCAGGATACGTTTTCGTCACTACCCCGGACTGGGGGGCTGGTTGTAGATTAGGACACTCCCACTGTTAGGCTAGTGTTTGGCTACTTGCAGGAGACAAGGTTGGAGCATTCAACAGGGGGGTTTTATTCCACAAAACACAAAGGATCCAAAGGCACACGGTAACATAAAGTAGTTCTTCCAAAACATAACTGAAACACCGTCTTCAGGCAATAAACTCATGAGTCCACAAAGCATCCAAAACACAGGAAACAAGGAGTCCAACAGACCGTCCAACAGACCGTTAGCTGAGGTTGATCACGAAAACACAGGAGCTGGATTGCACAAAGAGAAGTCCTTTCCTCGGTTACGCCCGACTCACATTGCTGCGTTAGAAGGCGTTGATGCGTCAGGGTTAACGCATCTCCATTCACTTTGCATGGGGTGACATCATCCTTTGCCGAACTGAATTGTGGCTCCGTTTGGTTCGCGTGCGTTGCGTTTCATGCTTTGCTCGCGACAAGAGTTGAAGAAGGTTTAACTTTTCAACAGGCAATGCATGCGTCAGCCAATCATATTGCCTTTCATGCATAACTGACAGCACAGGCACTAGCCAATCATATCCCGTATATGCTCACGTCTACAGAGCGGCAAACTCAAAAAAAAAACATGGCTGCCAAACTCCGTAGATGGTCGTATTTGTACCTACAAGTTGGTTGTTTGACTTTTTTTTGGTTAGATTTTTTAAAAGTTACCGAGAAATAGACACTGTACAATGTAAAAACCCCTTTACTGTAACCGAGAAATACGTATCATAGGATTTGCGAGGTGTCTGAGCACACTGTCTAATGATGGGTTAGGGTTAGCATGCTACTACTCACAGGGTAAAAGCCTACTAGTGACCTGATTGGTTTGTTGACCTGTCAATCTCACTATAACGTCTCCGTTATCAACAGAACCGCATGCGCCAGACTCCTCCTCCACCGTCCGTTGCATCAATGCCTTCAAACACAACAATGTGAGTCGGGCGTTAGAGATTTCATGACTGAGCAATGAAGTTCAGAAACAAGGGGCTTAAGACAGCCACCTGAAACAAGGAACAGGTGATTCCTCTGATCACCTGGCACAGTGTTTCTTAGTCCGTTTGGCAAGGGCTTGGGACATGTGCCGGGGTTTCCTGGGGCGAATCTCAGGGGCTTGTGGGTTCTTGCGGCATCTCCTGGCCGGTCGAGGTATGACACCCGCAACCATGCCACTGGAAGGAACACTGCCAGGATCCACTGCCACATATCCTCCTCGTTTTTTTATTTTTTTTATTCCAACCTGTCAGAGCAGTAAGTGTTTCAGTCAAAGCAGTTGACGGAGAAATTTGGCTTGCTCTACCCAAATCTGCATTTTATCCGTGGCACCACGCACAGGAAGAAAGTAATAACTTTACCTGAGAGATTACAGCTAAGGTGGAATTTGATTTGTCAGTCACACATTAAGTGGTGTATACAATTGTAGAGCTACAATTTAAGACGTCTGGTGTTTTCTCAGGCATGCCACAAGCTTCCTTGCCTTCATCCTGAGCGCTGGGAGCTCAGGAGTCTGGTCAAGAGCTTTTTTTACCATAAGGTTAAGGGCATGTGCAATGCAGATTGCATTTTTAACCTTCAATTCCCTGGTACAGGCAGTCATATTCGGTGCTGCATCAGTCACCACATATGTCACTTTTGAGGTAATTCCCCATTCCTCCATAATGGAGGCCTTGGCTGCTGCCAAGTTCGCCGCAGTATGGGCTTGGGGGAATTCATGCACAGACAGTAGCACTGTGCTCAGTGTGTGGGTATCATATCATATTGATGATCATATCATATTGATGAAATGACACGTGACCGCAAGATAGGCATCCATGGGAATGGATGTCCACATATCTGCCACGAGGCTCACTGCAGCAGCTTCCTCCACTCGGGCCTTGGCCTCCTCCTTGGCCTTAAGGAACTTCTGCTCCACCATGGCTTTTAAGGCCTGAAGAAATAAAATTACATATTGAATGAAAGCTGTGAAACAATATATTGTGCACATGTAAATAGACAAATATTCTGTGTTACATACCTGTCTTGTGGGCAGAACATATGTGTGGTCCAGCGTTGTCCGGTAATTGCCAATCTTTGTCCGGAAAAAAATTGAAATGTCCGAAAATATTAGAGGTCACCGGTCAAATTGTCTGTTTAGAATTTCCTAAAAATCCCGTCTCGCAAACACAATCTGAATTTGACAACAATCCTAATATTTAGGCCTATAAAGCAAACGTGCACTGCCCTTATTATGTTTTAAAGGAACAGGCTAATCTGCCCCTAGAAAGTTATTAAACAACAAATGCTGCATTTAAAAAAAAGTGCAAACCAGTGGTTACAAACAAGGAGCGAACTGAGTGAGAAGGATCAAACATGGCCAAGCAGACTAGCCTTAAAAGCTTTTTTCAGAGGCCAAACGCAACTGATGAGGGTAAACCGTCTGACGAGGATGAACCTGTAATACCTGCAGTGTTGTGCTGAACGCGTTTCATTTCATTATATTGTCTATGCCCGTGCGTGAGCACGCCGAAGTTGGAGCCGAGAGCGGTATTGCAGACAGATAGAGATTTTGAAAAATTATAGCTTGCAGCATATGAAAAAACGGAACTGAACAAGTTATTTTTTGGAGCTGTGAACTTAGTTCAAAATTTTCAATTATGAACTATGAACTGAACTAGTTGATAGGAAGTGAACTTTCCAAACACTGAATACCTGAAGCCCTAGATGTTCGAACAGCTTCTCCAGAGAAAAAGCCGAAATGTTGGGCGTTTATGTCGTTATGGAGTGACAAGTTCCGGTGCGAGGTAATTGATAGTCACAGTAAATGTTCGGTTAGCACTGTGAAAAGGCAGGACGACGCAACGGATTCACAAGAGGGTCGAATAAATTTAGAATCTCTGCTCTCATTGAGCAATGACCATGTTGCGGCGAGGGAGAATGGCTGGCTGTCTTTCACAATCAACTCCACCATGGCCTCATCGAGCTCCTGTTTTCTGGAACCTAAGCAAACCAAAAAAATAGCCTATGTATACAATATTACAACTAAAAATGAAAGCGCACACAAAGTGACAAAACGCATGCACTACCTTGGCTAGGTCCAGCGTCATCCCCTTGCTCTTATGCAAGGCACGGTAATGCCTTAACATGGAGGACGTGTTGTTGTAACTTAGGGTTTTATCACAGATCATACATTTCACCTACGAATAAAAAAGATACCCATTAAACTAAAGGTCCGTGACAACATGAAACAACACAATAATAGGCTAATGTCAGGAAAGTCATAAAAGCTACAAACAGACTTTATTAGGAGAAATGGGGTGGGTGATGTCTTCCTCTTACTAACTGGCTCCATAACTAATTATAATATGTACTACTATACTACTACAAACAAACCTAAATCTCTAACTACCGCTAAGTGTCGACCTATCGCTATGTATCTAACTATCGCTATGTATCTAACTATCGCTATGTCTCTTACTATCTTTATGTCTCTAATATCGCTAATTCTCTCACTATCGCTAATTCTCTCACTATCGCTAATTCTCTCACTAACGCTATCTCTTACTATCTCTGTCTCCAACCACTGACAACAACCAAGGTGGGAAATGAGGTGGGAAATGGCTTTAAAAGTCGAAGCGTCCCGCCAAAAGTGAACGAATGAACCACTTCATGAAGCACTTGATCCAGATGCGGCTTCAGACGTCACTAGTGACGTCATTTCGGCAAAACGATACAAGCCTCGATACGCGCTCCGGTGAGGAAGTGCTTCACTTTCGCGACACAAGCTCCAACGCCTCGGGTTCATTTGTAACATCTCTACCGATCTGGAACTGACAAGTCAGGTATCGTCGGACTGCACATGGTTATTTCGTAATACCTTTTCTTGGTTATTTTAGATTTAATAATGCCACCCGTAGCATCCCAACAGGCGGGGTAGTTTCTTAGTTTAAGATCATGCCACAAGCGTACTCCTGTCTCACTATAACATACAACTTTGAAAGGTACTGCCTCAATCACCTGAATGAAGCCTTTGAATACTTTAGAGTCTATATCTCCTTCTTCTAATTTAACTTTAAGTTTCCTAAGTGCAGTCACTTCATCTTCATCTAAGAGCCCACGAGATCTGTACTCTGCCTTAATTTTACGAAGTACAACACTGCTAGTCCCTACACCTGTTCTATTGTATGCCGAAAATGATTTTTTTTTTTGCTCGCATTAGCGAACATTTTCATGTACATTTTATATGGTTTAACTGATTGCAATTGCTCTGCTATGTTGGTACGCTCTTCACCTCTGATTGGCCGTGCCTTTAAAGACAGTGGGATGTGATGGACAATTCCTTCATAATGCACATTACATTTAAAATTGCTCTTTGTTTCCATGGTTACCCTAACTTTGACTCGGCCTGACTTATGAGTACAATAACCACTAATTCTGAGGAAGGGGGTATTCGTCTTTTTTCTAGTTGCTGTGTGGAAATAATGTTGCTTGAAAACTAAGACACAATGTGGGTTTGATTCTTGTAATTTCTTCGCATATACATTGACCCAGTTGTTCTTAGGGAAATAATTATGCACCCCATTACCCCTAAAAATACTTTCCCATTCATGGCTTTCTAAGGAAAATACTGCATTCTCTTTAAGATTATACTTAAATGTACCAAAACAGGACTCTTGTCCTAATACACTGTGTAAAGTGGTTTCACTAATTGGACTTGATGTCTCTATCACCGCTTACTTCATCTTCTGTCTATATCCATATCATCACTATCTTCAAAAGTGTCACCACTCTCAAAATTTGCCGTCACCTTGGCGTCTTCGCTCTAGTAGGTGTTTGTTGGACCTGGTCTCTGTACTTGTTCGTCTCTGTAACGAGATGCATCCAAAGTTCCTCAGTAAAGAAATTCTCAAATGCCTGTAGCGGTGTGGCATCTTTAGGCAAATCGACCTTTACCCCTGGTGTCCTATTGAAGGCACTCCGTCGATTGCGATTGTAGTTGTCGGTCTTCCAGTTGGTCTGGAAACCCTCAAACTCCTCTTATTCATCTTCTTCCTCGTTGTCACTCTCAAACATGTGCCTTAACCACAATTCACGGTCAATTGGTTCGTATTCGTCATCGAAGTACTCAGCCTCATCAATGTCTTCGAAGCCGAGAAACTCCTCGAAATCACTGCCGTCAGAGAAGTCTTCACTCTCAAATTCCGCCATGCTTGCTTGAAGACATTTCTGAACTAAACTCACGAGTAACAAGTCGACACCTTTATGTGTCTATTCTGATGCATTTCATTGGCCCAGAGGCCGACAATTTGGGCAAAAAAAAACCTTTTACCGGAAAACGACACAAACGCTTTCCCGTCCTTAAAGGTAGAATGACGCAGCAGCGCCCCCGTCTTTAAAGGTAGAACAGCGGCAATGCTTTCCCGTCTTAAATGGGTTAATCCAGCAGGTGTATTATAGTTGGGCCTATGGAGGTCAATAGGCCATTCGGTTTATTGGTTCTGGACGGTGCAAAGCCGACAATTTCCCACTTTTTATTTCAGAGTATGTTTTAGTAGAGGTTCTGTTGAAGAGATATATGCCCCATATTAGGTGAGACAATTTTTAGTTTTCTCAGCCCAAAAACTTTAATCCAGCTGGTGTATTATAGTTGGGCCTATGGAGGTCAATAGGCCGTTCGGTTTATTGGTTCTGGACGGCGCAAAGCCGACAATTCCCCACTTTTTATTTCAGAATATGTTAGTAGAGGTTCTGCTGAAGAGATCTATGCCCCATATTAGGTGAGACGAGACAATTTTTTGTTTTCTAAGCCCAACAACTTTAATCCAGCAGGTGTATTATAGTTGGGCCTATGGAGGTCAATAGGCCGTTCGGTTTATTCGGTTTATTAGGCACTGTCTATACTTTATAAGCATTTACAAATGGCCAATAACTGAGGAACATACTATAGAAACCATTTACTTACCATTAGTAAAGTGTTTTGCATTGGTTGGTATAAAGTAGGCACTGTCTATACTTTATAAGCATTTGCAAATGGCCTGTTACTGAGGGACATACCATTAGTAGACACTTCTGCAGCAACAACTCCAAAAATGACCTCAAGCGTTAGGTTGTTAAACATATCAATGGCAAAAACACACAACACAGCATCGAGGGAATGAAGTGAAATAGTAAAACATGTATTTAAAAAACCACACTAACAATAAATTCACATTTAAACATGCATTCTAATAATCTAATATCTAACACAACAGCAACAACAACAACAACGTAACTTAAAATAAGGGGATCAGCTATTTTTTTTTATTTATTGGCAAAAGTTTGCCAGACTCTTTATATTCTTTTATTCTGGTAACAATGTTTTCGTCCCCCTCTATGGCATCCTTGCACCTCTGTGCAAAACTAGACAGCTTCTCCTTTTTGGGGGCAATCTCTTTGAGCTCTGCATACGCCTCTGGGGCAGCAATGCACAGCTCTGCCATGGGGGCATTTACAACAACGGTGTTGGGGTCGACCCCCACAGCTTTGAAGGCTGCCCCCATGGTTCTTCCCTTCCTGCAGATTTTCAGCACCTTACGGTACCGGGCCACCACCTCTTCAGGATCTCGAGCTTCAAATGAGAGAAGGTAAAATGAGTACAGCGCACATCATACATATACTACTAATTCAATTCAAACTTGATACACTTGAAATTGGGTGTACACTTTCCCCCGCCACTGTATATTCTTATTACCTCTCTGGTAAACACCTTGCCCCTTCCTGTTCTTTGCCCTTTTCCACTGCTTCCATCCTTTTCCCCTGCTGTTCTTCTTCTTCTTCTGTCCCTCATCCGTGGAGGAAGAGTCGGAAGAAGAGTCTGAAGAATCAGGCCCTGACTTTGATGAATCGGTTGAGTCGGCTCCCTGCGACTGACTTTTCTTCGCCTCGGGTGGACTGCCCTTGTCCTTTTTTTTTGCTGCTAAAAACAGACAATGACCGAGGATGATTAGTGGAAAATATAGGCATGTGGGTGGCACACTAGTAAGTGTTTTGTTTTATTATTTACTGCATTAAAAATATCATAATTAATTAGTTATTATTAATTAAAGTTTGGCTTTCTGTAGAAAACAGAATACAGAAAATAAATATACATATGTAGCAACCTGTACCAATATCCTTAATATTTAACAATATACATTATTGTAATATAATCCACTATTATGCAAAATACTGAAATAATAATAATAATTGTTATACCAATTACCTGCACTCAGTGTATTATAAACACTAGAATTACAATGCAGTTACATAAATATACCCCAAAATGGAGCTCGAAGACCACAAATGGAAAATACAGGCATTGCCTGGGAGTCTAAACTCCAGCTACCACCACGATCCGGACACGTGGATCTCCGTGGCACAGTGTAGGCGACAGGCTAGCACAGGTCGATGCAAACGTACGTGAGGAAATGACTATGTTGATTAACACTATTGGTTAAATACTAAACAGGAAGAAAGTAATGCTAGCAGGACCATACAATTATGCACTTACATCATCAGTAACGCATACGGCAACACAATGTTAACTTTATGTTAGCATAAGAGATTATAAGCACGTGGTATTAGACCATGAGGGCACGTTTTGGGCTGGCACGAAAAGGTTTCAAGTTAGCAAGTGTATTGTCAAATATGGCAAATTGACTTACTGATAGCCAGTTGTTCCAGCAGGAAGTCCCTTTCTTTAGTCATGTCTTTCAGCAGCATCTGCTGCCAGTCCAACTTCTGCCTGGCCATCTCCAGCTCATAGCGCAGTCTAGTTGAAGCCAGTTGGGCATTAGGAGCGAGTGTGGTCCTAGCTTAATGTTTGGGGGAAAGAATACAACTTTTCAATAAAAATGTTCACACCGCTCATTTCCAATAATGAAGGTTAATCATATGCACATTAAGCAAGAAGGGAAATAGTTTTGATAGTCTAAGGTTAATAGCTAGGTAGTACATATGTACATTAATGCCTGTCGGAACGACACTCAGGCGTGAGACAGCTGAACACGTGGATACTAACTATCAATAGCTGTCAATGGCAAGCTAGCTAGCTCTTACAGCTGGTTAGCTAGCTTACCACCGCGGCTCTCATGTGCATTAGCTTGGCCTTGCAACTTACCGGTGGAAGACGTTCCCGCCGCGTCCTCCTCAACCGATTCGTCTCCGGCAGGGATATTCCTTGCCGAGCTCAGCGTGTTCGCTGGACGTTTAGACCGAGAGCGGGTATTAGCACATCTCATGTCTGCAACAAGTTGGCAGTCGTGTGCAGACTCCCTCGTGTGATGAATCTGTGCCCATCTGATTGGCTGTCCCCCTCTGCTCAACACTGCAGGAACTATGAATGGGTTTTAAATAAAAGTATTGTGTCACGAGCCAGCCTGGTCTGCCCCGCCCACTGCTATCAGTGCTGTCTCTGTTTCCACAGCTAGGTATCAGAGCCTGCCCAGGTGCCCGCAGGTGTGCGGAATGGTGGCTTGATGAGCTCCAATATAAGAGGGCCATGGCGCATGGTGCAGGAGGCTCCCTCTCCACTACGCATCGCTTTGTAATGTTTGTTGTTTGTATTGTTTGATTGGACATATGTACACCCGTTAGACACCCGCTTGCACTACACTTTTATTTGTTTGCAATTATACTGACTTTTCTATTATTACCTCCAGCAAGGAGGTTATGCGATCGGGTCCGTTAATTTATTTGTCCGTCTGTTTGTCTGTCTGTGGACAAGATGTCTCAGAAACTACTGAGCGGATCTTTCTGAAATTTTCACAAGAGGTGCATCTTGGTCCTGGGACATCCCCATTAAAATTTCAGGATGATCTGGATCCGGATTTGTGTACCTCCTTGCTGGAGGTCAGAAATCTCGGATTGCTCTTGTTCTTTAATAAATTTGATTTACTTATAACCATGCGTGTGGAACTCCCTTTCATTTTCATGCATAGAGCCGTGCATGTAACAGTGTCAATAGAAATAGAGGACAGTTTATTTCAAGGAGCCTAGACGCATGAGAGAGAGAAGAGGGGTGTGTGTGTGTGTGTGTGTGTCAGTGTGTGTGTGTGTGTGTGTGTCAGTCAGTCAGAGCTGTTTAGGTGGCAATTTAATCGAGGCCGTTTAGAAATGTTAAACTATAAAAACTAACCCTGTGATGTGTGAGAGACCCTCCCAGACTCCAAATTGCCATCCTCACCAAAGGTGGGCGAAAAATCCACTAATTACCCACATGTCTAGATTGCAATATTGCAAGGTCAAGTTTAAGGTGAAGCTGTGTGTCAAACACAAGCACACACACGCACAGTTGCTCATGTGAAATCACAGTTCCATCACAATGCCTGTCTGTCAGAAGCCACCACCTCCCCTCTGGGCAGTGCCCGCACCGTGTGTGTGTGTGTGTGTGTGTGAGAGAGAGAGAGAGAGTTGGGCCCAGGTGTAAGCTTTCAGATGAGTGTATGTGCCACAGAACCTTTAAATATTTAGCTGCAGCGTCAGAGCTAAGTAAACACAATCCCTCAGCTGTTTGCTGGCTCATCCACTTAACACCACACACGCAGAAAACCTGACACACGCACACAAACACACAGACTATGCACCTGATACACACACACACACACACCAAACCTGACACCTTCTCTCAGAGCAGGTTGAATTATAAATAAGACCCCACCAAGCTTCAACATCCCACTCTCTCTCACACACGCATAAACTCTTATCTAATCTAATGTATTCTACTTTCCTCACCTCCCTGTTATGCTTGCTTGCCCTCCCCCCTCCCTCTCTCTCTTTCACACACACACACACACACACACACGCGCTTGTTGCTTGCCCTTCTTGCACGCTCACATAGACAGACAGACAGAACTCTCTTTTCCACCTAATTTGTGATCCTCTCCTCTTCTCTTCCCCTGGCTTCCACCCTACATGTGCTAACCTGGCCCATACCTGCATATCAGATGAGCTCAGGATCAGGACTACATATTAGATGAGATCAGGATCAGGACTACATATTAGATGAGATCAGGATCAGGACTACAAATTAGATGAGCTCAGGATCTACATATTAGATGAGCTCAGGATCTACATATTAGAGGAGCACAGGACCAGGACTACATATTAGATGAGCTCAGGACTACATATGAGATGAGCTCAGGACTACATATGAGATGACCTCAGGACTACATATTAGATGAGCTCAGGATCTACATATTAGAGGAGCACAGGACCAGGACTACATATTAGATGAGCTCAGGATCAGGACTACATATTAGATGAGCTGAGGACTACATATTAGATGAGCTGAGGACTACATATTAGATGAGCTGAGGACTACATATTAGATGAGCTCAGGACTACATATTAGATGAGATCAGGACTACATATGAGATGAGCTCAGGACTACATATTAGATGAGCACAGGATCTACATATTAGATGAGCTCAGGATCAGGCCTTCATAAGGACCAGTTAAGGCCTTCAAAAGGACCAGATAAGGACTTCATAAGGACCAGATAAGGACTTCAAAAGGACCAGATAAGGACTTCAAAAGGACCAGATAAGGACTTCAAAAGGACCAGATAAGGACTTCATAAGGACCAGATAAGGACTTCATAAGGACCAGATTAGGACTTCATAAGGACCAGATAAGGCCTTCATAAGGACCAGATAAGGCCTTCATAAGGACCAGATAAGGACTTCATAAGGACCAGATAAGGACTTCATAAGGACCAGATAAGGACTTTATAAGGACCAGATAAGGACTTTATAAGGACCAGATAAGGACTTCATAAGGACCAGATCAGGCCTTCATAAGGACCAGATAAGGACTTCATAAGGACCAGATAAGGACTTCATAGGGCGTATTCAGACCAGGAAAGTCCGATAGTTCACTTGCTTTGGTCCGAACCTTTTTTTTTTTTTTGGTGCGGTTCGCTTTCAGACTGTAAGTTTCAGTAAACGGACCAAATTCTGTCAACAAAGCCACGCGCCCCAAGGTCGTTCAGCTATTGGTCAGAACCGACACCCGCAACACAAAGTGCTAAGACAGTTCAAATAAAGTGAATGGTAGTCATGGACGCTTTCCGTGCCGTTATTGCGAATATTATCAAATCTATATGCATTTTCAATGTTTTGCTATTTTCACAACTGTGTAACAATGCTGTTGTACAAGTCATTTGTCAACAACGACGTCAAAGGGCCAGGCGGCTACAGAGGATAGCGTTGATGTCTGCTCATCAAGCTTTGACAATTCAGGCTCTTCAAGCAAGACGTATAAGGTAGTCTATCTATCGAGATATTCGTATCCATTCCTTACATCAGTATCATGTTTCACTGCAGGTCATACTACACTTCTTCAGGCTAGGAAAAGACTCGGTAGGCCTACGTCAGTCTGTTTTACTGTTAACGCCCCCGAACTCAAAACCATACACGTTATTGTTGCACAAGCACTGAATCAAACCCACACTCAAACGGAAAATAAACATAAATGGATATAAGGCCACTGGCTTTTGTTGAGGTTTACAACAGAGCTGTAGTCATCACAGTGGTAGACTGAGTACAGTTGAGTACACTTTA